>NW_008358632.1:1663588-1704740 GCF_000622305.1 Nannospalax galili | reverse complement strand
CCCTCCTCCCCCCCCCTCCTCTTCTCTCTTTCTTCTCTCTTCTCTCTTCTCTCTTTTGGACAGAGTCCCCAGTAGCCCCAGCTGACCTGGAACTCATTATGTAGACTAGGGTAGCCTTGATCTCACAGAGCTCTGCCTGCTCTGACCTTCTGAGTGCTGGGATTGAAGGTGTGTCTTACCACACCCTGAGATGTTTCTTCTTGATTATAGGGTCATTTAATTATTGAATGACAGTCTGTATCAAAAAATAAGGAAAAGAAAAAAGGATACAAAGGGAAAAGTAACTGTCTCATTCCTCAGTTTTTCTCCCATAGATAGCCACCTTCATTTCTTATGTCCAAACATATTTTATGCATCTTCAAGCGTATATAATATAAAATATATATATTCTCCCCACCTTTTTTTTTTTTTCAGTGCTGGGGATTGAACCCAAATCCTTGCACATGTTAGGCAAGTGATCTACCATAGGGTCTTGTTATGTAGTTCAAGCTGGCCTGGAATTCATTATGGCCCCCTGGCTATGTGTCCCTCTTTTTTAACTTCCTCTTGGAATGATAGTCAATTTGATGCTAGGTTCTTAGATAAGGTCCTACATCAGAACAGTATAAAATGGGACCTAGTATTAGACAGTTTTAGTTGTTTCTATTGTATTGTTAAGGGAAGGAAGACATGTCCATGTCTTCTTTGGTCCTATGCACATGGGCAGAACATCCTGTTGATGGGAGTATGTGGTAAAGGATATAAAGTTTTATTTTCATTAGGAATAGCAAAGGGTTAACACTTCACTTCTGCTTTGTGGGGTTTTGTTTGGTTTTGTTTTGAGACAGGGTCTCGCTGTAGCCCCAGCTGGTCTGGAAGTCGCTATGCAGACCAGGCTGGCCTTGATCTTACAGAGATCCACCTGCCTCTGCCTCCCAAGTGCTGGTATTAAAGATGTGTATCAAACACCTGACTGCTCTGTGGGTTTTGCATTGGCAACAAAGGATTTGTTTGACTATCCAGATCAGCTGGTATGCTTAGTCAGGTTTGGAGTCCAGAATTGCTGGACTAGCATACCAAACCTCGGGGGTGGGGGTCTTGAGTGTTTTGCAATGTTCCCTTTTAATCTAATTAGTTATATACCAGATATAGCTTTGAATCATATAAGCTCTAAATGTGCTAGAAGCCCTGGCAGCCCTTGTAGGCTGGGTGGGCTGCTTAGAGGGTCTGCAACTCACAGAGGTGAGGGCAGAAGGCCAGCCCTGGTTTTCTCTCCTGGGTAATTGTGAAGCCTCAGTGTTGTCTGCCCCAACTCCCTTTTCTCTACCAGGGTCCCTCCTACAGTGTCTCCATGAAATGTGTCTTACTTTGGGTGCAGACATCTGTGACAGGAGTCCCTCTCATCAGCTCACTGTATCACTAGTCTTTCTGGCTCTGCCCTGTGGACTTCTGTGGTTTTTCTCACTAATCCTCTCTCGTAGAGCTCTATAACCACCTTGAACCTCTCTGCCATGGCCCTTCTGATATCTGAAGATAGCTATTAGCCTCTCACTCAGTGTTTTCCTCTAGGTAGTCACCCTGGACATATTACCTGACCTGGCATCTGACGCCTTTGCTGTCCTGGTAGCTCTTTGAATCCCTCCAGTGTGCCTATGACTTAAGAGTATACAGCACTAGTAGTATAATTCCCAGGATGGTCTGACTGATGTTTGGGAGAATCTGCTTGTTATCACCCACACCCACAGCTGTTAACTACTGGTAGTTTAGCCTAGGATCAAGAGAGTTCCTTTGGCAACCACTTCATATTTTTGTCTGAGACCTTGCTGTCAGCAGATACCAACTTGTTATTGTTTAGTGTCACATGGACTACTGCTGAGGGACTTCCCATTCTGTGCTCCCCTTCCCCTACATTCTTTCAGTCTGCTTCCTCTAGCAGTTGACAGGTCTGTGCAGGTTTCAGCTCTTCCTCAGGTATGGTGTGGTGATACATAGTGATGGTCTTCTTTAGCCTGTCCTGTGTTTCTCACCTCTGGGATTTCTCTGCTGCTCTGGTAGGAGCTGTAAAGGCTCTGGTACCCACTACCTGGAGCTGGGCCACATTTCACAGGTTAAGGACATAGTCCTGCATAAGATTCCCTCATTTCCATCATCAGCTGTAGCAGGATTAGGGCTAGGAAGTTACAAATTTGGCAGTTCTCACTACCCATGCAGGTTTGATAGTTTGTCAGGATGACTCACAGAACTCAGGAAAGTGCTATACTTAAAATTACAGCTTTATTACAGCAAAAGGACATAAATGCAGGAGTCAACAGGAGAGAGGCATAGACCTAAGAAGGTACTGGCCAGTTACAATTTCCATTGTCCATTGCCCCAAAGCATTTGGCACCTTTCCTGCTAGCACATGATTGTGGTAGTAATGCTGCCACCAGAGACGTTCATGTGAGCTCCACTGGACATGTTTGTAGTAGGACTTCATTACAGAGGCCTGATGGAATGAATCTTTGGCTCTGTGAGTCAAGCCCCAGCCTCCCTCCCTTCCCTGGAGGCAATCATGGTAACATAAACTACCGGGGGTAGACTCCCTACCATCACAAAGATGCTCCTCTCCTACTGAAGGTTCTGGGGACAAAAGAAAACCAAATTCTTTTTTTTTATATATTTATTATTTTTATTTTATGTTTATGAGTGTATTGCCTGAATGTATGTGAGTGCACCCATGTCGTGCAGTGCCTCGGAAGTCAGAAGAGGGCTTCAGATTCCCATGGAACTGGAGTTAAGGACAGTTCGTAGTTGTCCATGTGGGTATTGGGAATTGAACCTGGGTCCTCTGCAAGAGCAGTCCCTGCTCTTAACTGCTGAACTATCTCTCCAGTCCCAAGAAAACCAAATTCTTTTCTTGCAGTTGTCCATAGGAATCTCCTGACATTCTTATAAATGTGACCTAGAAATGTGTGTGTGTGGGGGGGGGTGGTTTAGAGCTTCTGGGTTCCTCTTGACCAGTGGAGGATGGATATGTATGAAAGGACAAACATTTCATATGGCTCAGAACCAACAGCATCAACCACTGTTCACATAGGAGTTGTCAACTTGACCTCTTGTTTTTATGTTGACCGTCCCTGTCCCTCCTTCAGTATCTTCCTGCCTCAGGCCCTCATGCTTGCTCTCTGGGACCACTTCCAAGACAGAGTATTTGCACCTAGGCCTTCAGCTCAGGTTCTGTTTTCGGTGACTTCCTCAAAGGCTATTCATTGTATAAACTGTTCTTCAAAATCCTTTTTCCCTTTGATGTGGAAATTAAGTGATTAAGAACTGGGTCTAACTTTTCTTTATGTCTTCTTAATCTGGTGAAGGACTGTGATCCTTCTGAATCAGATAGGTGAGTTGCATGTTCAGTGAGCTTCCTAAGTTTGGAGATTATATAGACTTTCCAAAAGAAAGAAACAAAAAGGCTTGTATGGGGGAGGTAGAATCTCGTTATGTATTGTTGGCTCAGCCTGACCTTGAACCATCCTGCATCAGCCTCCCCAGTATTGGGTTTCTAAGCAAGAACATATCTTTTATTACCTGCCTCCAGTGAAGGCCTCAATGTGAGGAGGGAACCATGTCTTGACATACAAACCGCTGTTATCTCCAGGTTTGGATTGCTAATGTGCTTGGGATTTCTTTCCAGGTCTGATTTTTGTGGTTGACAGTAATGACAGAGAGCGAGTCAATGAGGCCCGGGAAGAACTAACCAGAATGTTAGCAGAAGATGAGCTCAGAGATGCAGTTTTATTGGTGTTTGTAAACAAACAGGTATGTGGTTGTTGACTTTGTGAATACTGGCACTGAAGTTTACTGTCAGGTGACTCACTTAAATATATAGATACCTAAAGTAGATGGCTACCTTGCTCTCTCCAGTCCTAACCATATCCTCTCCTTCAAGTTCCTTTTAGAATGTCTTTAGTCATTTACTCCATAAATAACTGAGCATCTGCTAAGTTCCAGACTTTGCTTTAAGTATTTGGCATATAGCAATGAACAAGATACAGAAACCCCCACATTCATGTAGCTTACTTTCCAGTGAGAAGAGAGGCAGTGAACAAAGACAGTGTAATGTGTCTGGTAGTAAGCATTATGGAGGAAGAAAGTGCAGTGGCTGTGGGAAGTGCTAGAGATGACTGACATCTGAGCCAGGAAGAAGGGAGCCACAGGTTCCAGGAACAGAATGAATGGGGGAGAAAAAGGCAGGGGAGATAGGGTCCTTGGGAGTCTGGGCAGGAAAAGCATTGAAAGTGTGGGAGGAGGGCTGGGGCAGAACTGGCCAGCTGCAGGTTCTGAGCCAAAGAGAGCATGAAGTGCAGCCATGAGAGGTGACCTCTATTACACAGGGACGCCTTCTCTCTACGTCCATAGTTAGGACACTGCTGCAGCCTGTTTTGTCACTTCAGATTTATCAAATGCAGTTTCGCTTGTCACACCCACTCTATAAACATGATTTCCTATGGTGGATGGATCCCAATTCACTCAGCTGTCACCTTGCTGGTCAGTTGCATGCTACGCAGCTTCACTAGTGGACATAACAGACTTTAAACAGGAAAAAAAAAAGCCTTTGTTTTTAATGATAAAATCAGAACATATCCAGGGTGTAGAATCTTGAAAAGCAGTTTAGAATATCAAGTGAAATGTCTTTCCTGTGTGCGTGTGTGTGCGTGTGTGCGTGTTTGTGTGGAAACTACAGGGCTGTGTGGCTGGAAGTAGGGCTTTCTCACACCATGCCTATATATGCTGTATGAAAACCAGTACCACATTTTAACAAAAGCAATGTTACATTTTAAACACTACTTTCCATTTCACTAGCTTTAAAAAAAGTATTTCTTTTTAAGCTGGGTGTGGTGGCACAGGCCTGTAATTCCAGCGCTTGGGAGGCAGAAACAGGTAGATCTCTGTGAGTTCCGAGGCCAGCCTGGTCTCCATGGTGAATCCAGGCTAGCTGGGGCTACAGGGAAACCCTGTTCCAAAAAGACCAAAAAAAGAAAAAAAAAAGTATTTATTTTTATTTTATATGTATGAATGTTTTGCCTGCGTGTATGTAAGTTCACCCATGTCATGCAGTGCCAGTGGAGGCCAGAAGAGAGATGCAGATTCCCTGGAACTGGAGTTAAGGACGATTGTTAGCTGCCACGTGGGTGCTGGGAACTGAACCTAGGTTCTCTGGAAGAGCAGCTGGTGCTCTTAACAGCTGAGCCATCTCTCCAGCCCCTGGTTTATTTATTTTTTGGCAGACGAAAAAACAGACTGGAGACCAGAATTGGAGGCAGGTATAACCTGCAAAGGCTGCTTCTGGGGGGCTGTCCACTAGCTAAGCCCCACCCCAAAGCTTGTATAACTTTTATTTTTATTTTATATGTATGAGTGTATTGCCTGCATGTATATAAGTGCATCCATGTCATGCAATGACTGTAGAGGACAGACGAGAGTGTCAGATCCCCTGGAACTGTAGTTACAGGTGGTTGTTAGCTGCCGCATGATTGTTGGGAACTGAACTCAGTCCTCTTCAAGAGCAGCCAATGCTCTTAACTGCTGAGCCATTGCTTCAACCTCCATTTCATGAGCTTTGATGGTCAGATAAAACAAATTTCTTATATCTCTTTTCAGAAATAAAATATTTTATATTTATATAAGTAATTATATGATTGTATTGTTATTTAAATTCCAGAGATTATGGTATGCATTGTTTTGTGGCCTACATTTTCACTTTGCATATATTTGATGTTCTTCCATATCAGTATATCTAGATCATCCTTCAGTGTTAATGTATTCCAATTTAGTTTTAGCTTACTGTATGTTGGATGTGGTTCAGAGAAAAGATGAAGATTCTTGCTCTTATAAAGCTTATGTTCTAGTTACAGGAGATATGACATATAATGTATACTGGTTAATAACTTTTGTAATATGGTCACACATAATAGTGCTACGATAAAAAGACAGAGAGGAGCACTTTGGTATGATTTTGGTAGGAGGATTAATCTGACTTTTGCTGGCTGTTCGATTGAGAACATGCTTTAGAGGCAAGAGCGGAAGCAGGGTGACCAGTGAGGAAGCTATTTCTGAATATATTCTAATGGAAGAACCATTGGGATATCCTGGCAAAGCTGCATGGACTGGAGAGAAAGAAAATTAAAGATGAGTTCGAGGTTTGTGGCCCAAGTAACTGAAATAGAGATTGTCAGGGTACATTTAAGAGGCGACTGTGTTTTATATGAATAGAAGTTGATAAACTGGCTTTTGTGTCTTTCTTTTCAAGGACCTTCCCAATGCTATGAATGCAGCAGAGATCACAGACAAGCTTGGCTTACATTCCCTTCGCCAGAGAAATTGGTACATTCAGGCTACTTGTGCCACCAGTGGAGATGGACTTTACGAAGGCCTGGACTGGCTTTCCAACCAGCTTAAAAACCAGAAGTGATCAGAAGCAATCCATTCCCTGTGCATTGTGGCAAAGCCAGCTGGCCTATCCTGTGTGCATGTGTGCGTGTGAGGAGCCCATGGGCTGTGCGGCTGGGAGTGGGGGCAGCTTTCTCACACCGTGCCTTATACATGCTATACGAAAACCAGTATTCCATTTTAAGAAAACCAGTGTTACATTTTGAATGCTACCTTCCATTTCACTAGCTTTGATGGTCATATTTCAGAGGCTGCCTGGGTGTGATAGCCAGAGCATCTTCAGGCTGGAAAAGAGGAGAACTGGAGCTGGACAGGTCCCATTGTTGGTGATCCTGGGTCTGGCATCTCCATATACCCAGAATCCTGTTGGACTTTGGTGTCTTTTTGTAAAAAGAAAGGAAGGAACAGTCATTCTATTGTGCCAAAGCTAGTAGCTTACTTTTCAGTGCTTTAAAGCAATCCTCAAGAAGAAAAGATACTTGATTATTACCACAGGTGTGAAGAGGTTCAGATTGGAACATTTCCTTTAAGTTCTGCTTTAGCCCAGACTTCTGGTTTAGGAATCAATGACTTATTTAATTAGAGTATCAAGAGTATAACATTAGAGAAGTTTCCAGCCCTTCCCTTATTTGCCAAATGGAGACCCTGTGAGGTCATGGCCCTGTAGGAGGCCTGGGCTCTTTTACTGAGCCCTGTGGTCCTCAGTGGCTGGAGGTCAGCTGGAGGAAAAAAGGTGAGGTGGCTCTTGTGTTCTGGCATCACTGTCTCAGGCCCCTGAGGTGCTGCTCCCACTTCCCTGCTCTGTACTGAATGTTCTTTATGTGAAGCAGATGGCTACTCTTAGGTGGAGTTGTCACTGTGTCCAGCTGTCCCAGTCCACTGTAGACTTTTAGTTAGTATCTGTTCCCAGAACTGCATACTTGTGAGTTCTGAGAGTTTGTGAGAAAGTCAAGAGGTTAATGTGAGGGATAAATTTCCCAGGAACCTGGTATTCCTTGAGTTGGTGCTAAAATTTGCTCTTCTGAAAAGCATCTCTTACCTAGGCCACTCTCCATGGCATGGACTCCCTCTCCAATAGCAGTAGTGTCTGACGAGCTGTTTGGAAATGTGTGCTGTGTTGTCCTCCAGATAGTGATAGGAAGGCCCAGAGATGAACTAGATTCTCTGAGTCCCGAGCCCTTCTGCCCACACAACTCTTGGCCACATTTGTACCTAAGCCTTCTACTACTCACCCTTTTAAAATGCCTTTTAAAAAAAAAAATCTTGATTCCTCTGATAGAGAAGGGGAATATAAGCTGAATTTTAACAAAAGTAAACCTTGTTCATTGGTGACAGTGAAGTTATTCTAGGGAAAAACCACACCATCGTAAATGTGGGCTGCAATGTTTTTCTTTAAAATTTAACCTTAAAGAATGCTCATTACAATACTGGCAACTAAGTCCAGATGTGATTTTTGACCACAGGAATTCCTGAGAAACATTGAAATTGTATGTCTCCCGTTGGCAGGGAGTCTCATACCCTTTTGTAATTATTTTCCAGTGAACCTGGCCTGATGGTAGGCCAAAGAAAACACTTGGTGATTGGTCAGACAATAAAGAACTTGCTTGGGAAGGAGACAAGGCCACGTACTCCTGGATGTCTGAACTGCGTCGTCTCTTTGCCCTCTATCTGACATTCTGAAAACTCCCAGGGCATGCATACAGGATACACCAAGAGGTGCTGTGTTGCCCTCGGTCCCTGACAGCATTCCTCACTGGCACTTTCCCTACCATGTCTGTTTTATGTGGCTTTGGAGCTAGGGAGTCAGCAAGTGTAAATGGGGAAACTTGACAGTAGTAGTTCTGAACAGAGACCTGGATTCCTGAAAGCCACTTTCACATCCAGCCTGTGTCGCTCTCCAGCCACTCTTTTAGTAGGAGCTTCTGTGTGTCTGAGCTACTTTGCTAGGTTGTCAGCTGGAGATAGCAATATTGATCTCATATTTGTGAGGGTTAAATGTTGTGTGCTTTTTAATGCCTTGCTCCCGTTTCCTAGGGGCTATGGTGGTACCCAACTGTGGACAGCAGTACTGTCCACAAACTGACCAGCATCACTCATAGGGTGTGAGGGTTGTTTCAACTCCTGTCTGTCTAGTCATCCATTGCTGCTGAGAGTTCTCTGTTCCTTTTAACTATGCTCAGTGCTGTAAGACCAGCCTAGATGGTCACATAAAAAGTAGACTTCTAGGGCCCAGCCTGTTTCCTTTTTTTTTTTGGTCTCCTTGTACAATTTGTAAGTCATTATATTCACAGAGTATGCCACCACCAATTTCCATCGCTACCAAAGAAACCCTGTTTCCCTTGGCATCTGTTCCCCATTCTTCACTCCCCTATCCTGGGTACCACTTACCTGCTCTCTGTTTCTATAGATTACCTATAGGGCCTGGGGAACTGCTGGATGCTTTAGAAGTACTAAGGGGCTGTCAGCCCACAGCACCAGTCCAGAGGCTGTAAGTGACTATGATTTTGACCACCCCGGGAGGGGAAGGAGTGCTACTACTGTTATCACTGTGACAGCAGATATAAAGGGAATGTCATCACCTGATCAGAATAGGAGAGCTCTGCCACACACAAGCTGATACTCAACTTCTCTTAGAACAGAAGTCCCAGGAATCTTAGCAGAGGTACAGGTCTTTGTGAATGCCCAGAATATGATCATTATGGCTTGTCGGAGCCCTGTGAGTCACTTCTGTATATCGCAGACATGTATTTTGATTTGTTATACATCATGCCAAATAAGGATATTTCTACATGGTGTTAGGACAGGAAGGGTGTGTAGTCTAAGTTTCAAAGTAGGTTTCCTGTGTGACCGGAAGTGACCTGGGGTCCTTGGCAGATAGGGCACGGGAGTTCATTTAAGTGTACAGTTCAGTGGTAGTTAGTATAGTCATGGATGTGTGCACCCATCACTGAGATTTGAGAGCATTTTCTAAAGAAAAGACACTAGATTTTTTAGCAGTCAGTATCCATATCCTCACATCCCCATTCCCCTAGTTGTAGGCAACCTCTCATCATTGGTCAAATCTCCAGAGACTTCATTGGTCAAATCTCCAGAGACTTGGTGGAGCATTGTGCTCTGATCTTTTTTCTTGCTTTTCATTCTTTAGCTTTGTCGTCTCTAATGCATGGCATAGGATACCATGTCTAGAAGGTTGCTCTGGTCATATAGGCATTGGACAATTGGACTTAAAAGGTGTCCAACTCAGATCAGCTGATGCGTAGCTTGCTGCCACACATCGCCACTAGGTGGTGCTGCTGCTTCACCCAGCTCCTCCCAGCTCCTCCCATGCATCCATCACTACCTGGGATGGGCTAGGGGGCTCTCAAGTGCTAGGGAATCCATCTCCCCTTACTGGTAGTAAGGGTTGGACACCAGGAGTGACCCAGAGAAGAGGACATTGAGTGGCAGTAATAAAGATAGCAGCAGCACTCAACATCTGCTATTTCTTGAGCACAGTGCCTGTCATGCCACCACATACTTAATATATATCACTTTCCCAGCAAGGCACATGGATTGCATCTGCATTACAAGAGGGCAAAAACTGGCATAAGAAGATCAAGTGAAAGCTAGGCATGGTAGCACATGCTTGTGATCGTACACTAGGGAGACAGAAGGGGGAAAATTGAGAGGTCCAGACAGCCTGGGCTACATAAGTGAGACCCTGTTTCAAAAAAAAAAAAAAAAAAAAAAAAAAGGTATATGACTCAGCAGGTAAGGGTGCTTGCTGCCAAGCCTGACGACCTGAGTTCCACCCTCAGGACCCACATGGTGGAAGGAGAGAACCAATGCTGCCAAGTTGCCCTCTGACCTTCACTTGGAGCCACCTGGGCACAATTCAAATGCTGGCCTGGGACACCAGGACCCACACCCTTCTGAGTGCACACTGTTGTGGAATATGCCGAAGACCCAGGCACTGGCCCCCAGAACTTGGCATGGAGGAGGAAAGGAAGCAGAGGCAAAACCGTTAGCCAAATGTTTAGAAATGTGGCTTGTGTGACCTAGAGTTTGTACAACTCTAAACTCACTAAGATCCATCCGGTTGTTCACTTACAATGGATGAGTTGTAAAGAAGTGTGACATTTACAGTGGTGAAACCAACAGGGTTGAAGTGCCTGCTGGGTGGGCTGCAGGCATTCTGAGGAGAGAGCACTCCGAGTGGAACACCTGCCCAACCGCCGCTAACCTCAGTGTTGGGGAGCTCAGAGCCTCAGGGAAGGCCAGTCCAGCTGGGATGTGAGGCTCTAATCCAAGATGAACTCCATCACTTGTGCTTAGTCTCCTGTAAAGCAAACTAAGCTTTGCCCTACAACAAGTCTGAGTGCCTGAGAAGTCATTGCATTCTCAAGTAATTTCATTTCAAGAGAAAAACCCCCAGTGTTTTTCACAGGACAAGATTTCTAGACTCCCATTTTCTACTTGATGGAACCTGTCAGCATTCTTAATGCAGGGAACTGGGAATCTGCAGATGCCAGCACATCGCAGTGTTAGTTTGGATCCTAGAGTCAAGACTGGGTTCAAATTCTTGTCCTATCACAGGCCAGCTGTGTGACCATGGTTAAAAATACCTACCTCTGTGAACCCCAGGGTCTTTTAACTAGAATTATTGTGGGAATCCTACTGACTCTTCCTGCATAACCTTTTCAGCTGGCCTCAGTTGGCTTGGCAGTGGCTAAGCAAGTACAGCAATCCAGGCAGAAGCAGCCATATCTGGTAAGACAACACAAATGTGCAGGAACCAGCGCTCTGCTAACCAGCCACCTGGCTTTCCTCTCAGGACCTCTGACTTGGCAGATCTAGATGAGGCCCTGAGGGCTGGCATACACACCTTTGATATGCCACCTTGCATGCTCAGGAAGCTATTGTTTACCTACCTACCCCTCATTTCATTTTTCCCCGGCACTTTTTTCCTTTGAGACAGGGTCTTGCTACGTAGCCCGACTCCAACTTGTGTTTCTCCCTCCATCTCCTGAGTGCAAATGCCAGCACACCTGGTTTTCTCAACACGTTTAGAAAAATTTTAAACAAAAGTGTCAGAATGTCTCTCTAGATGTAGTTGCTCACCACAACATTTCCTCTGTAGACCTCCATTTTCATATATTTCTTTTGCTGACTCATTTGAAAATAACAGAGACTTTGCCCCTGAGAATATCAGCATGGATCCAAGCGAGGGTCTTGTCCATCAGAAACAAGATCAGGACTCTGCAGTTAAGAGTGAGTACTGCTCTTCCAGAGGACCCAAGTTGGGTTCCCAGCACCCACATCAGGTGACTCACAACCACCTGTAACTCTAATGCCAGAGGATCCAATGCCCTCTTCTCACTTCACAGGTACCTGAACTCACATGCACATGTCCACATAGACACACAAATACACATAACTAAAAATCTTTTTCAAGAGGTGTTGGAGAGATGGCTCAGTGGTTAAGAGCACTGGATACTCTTGCAGAGGACCTGGGTTCAGTTCCAGTGCTCACATAGTAGCTAACAACCATCAGTAACTTAGTTCTAGGGAACCCAACACCCTCTTCTGATGTCTGTGGGCATTGCAAAACACAGGTGCACCCACATATGTGCAGGCAAAGCACTCATACACATAAAAATTTAAAAAGAAACAAAGTCTGTACTTAGGAAACTGAGGCAGGAGGATCACAAATTCAAGGTGAGCCTGGGCTGCATGGGTTGAGTGGAGGGAGAGAGGAAGGAAGGGAAAGACAGTTGGTGAAAGGGGGAGAGAGAGAATGTGAGAAAAGTTCACTTTGACAATGTCATCTAATCATCTCATGCTGTTTTTTTGTAATGGCTTTTCTCCTCCCAAACTAGAATCCAATCCAGTCTCACCCATTATGTGTGATTATATTTTCTTTAATGCTCTTGATGACAGGAGTCTCTTGATCTTAGCTTTCCTCCACTGTATAAACCCTTCTCCAAATCTACGTCAAGGCAGAGCCAGCTGGGACACATGCCCTCCCTCCACCCTTTAATTACTGCTGCTCTGGGCTTTTCATTTTACAATCCATTCACCTGCAGAAAGGGCTTCTGAGGTGGAAGTACTCAGCTCCATCTTAGCCAGATCTATGGCTCCATTCCAATGAACTATAACTTGATTTTTTTTCACCCCCTTCCCTGGGAAGGGGCTTCCAAGTGTAAACACCCAGCAACCTCTTCTGATACTGTTGTTGCTTCTGACATTGTCCTCATCTGACTCTTTACATCATGCTTCCACTACCAATCTTATATGCCAAGCTCATCTTTCCCTTTTCCAGTGCAATAGATACCCTTTGGTTGGGCAGGTGTAGACAGTCTCTCACTATGTATCCCAGGCTGGCCTTCAACTCTGATCCTCTTGCCTCAGCCTCCTGAGTGCTGCCTTAGGCTCCTCCCCCCCAATAGGGTTTCATGTAGCCCCAACTGACTTCTAACTCGTTATATAGCTGAGGATGACCTTGAACTTCTGATCCTTCTGCCTCCATCTCCTGAGTGCTAAGATTACAGGCATGGGCCACCACTCTCAATTTTTTGATATGCTGGAACTCAAACCCAGGGTTCATGCCTGCTAGGCAGACAGTCTACCAACTGAGTAACACCCCAGCTGTAGGCATCCTTTTGTATCAAAATCATATCATAGCTAGATTATTCACGTGAACACAGCAATATACAGGCATGCAATAAGCACTCACTACATTCAGCTGAACCCTAATGAACAATTTGCGTTTGTCTCTCTTCATTAGGCTTCAGCCCATCAACCTAACTTTTTGGATTCTTTTTGAATCTTGGGTTTTCCCATGGAAAGGACCTCCAAGTTTTGCCTTCTGCAAATTGATACCCTGACTCACAAGTCATCATCTGAATCAATGATAAGAAATATTGAGTGAGATTGAGGCATGCCAGCAGAAAGCTCCCTTTAGTTTGATTCATTAGTGGAACAGATCTACTGAGCACCTGTAATGTGCTTTATGGTGATGCTGTTTACACGCAGATGCTCAGCTATGTATATTTTGGCTAATCATAATTTAAGTTGCACCCTTATTTCTTCATCTTGTCAACTGGTAATCCTGAAAAGTTCAGGGGCCAGCAAGATGGTTCATTGGGTAAAGGTGCTTTCTGCTAAGTTTGATGAACCTGAATTTGAGCCCCTGAATCTGCATGGTGGACAGAGAAAACTGACTCCCACAAATTGTTCTCTGACGTCCACCCGTGCCCACCCCACCACAAATAAATGTTAAAAAAAGTTTTTAAAAGTTCTGTCAGAGGGGCTGGAGAGATGGCTCGACAGTTAAGAGCACTGGCTGCTCCTGCAAAGGACCTGGGCTTGGTTCCCAGGACCCACATGGCGGCTAACAACCATCTGTAACTACAGTTCCAGGGGCTCTGATGACCTCTTCTGACTGCAGCTAGCCTTGCATGATATGGGTGCACTTACACACATCCAGACAATACATTCATACACATAAAATAATAAAATATTTTTTAAAAAGAGTTCTGTCACCGGGTGTGGTAGCGCATGCCTTTAATCCCAGCACTCAGGAGGCAGAGGCAGGCGGATCTCTGTGAGTTCAAGGCCAGCCTGGTCTACATAGTGAGTTCCAGGACAGCTGGAGCTACAGGGAAACCCTGTCTCAAAAAGACCAAAAAAAAAGTTCTGTCATGTTTTGCTAAAAGAAAGCATGCAGTATGCTCAGAAATACCCTCCTTACCAAGCTATCACAGTGGAAATGAAGTTAATTTGATTATTAGTAAGTTCCACTGGTCATAGTCACACCTGCTGTCTTTTCTAAGCGATCAGAGTTTATCTGACTACAGAGTAATGTCAGATTAACAAAGGACTGGGGCTGTGGCTCCGGGGTAGAGCATCTACCTACCACGTGTGAGACCCTGGGTTCTATCTCCAGTACCTGCCCCCCACTAAAAAGACACACTGATCTGTAATTTCCAGAATCTTCTTTCTCAAACCTAGGCAACATTTGCTTACTCCCATTTCCTTCAGCTTTCTTAGCTTCCTGACTTCTTAGTATTTACCAGCAGGGGATCTGTAGCACACTGCCAAGTCCTTGGTTATATTTGGTTTGATTAAGAGAGTTGAGTGCAGGCAAAGCAGAAGGACTATACTAAATACCATTGTCAGCTGTCTTGGGTCCCAGCCTCGTCACAATCATGTTTATTACCCTTTCCTTTGCCAGTTCATCCCTCCCTCCCTCCACCCTGTCTTTCCCTCCTTGCCCCTCTCCTTTCTTCCCCTCCCTTCCTTCCTTCCTTCCTTCCTTCCTTCCATTCAGCTTTTTATTTATCCCAGACTAGACTTGAATTCTCCAGCATCCTGTCTTAGCTTCCTAAGTGCTGGGATTACAGGCTTGTGTCATCATGGCTGGCCAAATTCTCCTTAATGAAGAAAATGGAAGAAGCTAGGTGTAGAAGAGTATATCTGTTGTTCCAGTACTCAGGAGGACAAGGCAGGTGGACTGCTATGAGTCCAAAGCCAGTCTGGGCTACAGAGTAAAACCCTATATCAAACAAAACAAAACAAAACAAAAATTAATTCTCCACCCCCCAAAAAAGAAGAAAAGGGAATCATATTAGGAAAAAAGAGACATAAATTTTTTCAGGTCTTACAATCATGTTATCTGTCTTGAGTCTGTCTCTTCTGCTATTCTTGCTCTGAAAAATTTCAGCTTTTAAAGACTGCTTTTGTTACACTTGTGTCTTATTATAATGCTCCATCATTCTGGGATTCAGTAATAACAGTATTAATACCACCCAACTTTTATTGGATACTTATGAGTTTGAGGCACTGTGCTCAATGCCTTATCCATTCATCATGATAGTAAACACTTCTGAAATCATTTATTCTTATTATTTGATCTTTAGTTTTTCTCACTCATGTCCCTTTAAAAGTCAACACAGCTACTGCTTTAATTAAAAAATACTACATCTAGGGACTGGAGAGATGGCTGAGCGGTTAAGGGCACTGGCTTAGGTTTGGTTCCCAGCACCCATAGGGTGACTAACAACAATCCATAACTCCAGTTCTGGAGAAATCCAATGCCCTCTTCTGACTTCCGAGGGCATTGCATGACATGGATGCAGTTACACACATGCAGGCAATACACTCATTTATGTAAAATAAAAATAATAAAATAACTTAAAATACTACATCTCTTCATTTTCTCCTTTCTGGTGGGTCCCACCTCTGAAGACAGGACAAACCAATGGTCCAGCCTTCCAAGACTTGCAGGAGTGGGGGTTCCCAGGGCCTTGATTTGGAGTACCTACTGGGGAGGTAGAAGCCAAATGTGGCCCAAGAAGGCTGCACAGGATGGAATGGTGGCTGAGTATTGGGGGCATGGGAAGCCTGAAGGTTAAAGTCTGGGAATCCTGGGCAGGATCTGGAAGCAGAGAGAAGGAAGTCATTCTAGATGGCTCTGAACCAACCCCTCATTTCTTTTGTCACCAATGAGGGCACAGTGTTGGGTCCAAAGTGGCTCTCCTCCCCTTCCTCAGCTGCTACTGACTGGGGCTGGTAACAGGCGGTAACACTTCAAAGGCTGCTTCCTTTCTAGGAGGATGAGCCTTTCTGACAATTTCCCAAGAGCCAGATTTCCTCATCACTCCCAGAACGCACCTCTGTTCCATGCTGTAATTTGCATCTTTAAAAATTGGATATAGCCTCCCTACTGGGCTGTCAACTCTGAGATAAGAGACTGTGCTTTGCAAAAATCCTCTCCCAGGGCCAAACACAGGGGGAAGTGTTCAACAAATTCTTGGTGAGTTAATTAATGAAGTTGCAGGGCTAAGGGGAACCTGGTCCTCAGAAGGTTCACAGGAATGGACTGACAATAGACAGCGTCATCAGGTGTACATTATTTAACGTGGACAGGTGAATGGCAGGAGAGTAATCACCTCTGCTCATTGAGCTTTATGTCTATATATCATCTTCACAGGGCAGAGGCAGGTGGGGGAATGTAGGTCATTGAGAGGGTTAGTGAATGATTTTAGGGGGAACAAATGGGACTAGAAGATGGACAATTCCTTATAGTTTTTTTTGTTTGTTTGTATGTATGTAAGTGGTTGTATGTGTGCACGCACGTGTGTGTGCATATGCAGGCCAAAGGTCGATGTTGAGTGTCTTCCTCTACTGTTGTCCATTTTGTTTTTTGAGACAGGGTCTCTCACTGAACATGGTGCTCACCAATTTGACTAGACTGGCTGCAGTGAGCCCTGGGATCCTCCTGTCTCTGCCTCCTCAGCACTGGGATTACAGGCCCTCACCATTGTGCCCAGCTTTTATGTGATTGCTGGGGCTCTGAATTCAGGTCCTCATGCTTGTGGGGCAAGCACTTTACCATTGAGCTATATCTACAGTCCCCATAATTTTGGCCCAAGATTGTAGTGACATTTCTCAGTTTCCCTTCCTGAGCTATGAGTTTAGTTAACCCTCAGGGAGGGGACTGACATCTGTCATTTTCCTCTTTGTTGGGTCTTTCAGCAGATGAGGGAAACATCACAAAAAATCCTCTCCCAGAGCTGCTGGTCTCCACAGGCCTTCAATTAAAATGATCAGCATAGGAGACTGACACATTTTGGGGTGAAATTCCCTGCATGTCTTCAAAATCAAAATGCACTCCTTATGTTCCTCTGGCTGAGTGAGGTGGAGAAGATCCCAGAGCAACAGAACCTGTTTTCTTACTCCACTGGCCAAACATTCTCAGATGGGTGTATTTCCAGGCAAATTTCAAATATAGTAACAGTTCGGTATGTATTCCCTATTCATCTGACTAAACACCCCGAAAGAGACCAGCACCCCCATAGGAGCATATATTTTCTTTGGCAACCCTAAGCAAACATTCCAAGGATGTGTATACAGCAGGTAGTTACTAAATACTGTTGGCTAATTAGGGAGCAAAAATATGGAAGGTTGTGAATTAGTAAGAAAAAAAACTCTAGTACAGATAATTGACAGCAAAGTTGCCCAGGACAGTTAAGCCACCGCTGATGGCACAGTGTGCAGACAGGAGAGGACATGCCAGCCAGCTAGTGGGCAGGTATGTATGTCTTCTAATTAGGCTTCCATTAGGACAACATGGCACTTCCAGGGACTGTAGCAACAAGCTTCCAGAACAAACTTCTGGGATGTGCAAGTTGGGTGGTAGAAGTTGTCCCAGAGATACATTCATGATGAGCCACCCCTGAGGGGACACTTTGCATGTGGCTCACTGAACAGTAATCACCAGTGTCCACCCAAATGGGTTGCCACCTTTTATATTGACAGTAATTAAACATGAACTCGGGAATCTGGATGGCCAAGTAACAGAACACGGCTCAGGAAATTATAGGTTTCATATTTCAGGAAAATTGGTGAATTTAGACAACTTGAGTCTCTCTTTCCTGTCAGGGGAGACAGCCTTGGCCTCCAAGTTCTGGCTGACAAGGGTTTGCCGAGACAAGCACTGCAGGGAGAAAAATAATGTCCTCAATTATGTTGCCAGTTTTTGAGATGTTGAAAAAAAATCCATGCACCTCACCTCAACAATCCTAAGTAGCTCAATTTTATATGTGTTTTAATGGGCTGACAGACTGGGAGGCTGTTCTGTCTGGGGATGTTTCCACTCCCTGGTTGGAGGGGGTGGGAATTTTCAGGCAAGGCAGGGACAGAGCCAAGTTACAAACTCTGGCTTTTAGGACCCCCCAGCCCTCAGATTTTTGCTCTCTCTCTCTCTCTCTCTCTCTCTCTCTCTCTCTCTCTCTCTCTCTCTCGTGGGTGGGTAGAGAGACAGCAGTAGAGGATAGAGATTTTTGGCAAAGGGCCTGAGCTACAATCTTGCCTGGCAGCCACCTGCTAGCTGAATGATTCTAACTTTGGGGGGCCCGCTTTCTCATCTGTCAAATGGGTATAGTAATACCTGCCCAAATCAGGGACAAGAGGTTGTTGGAAAGAACTGGGCCTGGATGATGGTTCTCAACTGTAAGGGAGACTTTTGCTGTGTTTACTGCCCACAAAACATAAAGCTTAGTACTGGCCCTAACAGCCCCAAGTTGATTTGGGGGCCGCCCTGCAGGTGTCGCTGTGGGATGGAGAATGCTGATAGAAGGAAACCTAGGGCTTCTAACAACTGCATTCAAGTTTTTGGCCATGAAGGTAGATCTAATCTGGATTTCCTGTATAGTATTTCCTGGCTACAATCCCTCCCGTAAGACCCCAACTATGACATTTGATCACCTGGGCCAGTTACCTGTGAAACCAGTGATTCTCTCATATCTCCTTTTCTGCCCTCTGCAGTGCTTGGAGCTGAGGGTCCAGCCTGCCTCCCCTGCCCTGGCCCCTCCAAACCCATCTATGGAACATGCTGGGCCCACCTCTCCTAAGCCACTTGATGTCCTTTTGGCCATTGGAACCACTGCAGTAGGCAATGTGTCTGAAGCCCCTTTAATCCCTGGGATACCTTCTAGCATTTGGATGACACTGCTCTGCCACCACCATCACAGGGCTCCTATCTACTTGTGATAAGGCCACAGTGAGAAACACCTTTGTCCTGACTTCAGTACCTAGCAATGGTGAAACAAGGCAGTCTGAGAAAGGAGGTGAGCCAATCTCAAAATGAGAAAAGGGCCAGTCTGGTGAGATGGTTCAGCAGAGGAAGGCACTTGTGCTGTGTAGCACATGCTCATGTACACACACACACACACACACACACACACACACACACACACACTAAAATATGTAAATTAATATTTAAACTAAAAAAGGCCCAAGCATCCTATATAGGGCTCAATGGCTATTCTTTCTAGAAGATCCTGGCTAAAGAGTTGGGTTTGGAATTAGTTCTCCCCCCCCCCACCCCAGTCTGGACAGCACTAAGTGATACCTGAATGACACAAAGGTCACAGAAGATGCAGTGGGATGAGGTATGTGGCAGTTGGTATAGTACTGGGCACCACTGATATCCAAGTGGTGAGCTGTTATTAACTGAGGAGCATATGTAATAGGGTGTATGCTGGATGGCTTCAGTTGTCAACTTGACATGCCTGGGTGGAGGGAACCTCAACTGAGGAATTTCCTACATTGAATTGGCCTGTGGTCATGTCTGTGGGGCATTTTTTTGATGGTTGAGTGATGTGGGAGGGCCTAGCCTATTGTGGGTGGTGCCATCCCCGGGCAGGTGGTCCTGTGTTGGATAAGAAAGCAGGCTGAGCATGGGTCAGGGAGCAAGTCAGGAAGCTGCATACCTCCATGGTCTGTGCTCCAGGTTCCTGCCCTGAGTTCTTGCTTTGGCTTTTCTCAGAGATGAGCTGTGACCAGGGAGATGTAAGATCAAATAAACCCTTTCCTCTCCAAGTTGTTTTTGGTCTATGTTTTTATCGTAGCATTTGAAAGCAAAGTAGAACAAGGTGGGAGGGAGAAGAACAGGGAGGAGACAAGGATAGCTACTGAAGGAAGGCTGTGTGAGAGAGAGGATGGTGGATTCTGGGCGGCAAGGCTTCTTGGTAAGACTCTAGGGATCCATCCTTTACTGACTCCCAGGGGCGGTGTGGCAGGGATCTGGGCACCAGGCAGTGAGCACGGGGTTGGGCTTTGGGAGCCAGGCTTCTTTGACCCTCAGTGAGTGGTGGTTAGTCAGTTTCTCATCATCAGTTGTCCAGCCAGCAAACTGCTGGCCCCTGAGAACAGTACTCCATCTCCTGGGTGAACCAGAGGTCTGAAGACTACACTGAACAAATCACAAAGACTGGGGCTGTCATTCCTCCTGGTCAGTGATCATGTCCCCCAAAGCACTATACATCACACAGCATGGTTAGAGAGGCAGGCAGGTCCTGAGGTCAGACTGCCAGGTCCACACCCAGCCCCCGTGTGCCTTAGTTGTGGAACATGGCAGGCTGCCTAGCCCTATGGTGGCTCAGGCCCCTGGGACTGCAGGTCTCCTGGGACTTAGCTACAGCATCGTATATGTAGTGTGTGCTATGTGGTGTCATCTGATATTGTTATCATCTATGTGGCCAAGAGGGCAGAAGGTCCAGGTCTGGGGTCTTATTGGTGTGTCTGGTGCCCTAGATACCCCAACATGTCATTTATCTTCTTGTTTTTGGGGGGTAGAGGGAGTGCTGGGGAATGAGCCTAGGGTCTCATGCATGCTAGACAAACTCTACAACTGAACTACATTCCAGCTTGTCTGCATTTATTTACTTACCTATCTTGTTCGTTTGGGAGGATTTAAAATTAATTTTATTACATTTATTTATTTGTGTGTATTGTTGGGTGGGGCACGCCATGCGCCACAGTGTGTGTGGAAGTCAGGGGACAACTTGTGGGAGTCAGTTCTCTCCTTCTTCCATGTGAGCCTTGGAGATCAAACTCAGGTTGTCAAGCTTGGCACCAGGTGCCTTTACCTGTGAAACCATCTCACTGGCCCTCTTTGTATTTTCTTGAGACAGGGTTTCATGTATCCCAGGCTGGCCTCAAACTGACTATGTAGCTGAGGCTAGCCTTGAATTTCTGATCCTCCTGCCACTACCTCCTGAGTGTTGTGATTACAGGAGTGCAATATCACAGCTGACTCATTTATTTGTTTGTAGATAGGGCCCTACTATGTAGCCCAGGCTGAGCTCTTGATCTCCTGTCTCAGCCCTCCAGTGCTGGGATTACAGTGTGTGCCACCATGCCCAGTTACCCTTCTCACTTTGGAAAAATAAATCTTTTTGACTCTCTCTCTCTGCCTCCCTTTCATTTTCCACCTTCCTTTCTTAGCTCATTACTTTTTCAACAAACATGTATGAAGTACCTATGTATGCTTAGCACTGGGGAGGAGTTGAATGCTGGGTCACAGAGATGGAAGGGTCAGAACCCTGCACAGCTAACTCCAGCAGCAGTTTGGCTGCAGAGCTGAAATTCTCTCCAGCACACAGTAGAGCCACCCAGAGACTGGCATTCCTGAAGACCAAGGCAGTCAGCCCCCAGTACAAGGAGGCAAGCCTGCCTTGCCCACAGCCTCCAGGGGAAGCTGGGATACTCTTGTCTAGAGTAGATGGGGCAGTGGAAAGGAGACGGGCTGATGGTCCCAGCATAGCTATCACATCCCAAAGCTCCTTATCTGGGGAGCTAATGGTGGAGCCATCACCACGGGTGACAGATGTTATGGGGACTTGGGAAGCTCTGTGGCAGAGTTAGATACACTCCCAATCATATCACATCCCCAAGAGCCACAAAGAAACATTTTATACACCTCAGTGTCCTTGCATGTGTTGTTCCTCTGCCAAGCCTGCCTTTCCCTATTTCCAGCTGTCCCCATCCACCAGTGTCCACTCATCTCTTCTCAGTGTTCCAGGATGGAGGAACCCTGCATCCTCTTAGCAGCTTTGATGCCATCTGCATATACTTACTACCACTGTTGTCACATTGAAAGATCGTTATTTAAAGCCAATATGGCAATGCATGTCTGTCATCCCAGCATGCAGGAGGCAGAGGCAGGAGAATTCTAACTTTGAGGCCAGCCTGGTCTATATAGTGAGTTCCAGGCTAGCCAGGGCTACGTAGAGAGACTTTGCTTCAAAAAAACAGAAGCCAGGCATGGTGGCACACACCTTTAATCTCAGAACTCAGGAGGCAGAGGCAGGAGGATCTCTGTGAGATTGAGGCCAGCCTGGTCTACATAGTGAGTTCTCAGCCAGCGGGGGCTACAGGGTCTCAAAAAGACCGAAAAAAAAATCAGAGAGAAATATATAGAGAGAGATCAGTAGGTATCTGTTACCCTCATTGTAAATACTGAGTTCTTGAGAGTGAGTCGCAACTTTCTCTGAGGGGTTGAGGAATAGGTGGTTATTGTGGCCACTGTCCGCCTCTGTGCATGTCAGTATGTCATCCTGCTGGAAGCCTGGCCTAGAGTGACAGACATGCTTGAAAGGGTTGGGTTTGTTTTGTTTTTTTTTTATAGCAGGGCAGCTGGATAGAAGAATCTAGAAAAAGAGTAAGGAGGCCTTCTCCTTTTGGAGGCCAGAGATCTAAGCTCTTTTTTTCCTAGTAAGTAGAAGAGACAAGTTTGGAATAGTCTCTCAATGGTGAGTTTGAGTGCCAACAAGCTGAGCTTCTTGTTCCCATCTGAAGCAACCTACATATCTTAAACTGCCCCCACTGGAGGGGGAGTGACACAGGGCTTCCCAGGCAGAAATCCAATTAAGCTGCCTTTGTGCTTTTCCCTCTGTGGCCTCTGAGGGAGGATTTGCTCTTAAAATGGAGAACAGAGAACATAAAATGATTTAACAAATGAAGCAGTGAAAATTCTTTCAGTTCTGGGTAATGGCCAGTTTAGGAAGGGCCAGCAGGGTAGGCAGGGAGAATGGTGAGGGGAAGGAAGGAGGGCAGTGTAAGGAGATGCTGATGATATGACATAGGGTCTAAGTACATAGCCCAGACTGGCCTTGAGCTTATAGTGATCATCGTCTCTCTGCCTCATGAGTGCTGGAATTATAGACATGCACTACCACCTCGCCTGGCTTTTGTTTGTTTGTTTGTTTGTTGCTGGTTTGGAACTCACAGAAGTCCTCCTGCCTTGGTCCCCAAGTGCTGGGATTACAGGTTTGTGCCACCAAACCTTTTATTTACTATTTCTTTTGTTGGGTAGTATAAGTAGATTTTCTACTTTTCCAGTTCTTTTATTTTGCACACTTTAATTTTTTTCACTTTGAAAGGTTTTCCTGGATCATATTATCCAAACTCTTCTACTGACTTTTAAATTGCTGCTATCATGTTTTGATATCCAAGGACTTAAACTTTTTTTTCTATTATTATTATTATTTTTTTGAAGCAGGGTCTCCCTGTAGTCCCAGCTGTCCTGGAATTCACTATGTAGACCTGGCTGGCCTTGAACTCATAGAGATCCGCCTGCATGTGCCACCATACCCAGCTCTCTATTATTATTTTTTTAAAAAACAACTTTATTGGGGATTATGTACCATTTTTTTCATGGCACTGGGCAATAAATCCAGGGTTTCCTGCATGCTTGGCAAATCCTCTACCATAGAGTTACATTCCTAGCCTTTTATGTACCATAGATGCCACAAAATTTTCCCATTTTAGATGCATAGTTAAATAATTGTGTGTGTGTGTGTGTGTGTGTGTGTTATGTAATATGCATGTGAATGGGTGCATGTGTGTGGAGACCAGAGGACAACCCTGGGTGTTATTCCTGAGACACCGGCATCTGGATGGTCTAAAGACTGTTCTACAATAGCCATGTTTTTAGTTTTAAATGAGTGAGTTTATTGGGTATATGGCAAGCCAAAGTAAAAGAATAAATAGCAAGGAGTAGATAGATAGATGATAGATGAAAGATAGATAGATAGATAGATAGATAGATGATAGATAGATAGATGGTAGATAGATAGATGATAGATGGTAGATAGATAGATGAGCCACTAAGGCACCAGAACCTGACACAACACTTCTCTATGGGGCCACATGGGAAGACAGACCAAAGGATACCCTAACATTGTTGACACTGCTGCTGTGGCTGAGGCACACCTCTCTCCTCTCTGCATAGATAGATGGATGATGGATGGATGGATGGAGATAGATACATAGATAGATAGATAGATAGATAGATGGATGATGGATGGATGGATGGATTAATGGATGGATAGATAGATAGAAAGAAAGAAAGAAAAGGTACGTACATAGGTACTTGATAGACTGTAGACACAATGGGACTAAGTAGACAGATAGATAGATAGATAGATAGATAGATAGAATGATAGATAGATGATAGATGGTAGATAGATAGATGATAGATAGATGATAGATTAGATAGATAGATAGATAGATGATAGATAGATAGATAGATAGATAGATAGATAGATAGATAGATAGATAGATATAATGCAAAGCACATCAAATTGGGTCTCAAAACATCCAGCAGAAATTGACTAGGAAAGCCCTTTTAAGGCTTCAGTTGGAGTTCCCCATTGAGAGTCCTAGGCAGAGCAGAGTGTCTCTTCAGTGAAGCTTCCAAGTAAAAGAACAAATAGGAACAGATAAAGATAACTTCAAGTCAGGAGCTCCTAATCTCCAGCAGAAACCGACTGGGGAAGCTGAGGCAATCAGTTCTCAATTAAGCTTTCTCCCTGGCTGAGCTTCCCATGGCTGACTCCAGCTTCTCTTTCCCATTGCAGGCCTTTCTGTAGCATAGGATAAGCAGTAGTAACCTCTGCTGGGAATCCTTTACCTTCTAGCTGTTCTCACGGGCACAGTATCTTTACACTTGGGCTGCTCTGCTGTTCTGCTTCCTCCTTGTCACAGAGTTATGAGTGAGGGGCACAGCCCATGCTCAGACAAGGAGCTTGGAGGACACCAAAGAAAACATGCTCGGGCCTGAAAAGAGGGTTGAGGCAACCTGCTTCCTCAGTGAGCTCAAACAGTACATGATACTTTGCCAATATAGTAATGCACATTACACACCATCCACCTTTTTTTGGAGAGAGTTTCTCATTGGCTTAGAACTTGCCAAGTATGCTAGGCTGACTGGCCAGTGAGCCCAGGGATCTGTTTACATTTGCTGTCTGCTTCTCTGGCATTGAGATGACAAGCGCACGTCACTATGCTTGGCCTTTAAAAAATTTTTTTTCTGAGACAGGCGTCACTATGCAGCCCTGACTGGCCTGGAACTCCCTATGTAGATCACATTGACCTCGAATGCACAGAGATTCAACCCCCAAATGCTGAATTAAAAGGTATGCATCACCATGTCTGGCCTTCAAAAACAACAACAACAACAACAATAAACATGGGTTCTGGAGATTAAACCAAGGTCCTGGTGCTTATAAGGCAAGCACTTTACTAAGTCATTTTCCCAGCCCCAATTTAATAGCTTCTTTTAAAAAATTATTTATTTATTATTTATTTATTTATTTATTATTTATTTATTTGTATGAGTGTTTTGCCTACATATATGTGAGTGTACCCATGCATGCACTGCCTGCAGAGGCCAAAAGAGAGTGTTGGGTCCCCGGGAACTGGAGTTATGGATGGTGGTTAGCTGCCATGTGAGTGCTGGGAACCAAACCGAGGTCTTTTAGAAGAGCAGCCAGTGCTTAACCACTGAGCTGTCTCTCTAGCCTCCTATTCCCTACAATTACTATTTATTTTGATTTTTTGAGACAGGGTTCTACTATGTAGCCCTGGCTGGCCTCGAACTCACTATGTAAACCAGGCTGGCCCTGAATTCATAGAGATTTGCCTATCTCTGCCTCGCAAGTGCTGGGATTAAAGTCATGCACCACCATGCCTGGCTTCAATTCAATAGCTTTTAATAAATTTTCAGAAATGGATAGCCTTCTCCACATTCCGATTTGAATGATTCTTTTCTGTATAGTCTTTTGTTTGGTTCATTGGTGAAATACCTCCTTTTACTTTCTGTACTTTTGTAGCTATTAATGAGCAACTCTCTGGCATTTTGTCAAGGTTCCTTTCCATGCTAGGAAGTACGTTGTTTTAGTATCTCTAGTCTATGCTGGATAATTCCTCAGGCTCTTGGTTGTCCTTTGTAGCATTGATATTTCAGAGTTTGTAGTAAAAGCCAGTGGACTCTGCTTGGATGTCATCTGTCCTCGATGAGCTTCATTCTAGGAGCCAGCAGTCCTGGCTATTTCTTTGGCGCATCCCCAGTGTCAACAGTCTTCTGGGGCCATTTGATGTCTCCAGAGGCTATAGGGTTGGAAATAGGTAAGAGGAATAGGTTCTGGTATTCTGTAGCATAGTGGGGAGACTCGAGTTAGCAGCCATTCATTGTGCATTTCAACATAGCTAAAGAAAGTATTTTGTTTGTTCCTACCACAAATAAATGATACATGTTAGCAATGATGGACATGCTAATTGCCCTGATATGACCATTATGCATGATATATGTGTATCAAAAAATCACATTGTGGGGTCTGGGGAGATACAGTTAGTAACATGCTTATGGTGAAAGCATGAAGATGTGAGCTCAATCCCCAGAACTTATGTAAAAAAGTCAAGTGTGGTGGCAACCAGTGGGCCTGGCCTACTCAACGAGCCTCAAGCCAGTGAGAGACCACTCTGTCTCATAAAACAGAATGGACAGTGTCTAAAGAATGACACCTACAATTGCCCTCTGGCTACTGCATGCACAGACATACATGTGCACATATCTGAACATACATAAACACACATGTACACACACTACACAGACAAACAAAAATATTGCATGGTACCCTAGAAGTGGGTGCAATTATTCTGCGTCAATTTAAAAAATTAAAGCAGGGAACTGGAAAAATGTCTCAGTAGTTAAGAGTGCTTGCTATGCTATCATGAAGACAGGAGGTCAGATCCCAACAGCCACACAGCAAGCTGGGTGTCCCACACATGCCTATAATCCCAGCTCTGAGGATGACTAGGCTTGCTGGCTTCCAGGCCTAGCTAAGAACATGTGAGCTCTAGGTTGAGGGAGAGATTCTACCTCAAAGGAATAGGTGGGGAGTGATGGAGGACACCTGGTACCCTCGTCTGGTCTCCTGAACACACATGTGTACATATACAGACATATGTGTACAAGTAAATAAATAAACCTTTACAAAGAATTTTAAGTATTTAATATAAAGCCTACCAATAAAGGAAAAAAAAGAGAAAGAATCCAGGAGTCCACAACCTTCCATCTGGAGGGAGGGTGTGAGTATGCAGGGAGTGCAGTTCTGGCTGCTGATGTTCTTGGAGTTGCTGTGGCAGAGGCCAGGCGGGAGGTATGAGCATCCAGCAGACAGACTTGTTTAATCCTCTCGTTTTCACAGTGGCTCCTCTTCTTTCTGCTCTCCCTCTTCAGGTGGCTGTAGACTCTCAATTTTGCCACTGGACAGACCTCCTGGGGAGCTAGGGAAAGGTGGGTCACCTGACTGAACTGAATGAAAATGGAAACCGGGTGCTCAACTGCTTCTTTGTTTGTTTGCTGGGGACACTGTCTCCTGTATCCCAAGGTGGCCTTGAGCTCACTATGTATCCAGGAATGCTTGAATTCCTGATCCTCCTTGCTTCCACCTCCCCAGCACTGGGATGACAGGTGTGTGCCGCCATGCCTGCTCATCTTCTTTTTTTTTTTTTAACTTAAAAAAATTTGAGAATTTCATACATGCATATAAGGTATTTTGATTAAATCCATGCCCACTCCCTCCCCTCCAACTCCTCCCATATCTCCCCATCACCTTTTCCTGACAACCTCGTGTACTCTTTCTTTCTTTTTTTTTTTTTTAAATGGGGCTTTTTGCTACTCTAACATTTCCCCTTCTGAAGAGATAACCCTAAAATCTTCTAAGAATTAGATAAGAGCTCCCAAGTACTTTTGGACATTTTTGGCCTTTGAAACAGAGTATGTTGCCAAGAGGTCCAAAGACATTTTGACTCCTAGCCAAGAAACTGGCTACTTTTGTTTTTTTTAGTCTAACTGCATAGCCAATTCCTACCTCCTATTCTTATCACACCATCCTCTGAAGAGGTTCCCTAAATTGCTGATGGGGAACTGGGACGCAGACTGCTCTGGCTTCTTCCATGCTGAACAGGGACACAGGGTGAGACAATTGGATTACCCCTTCAGTGAGTCTATCTAAAAGCCTCCCAAATTGTCTAACTCTTATCTGTGGTGGTTGGGGCGGGGCAGGGGGTGGGGGGAGAAAGTCCTTGACTGGTAAATAGGGGATGTGAAGGAGAAGAAAAGGCAAGAGTAGTTAGCATTACAGGCTCTAGACAGGAAACCAGAAAAAGGTCCGAACAGGGCAAATTTCAAATGTTCATATCAGAGTCCATTGGAATTTTTTGATAAGAGCTTCCAAAAGCATCCCTCCATTGGGTTCCTCCCTCATTTTTATTTTGTCTGCCAAGGCTGGACTCGAGAGTGATGGACTCAGGATTTGTTTTCAGGCACTTCGATAGCTGTTAGAATGGCTAGAATCAGTGTCAGTTCCCTCGCAACCCTGCTTGGCTTCTTGCCCAACTTCAACCAATCACCCAATTTTCCATTCTGCACAGTTCCCGTCCCATGTGCCTGCAACTTCAGGTTTTGCCAAGATTCCACAGCTTGCTTTGACTCCGTCCTTCCTAGCATCCCCCTGTGTGGGCACATGGTTTTCCAGTGCTTTCGTGCCTGTGATGCTTCCCTGAGCTTTCCAACTTCAAAAATCTGTTGACAGCTTTTTGCTTCTTCTGGGTTTTCCTTCTTCATTCTTGTGGGTTTATACCTTTTTTGTTCCATAGTTAAGTCACATTTTAGTGAGATTTCAGAAAGAAACAACAATAAATTCGTGTGCTCTTTTTGCCACATTGGAGATATGGGGCGGTATAGATTAAAACATTTTAAAATTTAAATTAATCTTATTTTGGAAGTTAATGTATACAAACACAAAATTCTTTATATTCATGGGGGGCTCCCTGTGATGTTTTGATACACACATACATTGCATGTGTGTGGGTACGTACATGTGAGTGCAGTCCCTATAGAAGTCACAAGAGAGCATCTGATCTCCTGGATTTGGTATTTCAAGCTGCTTGATGTGGGTGCTGGGAACAGCACTTGGGTCCTCTGCAAGAGCAATCCCTGCTCTTAACTGCAGAGTCATCTCTCCAGCCCTCCCAATCCTCCCACTATGTTTTTTGAGACAGAGTCTTACTATGGAGCCCAGGCTGGCTTTGAACTCAGCAGCAATCCTCCTGCCTCAGTTTTTTGAATGCTGGGAATACACGCATGAGCTACCATGCCCAGTTCTGTGCAATCACACAATACTTGTCTTTCTATGTCTAGCTTATTTACCTTGACATGACAATTTCCAGTACCAGCCATGTTATTGTAAATGATAGGATTTCTTTCTTTGTAGCAGATTAGAATTCTGTTGTGTATGTGTGCCACATATCCTTTATGTTATCAGTGGATGAGTCTGTAGGTTGTTTCTATTCCTTGGTTATTGTGACTAGAGCACAGTAAACATATTGACCTCATTTCCTTTGGCTTCAACCCAGAGTGGGATGGATGCGTCACATGATAGTTGAGTTTATTTACTTACTCATTTGTTTCTCTTTGTGGTGCTGGGGGGTGCAACTCAGAGCTAGGCAAGTACTCTGCCTCTGAGCTACATCTCTAACCCTTAGTTTCTTCTGAAGCAGGGTGTTGCTATGTAGCCTAGGCTGGCCTGAAATTTGGGCTCCTTCTGCCTCAGACTCCCAAATACTGAGCTTACAGGGCTGTGTGACCTTGCTTGGCCCTGTTGTCCTTTTCCTTTTGTTTTTGAGATGGAGTCTATGTGACAGTGCTATCCTGGAACTCACTGTGTAGACTAGGCTGACCTCAGTCTCACAGAGATCCACCTGCCTCTGTCTCCCAAGTACCTGGGATTAAAGGCATGCCCGGCTATTAGTTTTCATTGTATCTATTTATTTGTTTATTTTTGAAGCTTGAGGACAATTTTATTAGAGTTTAAAAGAAAAACTCAAGGACAAAGTTGTAAATCTCAGCAGCTTCCCAGAGGAGGAGGATGGAGAAGAGGAAGAAAGAAAACAGTGCTCTTTGTAAGCAGTCACATGAGGGTAGCTTCAAAGAAAAAGAAAATGCCCAGAGTGTCGGGGACAGCATGCCCAGCTATGGCTAATGTCTGGGAGAAAAAGAGAGAGAAAGGGAAAGGTACACTTTTCTGAGTGGGAAAAGAAGACAGACTTGGCACAGCTACATAGCTGCAGCTCCATAAGTACCAGCCTGTTTTTATTTTTATTTTTGAGGAACCTCCATATTGTTTTCCATATGGCTGTACTAATTTATACTCCCACCAACTGTAGACAAGGCTTCACGTTTCTCCATATCTTCACTGCCCTTGTTATCTTTGGTCTTTTTAGCAATTGCCCTTCTTGCTAGAGTGAGGTGTTAGCTCCTTTCTGTTTTGAAAGACTCAGTATAATTCTTAACAGCTGAGTCATTTCTCTAGCCCATAATACTTTTTTTTTTTTTAAGTTAGAGAATAAAAGAAATCCTGAGAAGGAGACTTGGATGATTGAGGGGATGGACCTTTGACCAGGTGAGAGTTGGAAGGTGTTGGTGTTCTTTAACTGGGAATCTCAGAGGCACAGACTTAGTTGAGATATTCATTTGAATCCAGATTCCCTAAAATGATATCTGTCAGCTGGGCATGGTGGTGCACACCTTTAATCCCAGCACTTGGAAGGCAGAGGCAGGCAGATCTCTATGAGATCGAGGCCATCCTGGTCTACATAGTGAGTTCCATGCCAGCTGGGGCTTCAGGGAGACCCTGTCTCAAAAACTGACCCACTCCCCCAAAATGACATCTGTCCTTATATGTCTACCACCACCTTATTTTGTATGTATATGATTCTAAGCTCCCATGGAAAGGTAAAGTTGAGGGTAGCTGGGGATGAGTGGAGAGAGGGTGCAGGTGTATTAGGATGGGTTAGGCTGTGCTACAGTTGCAAATGAATAATGAATGATTTGAGGCTAGCCTGTGTTACACAGTGAGTTCCATGCTAGCCTGGGCTTAGATAATAAGATTCTGTCTCTAAAAGACTGAAAACATAAAACAAGGTAAAACAAACCTTGGTGACTTGGCATAGCAAAGGTTTACCATCTTATCTATGAGCCAGGAATCCAGGCCATACCTGCCTACAGTTCTGAACAGGTGACTTCCCAAGGTTCTGCAAAAGAGGAGAGAGAACCAAAAGATCTTGCGAGTTGCTTTTATGAGTGGAAACTGCAAGTGGGTTGTGTCACTTCTGTTTACCTCTTGTTGGCTAGAGCTCAGACACATGGTCTTATGTGGTCTGGAAGAGAACACAGTGTGGCACACATGTCACATTGTCCTTATCTATCTGACAAGTTTTTAGAGGAACAAGCTAACATCTAAGGGAAGACTTTTTGTCTTGAACACAAGAAAGTGCTGTCCAATCAAAATAGGAGAGATGAGAGCCAGGTGTGGTGGCACACCCCTTTAGTCCCAGCACTGGGGAGGCAGAGGCAGGTGGATCTCTATGAGATCGAGGCCAGCGTGTGGAGGTCAGAGGACAGCTTGTGGGAGTCAGTTCTTTCCTCTCACCGTGTGGGATCTGGGGATTGAATCTAGGCCTTCAGGCTTGGTGTCAAGCACCTTTACTCACTAAGCCTCATTCCCACTGGGCCAGGAAAGGTTTCCTGACTTTAGAGAATCATACATTAGTCTGGGAAATTGATGAGAGGTGACGTCTACTCCGGCAGGTCCCTAAGAAAAGAGCTTCTAGGAAGTGATGGATCTTCCTGCTTGAGGGGGGGGGGGGGGGGGGGGGGGGAGAGAGAGAATGGTGCTGGGGATTGAATCCAGGGCCTTGAACCTGTTGGGCTGGGTAAGCATCCTACTTCTGAGCTACAACTCCAGCCCTCCACGTAATCCTTTGAGATCCTCACAACATGAATTACTTTTCTTGTTGTGGCCAAATACCTGACAGGAAGGCAACTTAAGAGAGGAAGGGTTTATCTTAACTGACAAATAAGAAGAGAGACAGCCCATCATGGAAGGAGAGGCATGGTGGCAGGAGTACCCATAGTCAGGAAACAGAGAGCACGTAGTAAGTGGGGAACCATAAAACCTCAAGGCCTATCCTGAGTAGCCTACTTCCTCTAACAAGGCTTCAACTCTTAATTCCACAGCTTTCCAAAGTAGTACCACCAGGATGACCACATGTCCAAGCCCCTGAACCAGTGGGAGCCATTCACATTCAAACCACAACACCCACCGAATTCTGGGAATTTTTCCTCGCATGTTGGGGCTCATCATTTGTAAAGCTGGAATGTCAGGATCAGGGATGGTATAGACTTTGTGAGCATTGAAGCTTATGCTATTTTGAGTGTTTTCTGTAAGAAGACTATATAACCATGAACACAAAAGTAGGTACCAGATGCAGAGCGGGGCCTTTGCAAGTAGAAGGCCTCAAGCCTAAACTTAGCAGCTCCTCAGTAAATCTTCCTTTGGCTAGGATAGGTTCATGACTCCTTAAAAATGTGTGCACACGCATGTTCACATGGTTGTGTGTGTGCATACCCACTTGGACGTTCCCACAGAATGCTCAGTGAGCTCAGCAGCTTTGGAAGAGAAGGCTCAGCTGTCTTCTGCATTCCTTCCTTAGCCCTCTACTCTTGAGTGGGGCTGGAGTCAAATGTCATCACATGGAGCTGGCAGCTCTGCTCCTGGACTCTTGGTTTAGAGCCCAGCTGCCAGTCCTGTCCCCACAGTTGTCCCTGACACTGTCTGGGCTTTTTTGAGCTTATTGAACTATGGCATCTGGAAAACTCCAGACCATCACTACAGCATGCAGACAGCCTCTAAGGGTTTTCTTTTCTTTTAGAATTTTTAATCAGCAGAAAATTAAAAACCCACTGTGGTTTCTGAGGCCCCTCTCATCCGCTGAATGTCAAGGCCTTGGCATAGACTGAGCCTCTTTTTCCTGAGGGAATAACCCTGAAGGGCTATTTTAGCTTCTGAGGTCAAGGCCAGCATGGGCTTGGGGAGTAGAGAGGTGATACAGATATCTCAAGTCTGTCTTCTGGTCTAGCTGCAAAGGTAACAGCTGGACTTTCAACTGGTTCAGTACAGTGAGGATGATTAGACAGGTCAGGGATCTTAAGAGCCTCAGATTTGCTTTCCTGTTTATATTCTTCTACTGTTACCCCAAGGTAGGGCCTGACACAGCTGGGGAAGGAAGAAAAACAGCCAACTTCTTTAGGGTGACCTGTCTAAAAATTCTCACTCTGAGACACACTGTACCCAGCTCAGACTTGCAAATGCATTTGAAAAGGCAGTCTAATAAAGCAAAGGCAAAACAACTCATGCTCCATAAGCGGCTGTGCAGAGTAGGGCTGAGGGAGAGCACAGGCCGTCTCAGCCAGAGAAGGGGCTAAGGAAGAGGTGGGGAGCTGCCAGGATGGCTTGCGATTCTTTGGGAAGAGGGTTTGGGCTCCCCTCCAGGTTCACAGTGACCCCTGTCTCTACCCAAGAACCCAGGTGCCCAGTGGAAATTTCTCCCCCAGTTTACACTCATTTCTTCAAGCTTACACTTCCTGGGCCTGCCTCTAATTTGGGGCCCAATGTTTTTAGGGGCTTTGTCAATAGATTTCAAAACCCATGGATATTGTATATAAATTTTTAGGTATATAAAAGACTTTGATATGGCTGGGCTTTGACTTGTTTTTTAGAAAGAGAAGCCTGAGCCTCTTGCTTGATTCTCCAGAGGGCTAAGGAATTAGAACAGAAAGCCTCAGTCTAGACCTTGCCAAGGTCAGGAGGAGGTTGGATAGTCCATAATTCCAGAAGGGGGAGTGCAGGCCACTCCCAACTTTGGAGTGGGCAAGGCTGAACACCCCAAGGGAAGGTGGGACTCAGAACCTTTAACAGCATTTTCTTCCCCTTGCAAGGCTTGTCCTGTGGTCGTTCTCTCTAGCAAGCTGTCAAGAAACTCCTATGGATGGCTCTATTCAAAACCCTGCTAATTCGGAACCCACAGTGAGCTTGGTATAGGACTGGGTGTAGGGGACATGAAGAAGATCAGACATGGGCCTTGTCTGGCCATGTGGCTTCTAGGGGAGTGAGCAGACAAGTGCCCAGAAAATTTACAACTCACTGGGTATAAATAAAATAAAAATAAAATATAAATAAAAATGAAAGAGGGACTGAAGATATAGCTCAATATGGACTGTCTGTCATGTATAAGCCCTGGGTTCAATCCCAAACATCACATAAAATAAAAAACAGGTGGGGCTAGAGAGATAGCTCAGTGGTTAAGAGCACTAGCTGCTCTTGCAGAAGACCTGAGTTTGATTCCCAGCACCCACACGGTGGCTAACAACCATCTGAACTTCAGTTCTGGGGAAATTTGACACCCTCTTCTGACCTCTGTGGGCATCGCATGACATGGGTGTATTTACATACATATAGCAATGCACTCATACACAAAAATTAAAATAATAAGAGCTGGGCATGGTGGTGAACACCTTTAATCCCAGACTTGGGAGGCAGAGGCAGGCAGATCTCTGTGAATTCAAGGCTAGCCTGGTCTACAAAGCGAGTTCCAGGTCAGCTGGGGCTACAGAGAGACCCTGTCTCAAAAAAGACCAAAAAAAAAAAATGAAAATAATAATTTCTAAAAAACCAGGCATGACCAGCAAATTTTTGATTGGATATAATGCCCCCCGCCCAGGGGTGGAACACACATCTAGTACTGTAGGTCAGGCCAACCTCTTTAGCAGAGGAGAATATAGGCCCCAGTGAGAAGCCACTGAAATTGTTTTGTTAGATGGATGTGATGCCCCTGCTAAAGTACTGTCCAAGCATTTGTGTTTACACCCACAGATTAAGTTATTATAGCAGCCATTGTTTAGACATTCCTGTTTCTTGCTGTTTGTGGTTTTATAGTAGATGCAATCTCACTGAAATGGGCCAGTAGCCCATGGAAAACAGATGATGCAGAGACCCAAAAGTTCAGTGCCTTGCCACAGTAGGAGGAAGATCATCCCACACCTATCACTCACTCCAAGGCTCAGGGACTTTTGTGGAAGAGGTTGACAGAAAGAATGTAAGAGCTGGAGGAAGGGGTGGAGTGTTACCTGGAAGTGTACTCCAACCATTATGCCAGCAAGCTATAGTACACCTCCTTCCCATGCTCATCAAAGAGTAGAAGGGGGAGTCAGTTACCCCTCCCACCCAATCAGTTGACTTTAGCTGCATGTGGGGGAGGCGCTAAGGATATATAAGCTGAGAAGACCATGAGGCACTTCTCTCACCATTTTGTGTGGTGTGGGGAAGTCACAGGATCTATATTTGAGTGTGGACTTTCCACTGAAGCCATAAATGGTGGGGGGCCCCCACTCTTCTGTAAATAAACCCCTGCCCTATGCTCTGTTAGCAAGCCCAATAAACTAGTTAGTATTAAAAAACAAAACAAAACAAACCAGGCATGGTATTTTTAATCTTAGCGCTGGGGAGAGGGGCAAGAGGATCAGGAGTAGGAATTCATCCTTGACTACACAGCAAGTTTGAGGCCACCCTGGGCTACATGAGGCTCTAACAAAGATGAAACAGGTCTGGGCAGGGGCTGGAGAGATGGATCAGAAGTTAAGAGCACTGGCTGCTCTTGCAGAGGACCTTGGTTTGGTTCCCAGCACCCACATGGTGGCTATCAACCATCTGTAACTCCAGTTCTAGGATATCCAATGCCTTTTCTGACCTCTACAGGCACTGCATGACACAGGTGCACTTACATGCATGCAGGCAATGCATTCATACACACACACACACACACACACACACACACACACAAAATAATAAGCAAAATATTTTTTAAAAAAAGAAATAGGTCTGGGCGATGAGAGAAAGAAGGGTGAGCCTAGCTCAGTCTAGAAGCTGAATGGCTACTAAGGAAAGGGGAGTTGGGTGACACATGACTTAGGGCAAAGTACCCTTGGTTCTCAGTCCTCAGTCTTCAGAACATTGCGTGTCCTCCCTCACCAGCCTTTGCCAGGGCCAGCAGTGTCATAAGAATTAAGGCCCCACTTTAGCCTTGGATCAACTCTAATCCACTTTTTCCTTGGAGCTGCTCTTGAGGAGGGGTTGATATTTTATTCAGAATGTCAAGTGGCTGACAGAAATTGAATGTGGCAAATGTGGCAAAGGATTGCCCTGGAAACGCCTCTGCAAGGTGTAGGAGAAACACTTTAAAGCAAAGCTGGAGGCTGGCCTCCCCCTGGGGTGGAGGGCCTGTCCTCAGGTCCTAGAGTGGACTATTGTGTTCTGTCCAAGCTTTGGCTCTGGAGCTAACAACCCTACCGCACCCTCTACCCCATCCCCTCCAGCAAGCTCTAGCTTTGAAGATCTTTGTTGTTCCTTGGCCTCTGGTTTTGGAAAAGTTCCAGCATCATCTCAATTTCCTCCCTTCCTTTCCTCCCTTCCTCCTTTCCTTCCTCTCCTCGTGCTAAGGATGGAACCCAGGGCCTCATGCATATAAGGCAAACACTCTATAAACTGAGCTAGCTCTCCTATCTCTTGCATTTATTTTTGGTCTTGGGGTTCCATGTATGTAGCTCAATTGGGAGCTGGGAGTATAGCTCAGGAATAGAGTGCTTGCTTGGCATGAGCAAGACCCTAGGCCCATCTAAGCATGGCAAGCAAACAATGCCCCCCAAACGTTTGAGAATCATGAGTCTGGAAAAATCTTGATTTTTCCTCCCCTAGTTCATCTTCTGTATTTCAGTGTTCTTTGATCACTGCATCTTTCACAAGCCCCAGCCCAAGCAACCTCAGCCTTGAGTTTTCCCTTATGCTGATACTGGGTGCTCAGGATCCTGTTTCTTGAAGGACAGACATTGGCCAGGTTAGCCATTTCTCCAGGTGATCTGTCCATCTAGGCATCTCCTGTCAGAAGGTGGGGGCAGGCACTGGGGTCAAGGAAGGAGGTTTATTAGTTATCATGAACCTTTTGTGTGTGTGTGTGTGTGTGTGTGTGTGTGTGTATGTGTGTGTGTATGTGTGTGTGTGTGTGAGAGAGAGAGAGAGAGAGAGAGAGAGAGAGAGAGGGAGAGTGTGTCCCTGTATGTATGTCTTTGCATCTGTGTGGCTATGTATGTGTTTTTCACTAGAAGAAGCCATTTACAAAGGAGTAGCACTCATCTGACCATCCTCAGACAGTCCTGAGTGAAAGGCTAGCACAGTCCAGGCCCAGAGAGTGTAAGAATTGTGGTGCTTGAGCCTCCCAGGGGAGTGTATTCCCCCAGTCAAATTTCTCTCCCTGCCTGAAGTCAGTTTGGCACAGCCAGGGAGCATAATGGGTGAACCTGGTCTACATATCATCTGTTAAGATCTCCTGCAAGTCAGGAGGAGGGTAGAAGACAGTTAAAAACAGGCAGGCTTGGGAGAGCAGTTTCTCCGAGGGAGTAGGTGGGGTGTGGGACTCCGTTTATGAGGCTCAGGTGTGAGCATTCTTACTCTGAGAAATGTGATGCCCTGGCCTCTGGATTTATGGTGAGGGGAGAGGCCAGACAGTAAATCATTTCACACTCTGATGGAGGCATCTAGGGCTGGAATGGTTTACAGAGTGTGAGCCCTGCCACCCATGCATCATAAATTGTGGCACCATAAATTGTGGTGCTGTAGCTACTCCAGAGCCATTGCAAATACCCACAGGGAAGGAGGAGCCTGAGGGCTGGGCCACAGCCTTGTGTGAAGGGGGCACCAGGCGGCCCTACAAGAAGATACTAGTTACAGCCCTGCTCTGGCACTTGGCTTTGTAAACTTGGCCAAATCCTCTGGCCACAGAGTGGGAAGAACTTAGCAGCCAGAGATAGGTTTAAATCTCAGTTCCACTTCTGCTCAGAGCTCAACTGGCAATGCAGATGAAAACTGCCATGTCTCAGTTTTCTTATCTGTGAAGTAGGAACACAATATTTGGGGAAGTCATTTCCACCCACAAGGCAATTGTCCTTTTCCATTTATTTATTTATTTATTTATTTATTATTTATTCATTTATTATTATTATCATTATTATTTTTTGAGACATGGTCTCCCTATAGCCCCAGCTGTCTTGGAACTCAATATATAGATCAGGCTGGCCTTAGTCTCACAGAGATCCACCTGCGTCTGCCTCCACAGTTCTGGGATTAAAGACATGCACCACCAAGCCCAGCCATTTATTATTATTTTTTGAGACAGGGTCTCATGTAGCCCAGGCTTGCTTCAGTCTTAATATGTAACTGTGGATGATCTTGAACTTCTGATTCTCCTGCCTCCAGCTCACAAGCACTGGGATTACAGGCATGTGCCACCACACCCAGTTTTGGAACCCAGGGCTTTGTGAATGCTAGACAAGCACTCTAGCAACTGAGCTACATCCCTAGTCCCTCTCCTTTGATTTTATGTAGGCAGAACATCCTCAAGGAAGGATTCTGCAACTTCAAGCATGGTTGTGTAATTTTATTTTTGTTCTTGATGGTTTAGAGATGGGCATGTGATCCAATATTAGCCAATGAGATATACGGAGGTTATTAGAAGACTTCTGGAAAGGAGTTTTCTTCTTGATATGCCAAGAAGGTCCCATATTCTCATTGTCCTCCTATGAATAAGATGGCTTAGATGAGAGATTTAAGTATGTGATGTTCAGAGCTGGGGCAGCCATCCTGCAGACATGAAGAGATAAGTCTAAGAAAGAAAAGTTATCAAACTGCTAATGGTGTGAAAGAAATGGGAACGAGGCCTTTGCTTTTGTTGAACTGCTGCATCAACCCTGGATTGCCCATCCCCCCAGACTTATCTGAGAGTGAAAAACTTTTATTCCCCAAGATATTTGTAGTTGGATAAACTATGACCCTCAACTAGAGCATTTCTTCTTATAGAAATCTCACAGGGGCTGGAGAGATGGCTCAGCAGTTAAGAGCACTTGGCTTCTCTTGCAGAAGACCCAGGTTTGAATCCCAGCACCCACATGGTGGCTAACAACTCCAGTTCAAGAGAATCTGATGTCCTCCTCTGGCCTTTGTGGGCATCACATGACATACATGCAGGCATAACATTCATACACATTAAATAAAAATTCCAAGCTGAGGATTTGGCTCAAAGTTGGTGTTCAGTGCATGCTAATTTCTTCCTGTACTAGTTTTCTCTCTTAATTTTAGATTTTTCTCCCCTAGTCTAATAACCTCACAGGACTGTGCTCTGGGACAATTGAAATCGTTATTTATTGCCACAATAATGCTGTGTAACAAACAGCCCCCAAGCCTCAGTGGCAGACCATACCAGCTTGTCTGTAGTTTACAAATGGGAAGGATTGCCAACTTGCTCACAAAGGGCACATGCGTGGCTCTGGGAATAGGCAAAAGGCCATCAAATTATCCTATTTAGGTAAATTTTTATAGAATGTGATTTATATCTCAAAAAAGCTGTTAAGAAGGATAAGAGAAAAAAGAGTCATGATTCTAGATAAAAGAGAGGTGAATCGCTAGGTGCTGGTGGCTGTTCCCATGTCCTACAAAGCTGCAAGGCCTCAGCATGTGGGACTAATCCAAACCAAATATGTTGGGGGTTTTCTTCACTATCCTTGGAAATAATCACCGATTTTATGATGGACTCTAGGGAAAAGATTTTGTTGATGGTGATTCACCGTTTGGCTAGCTTTACTGGAAAGCAACTTGCATAGGCTGAGGGAAGAGGTTCCTGTGCAAGAGGCTAAAACCTCCAGGTTTCTGTTCTGCCGGGACCCGCAGAATCAGGGGCTGTGGGGCATGTGGGGCTGGGGGAAGGGACATGCATGAGAGAGATGACTCTTTAGACAAGGACAAAGACGGAGGGGAACTTAGTACTCTCTTTTGGGAAACAGGCAAGTTACCGCCAGCAATGAACTCTTCTAACTTTGAACTTGAACCCTTCAAAGCAGAGTGGCTTTCACAGGAAGCTGGTAGCTGCTACAGCATCCCAGTGAATTCATGGGTACTTGGCTCAGGGTGATCCTAGTGTCTCTCTTTCTCTGACAAATTCTTCCTCACCCTCAAGACTCAAGGAAAATGCCTCCTTTCCTAGAACACTTCCCTGAGCCTCTGGGTGTCCCTTAGTGTGGCCCTGGTGCCCTCCAGGCAAGCGTTAAGACAGAAGTGAGGCAGTCCGTTAGACTAGTACGCTCCCTGGCTTCACAGGCCTGGGCTCTCACTCCAGACAGAGTGGGTGTTCCTGATACCAGGGTGGGAGGAAAGCAGAAAGGGAGGGGGGAGAAAAGGAGGCTAGAGGGAGGGAACAGGGAGGAAGAAAAGAGGGAAATAGAAGGGAAGAGAGAAAAGGAAGAAAGGAGAGGAAGAAGGGAGAAAAGCAAAGGACAGAGGGACGCAGAGAAGGAGGGAGGGAGGGAGGAAAGAAGTGTTCTGGTGAGGGAAAGGGAAGGAGGAAGAAAGGAGGAAGGAAGAGAAGGAAGAAAGTTCTACTTCCCCTGAGTCTTTTCCTGTTTCTGGAGCAGAAAATGGCCATCCCACGTTCTGACTGATCTTTAGTCCCACTTCCCTAGCACTGTGTTCTGTAGACATCCTGGCCTTTGGGGCTGGCTCAGGGAGGCTGGGAGCAGCAGCTGAGTCTGGGTCCAGGGCCCACTGCCCTGGAAGCATCAATTCAAAGTCACAAAACGCACCATGGGCTGGTCCTTTGGAAGCTGGGATAGAGGCTGTGTACTTGGGATTGGAAGGTGTAAGGGGAACCAGGGAGATACAGGATTGGGATGGAGAGAGCAGTAGAATCAAGAGAAGTCTGAAAAGATCATCCTACCCCAGAGAGCTCTGGGGCAAGTAGTGCCTGCCATGTGACCAGGGTCCAGGGAAAATGGATGCAAAACCTTTATACCCCTCCTCATTCAATGGCTTGACCTGGAGACTCTCAGGAGCTCATCGCTAGTGACTATGTGCTGACCCTGTACCCCTCCCTTACTTTCCATCTGGCCAGAATATCCCACTTTGAAGGGACATCTAGGCAGCACATCTCTGTGTCTCTCACAGTATATCAGTCAGAGAAACTACAGCCCAGAGAGCAGGAGCACCAACCTGCCAAATTACCATCCTTTACAAGTAAGGAAATAGAGGAAAGAAAGGCTGACTCTTTCCTGTTAAATACGAACCAAAACTGCTGAGGGGGAGGGCCCACACTGATTCTCATAGTGAGCTTAAAAACTCCTTTTTATTGTATATAT
>NW_008358632.1:1658337-1663564 GCF_000622305.1 Nannospalax galili | reverse complement strand
ATATAGTGTGTGTGTGTGTGTGTGTGTGTGTGTGTGTGTGTGTGTACGTGGCGGAAGAGACACACACAACACAGTGCATGTGTGGAGGTCAGAGGACTTTTGGGAGTCAGTTCTCTTCTTCCACCTATGGGTTTTGGGGATTGAACTCAGGCCATCTTTCTTGTTGACAGGCATCTTTACCTTCTAAGCCGTCTTACTGGCCCTCATAGGGAAGTTTTTAAGTGAATATATGCAAACATAAATACACACACACAGAGCTGGAGCTGGAGCCTCTGGTCCAGTTTTCTTTATCAACCATGAGGGATGGAGTCATTATGGGTCACCTGCTGGTGAGTGACAGGCCCAGGACTGGAAGCAGATATTGTTTTCTGTCTCTCACTCTTGTGAGGGGATGATGATCTCCAGGAAGCCCTGTGCCCTTTGCCTACTGCTCGCTTCTCATTATCCCCAGTGTATATAGAGAAGACTCAGTCGGTGTCCTTTTCCTACCCTGATCATTGATGATCTTGAGAAAGAAAGGGCATCTATCTACCCACTTACTCATCATCTCATCCATCCATCCATCTCCCCACCCATCCACCCATGTATCCACACAGTCATCCATCTTTCCATCCATCCATCCATCCATCCATCCATCCATCCATCCACCCATTCATCCTTCCTTTCATCCACCTATCCCCTTATACATCCACCTACCTAATCATCCATCCATCCATCCACCCATGTATCCACACAGTCATCCATCCATCCATCCATCCATCCTTCCTTTCATCTTCCCATCCACTTATCTACCCACCTAATCACCCATCCATCCATTCACCCATGTATCCACACAGTCATCTATCCATCCATCCATCTACCCGTTCATCCTTCCTTTCATCCACCCATCCACTTATCCATCCACCCACCTAATCACCCATCCATCCATCCATCCATCCATCCATCCATCCATCCACCCACCCACTTACCCATCATCCTACCCATCTGTGATGGCTAATCCTGGGTGTCAACTTGACTGGATCTGAAATTAACTGAAATGAGAGAGATCTTCTTGACTGGATCATCTGAAGCTGGAAGACACACCCTAAATGTGGGTGTTACCTTCTGATGGCAGCCCATATAAAAGGCCATGGCAGAGAACACCTGGCTTCTTGCTGCTTGCCTTCTCTCTCGCTGGTGAGTTCGTCTTGCTGCTGTAGACTGAAGACTAACTGATCTTTTGGAATTCGTCAGACCTTCAGCGCCAGATTGGGACTACTGAGACATCCAGCCTCGTGGACTGAGCGACTACGGATTCTCAGCCTCTCCAGTATGGTGCAGGCATTGTTGGACTACTCGGACTCTATCCTGTGAGCTAAGCTGATAAATCTCTATACATATACATTCATTCTACTGGTTCTGTTTCTTTGGAGAACCCTGACTAATACACCATCTATCCACCTAATCTAACCACTCATTCACTGTATCAGTTCACCCACCCATCAGGTACTTTGTGAGTCTTCTTTGTGCCAGGAGCTGTTCTAAGCACTAAGGAAACACAAGTCTCCGGACTGATGGTGTGTTGGCTCACAACGAGCAGTTCCTGGCCTTCCTGCTCTCTCCTACCCCCTGCTGAGAAACAGAAACTAGAATTGCTGTTGTAGCTGCAGAGGCCAGACAGCAAACATTTTAGGCTTGCAGACGTTATTTCTTTATACTAACCATTCTTCCACAGTGGCCTGAAAGCAGTCACAGACAAGATGCATACTGCAACACAGGCAAGAGTGAGTTCTAATAAGAGCAGGCCAGGTGGTGTAGACTACTACAGCACAGATCTCAGAGACCAGGGGTTTTCAACCCTGGGTATACATTAAAGTCTCCTGGGAAGCATTTAAACAATTCCTATGACTGAGTGTTATCCATCTCCACTTTGTGGGACTCCCTGGGGGACCTGAACATGGGTATTAGTTCAAGTTCCCTAGGTAAATGTAACATTCAGTGTGGGTTGAGAGCCACTGCTCCAAGAAGCTGCCACACGATGCCAAGTGCCCCCGATCAACTGCCATTTCCCTATTCTGAGTTTCTAACCCAGAGCTTTGCTACCACTGCTGAGTGTTATCCATCTCCACTTTGTGGGACTCCCTGGGGGACCTGAACATGGGTATTAGTTCAAGTTCCCTAGGTAAATGTAACATTCAGTGTGGGTTGAGAGCCACTGCTCCAAGAAGCTGCCACACGATGCCAAGTGCCCCCGATCAACTGCCATTTCCCTATTCTGAGTTTCTAACCCAGAGCTTTGCTACCACTGAGCTGTATGCACAGCTCCCCTCCTTTTTTTTTTTTTTTTTGGTCTTTTTGGTCTCCCTGTAGCCCCAGGTGGCCTGGAACTTGCTATGTAGGCCAGGCTGTGTTGAACTCACAGAAATCTGCCTGCCTCTGCCTCCCAAGTGCTGGGATTAAAGTTATGCGCCACCATGCCCAGCTCACAGCCCTGTTTTTACTTTAATATTTTCTTCTGATGGAGTCTCACTAAGTTTCCTAGACAAACCTTAAATTCACTCTGTAGCCCAGACAGACCTTGAACTTCTTTTCTTGGCCCTCCAAGTAACTGGGATCACAGGCCTGCACCACCAGGCCCAGCAAATCTTCCTTTTTTCCCCACAAACATTATCTTCTATATCATTTTATTTTCTAGGAAACTAAACATTGAGGATATCAAAGAAGTTGTTCAGGTCAGGCTCATACAATCAGGCTTACATGAGGAGACGGCATGCCATTAGAACAGATGTGCTGACTCCTGTGACCTAAGCTGCCTCTGAGGCTGTTGTCTATCTCTAACTGCTCTCTCCTCCTGACAGGTGGATTTCCTCATTTAAAGTTTAAGGAGCCTAAGCTGGGTGTGGTGGTGCTTATAAACCCAACACTGGGAAAGCAAAGATAGATCCCTGGGGCTCACGGGCGAGCCAGCCCAGGCTATTCAACAAACTTCAAGCCAGTGAGAGATTGTCTCAAAAACTAAGGTGAGGGTCTCCTGAGGTATGATACCTGAGATTGCCTTTTAGCATCTATGCACTTATATATGCACATATATACCTCCCCTGCCCCATATGTGCACCTATATGAACACACACACAGAGTTTAGAAATCCTGGCCCAGAAGCTAAGTTGAAGATGAGGTGAGGGCTCTTTGGAGAGCAGATCTTTGAGCTGTGGGCAGTTTGTAAATGTGGGGGGTAGAGAAAAGCAGAACTCCATTTAGTGCTATTGGTAGAGGCAGGTTACTTAAGCCCTCTGAGACTTTGCCTGTTTGTAGACTAGGATGATGAGAATACCTGCCTTGCAAGAGTGTTGTAAGGATTAGAAGAGCTTACGCATGTAAAATGTGTAGCATCGTTCCTGGCACAGAACCAGGGCTAATAAACAGCAGCTATTATAAGCACAGTGTATATATTTCATCTTGGTATTAGATCCACTTCTGTGCCTTCCACAGCCTGCTGTGTGATATGTTTAGCAAACATGAGAGACAGGAGTCAACTGCAAGGTTAGAGGAGACTCCAGGCTGAGGGGATGGCCAGGCACAGGGAATGGTGGAGGAGACAGGCCCTGAGGTAGGAATGGCTCAGTTGTGATGACACTCACATCTCAGGATCCACACACATCAACTGCCTTGCCTGTCTAGACTCTGCCATGGGAACTTCTTTGTCCTCCCCCAGCTCCTGAGCTCTGTTCCACTGAGGGCTCACTACATCCCAACTGACTTGGGGAAACAGCCTCAGCATAAGGGCAAGCCCTTTATGCTGGTACCCTTCAAAGTGCCTATCTCCTGAATGGCCAAGCAAGCTGAATAGAAAGTGAATTCGCTTGTGTGCGTGTGTGCATGCGTGTGTGAGTGTGTGTGTGTGTGTGTGTGTGTGTGTGTGTACGTGCATATATATGTGTGGTCTGTACCTGTTTGTGTGTTGTGTACATGTGAATGGGTACTCATGCCTGTACAGGTAGAGGCGAGAGATCAACATTGGGTATCTTCATCAATCTCTTTTCACATTTATTTTTGAGACAGCATCTCATTAAACCTGGAACCCATCAATTCTGCTAGGCTAGCTGGCCAATGTACTGCAGGGATCTACATCCTTCCACCTGCATTGATGGCAGTGACCCATTCCCAGAGCTTGTGCTCCATTCCCTTTGCTCTGCCAAGGCTGGACCCAAGTAGCATCTGAACCCTAGCAGGCTCTCTCCTGGACAATCCTAGACACTTCACCTAGGGCCCAGGAGAAGGGTGAGGAGAGGAGACAGATCAGGCTCTTGGAAAGAGACTGGGTACTGTCAATTTGGAGTGTGCCCTTCCCCCAGCCCCCAGGTGGTCCTAACCACATTAAGAATCCTGACATGGCTTTCTCTGACCCGCAGGCCTCTCTCCAGGGTAAGTTGATCCCCGCCCCCTCACCTTGACTCCCCCAGCCTCATTCACCCTCCCATCTCCCCCTCCCGTCTCTCCTCCTAGCCTGGGTCCTGTCCCATTCCTTGTCTTGGTGCCCCAGACACGGGGCAGGGGTGGGGTGGGGTGGGGGGTTGGGGGGGTCCACCACTGCTTCCTGATCCTTTGCATCCAGACCAACCCAGTTCCTTCTGGGGTCCCCAGAAGCCCTCTGGGACTGGCCCCACCCTCACCTCCCTCTACTTCCCTGGGCTGCACAACCCACCAGGCTCTTTCCTGGAGCCTGGGCTGACCTTTCCTCTTCTTGATCCTTTGCATCCAGACCAACCCAGTTCCTCAGTGCAGTCCCCAGGAGCCCTTGGGGCCTATTCCCACCCCATCTCCCTTCTCATCTCTGGGTGGAAGGCCACCAGCTGCCCTAGACCAGCATCTTTCCTGGACCCTGCTCCCAGGCCAGTCCAACCCCCAAATTCCTGAGGCCAAAATCTTTCCAGGAGGGATCCAGACCTTAGGGGAAATCCTGAGAGCATCTGATTCTCATCTGACTTGGGCCTCTGTGGGAACTCCTGAAGACAAAAGCAATCTGGCCACACCAAAATAAAATCAAAAGAGAGAACTGGAAGCTTAGACAAACCAGCTTTTCATGCTCAAAAAGTAAACCACAAAGGCACATAAAGTTAACAAAAAGAAGCAGACCTAAACTTGAAGGTTTGAGACTCACTCAAGAATCAGAATCTACAAAAGAAATTCACATATCAAAATCACAGAGAAAGAATAATAAAATGAAAAACCAAAGAAGTAAACATACAGG
>NW_008358632.1:1655278-1657210 GCF_000622305.1 Nannospalax galili | reverse complement strand
TCAATATATCTTTCAATAATAACTTTAAATATCAATGGATTGAACGCCCCAGTCAAAAGACACAGGCTAGTTGAATGGATTAAGAATCAAACTCTATCTTTTTGTTGTCTGCAAGCACCCCATCAAGGGCAGGCACTAGCTTAAGATGAAAGGATGGAAAAAAAAATATTCCAAGCAAATGGTACTAAGATAAAAGCAGGAGTTACAGTTCTAATATCTGACAAAAATAGACTTCAAGCTAAAATGAATCAGAAGGGATATAGAGGGCCACTTCATTCTGATCAAAGGAACAATAAATCAAGAAGATATTATTATCATGAACATATATGCACCAAACTCTGGTGCACCCAGCTTCATAAAAACAATACTACAGGACTTTAAGACCCAGATTAATCCCAACTCATTAATAGTAGGTGACTTCAATACCCCACAGTCTCCATTAGATATGTCAACAGGGCAGAGAGTTAACAGAGAGACATCTGAATTAAACGATACCATATATCAAATGGACTTAACAGACATCTAATGAGTATTCCACCTTTAAACCATACACTCCTGAATGATGAATGTGTCAAAAGAGAAATTAAGAAAGAAATAAAAGTATTCCTGGAATTAAATGAAAAGGACAATACAATACAACAAAACCTCTGGGACATGCTGAAAGCAGTTCTTAGAGGGAAGTTTATAGCTCTAAGTGCCTACATCAAAAAATCGGAAATAACACAAATAAATGACTTAACCTTGTAACTCAAGACACTTGAAAAGCAACAACAAATGAAACCGAAACCCAGCAGACAAGAAGAAATAACAAAAATCAGGGTAGAAATTAATGAAATCAAAAGAAAGAAGCAATACAAAGAATCAACAAATCCAAGAGCTGGTTCTTTGAAAAAATAAACAAGACTGACAGACTGCTAGCCCAGTTAACCAAAAGAAAGAAAGAACACCTCCAAATCAACAAAATCAGAGACAAAAGGGGAAACATCACAACAAACACCAGAAAGATACAGAACATTATAAGGGAATACTTTAAAAACCTATATATGCCAGGCGTGGTGGAGCACACCTTTAATCCCAGCACTTGGGAAGCAGAAGCAGGCAGATCTCTGTGAGTTCAAGGCCATCCTGGTCTACATAGTGAGTTCCAGGACAGCTGGGGCTACAGGGAGACCCTGTCTCAAAAAGACAAAACAAACAAACAAACAAACAACAACAACAACAAAAAACCTATATGCTACTAACTTTGAAAACCTAAAAGAAATGGACAGATATCTAACCACCAAAACTAAACCAAGAAGAGATTAACAGCTTAAACAGACCCATAACACAAACAGAAATTGAAATAGTAATACAAAACTTCCCGACTAAAAAAAGCCCAGGATCAGATGGACTTATAGCAGAATTCTATCAGACATTTAAAGAAAATTTACATCCAATACTACTTAATTTATTCAAAAAGACAGAAATGGAGGGAGAACATCCAAATTCCTTCTATGAAGCCAACATCACTCTAATACCAAAGGCAGGTAAAGATACAACCAAAAAAGAAAACTATAGACCCATATCCTTAATGAACATAGATGCAAAAATTCTCAAGAAGATATTTGCAAACTGCATACAAACACACATCCAAAAGCTTATCCACCATGATCAAATCGGCTTTTTCCTAGAGATGCAGGGATGGTTCAATATATATTAGTCAATAAATGTCATAAATCATATAAATGGGCTCAAAGACAAGAACCACATGGTCATCTCAATAGATGCAGAGAAGGCCTTTGACAAAATTCAACATGAATTTATGTTCAAAATCCCAGAGGGAATTGGACTGGAGAAAACATACCTCAACATAATTAAAGCCATATATAACAAACCCACAGCCAACATCATTCTAAATGGAGAAAAACTGGAAGCATTCCCATTGAAATCAGG
>NW_008358632.1:1654774-1655156 GCF_000622305.1 Nannospalax galili | reverse complement strand
GTTTCAGGAAGACATCAGAAGATAGAAGGACCTCTATTGCTCACAGATTGAAAGAATTAATATTGTGAAAATGACCATCCTACCAAAAGCCATTTATAGATTCAATGCAATGCCAATCAAAATCCCCATGACATTTTTCACAGAATTGGAAAAAAACATCCTAAGATTCATATGCACAAAAGACCTCAGATAGCCAAAGCAACCCTGAGCACTAAGAGGAATGCTGGTAGGATTACTAAATCAGAGCTATAGTCATAAAAACAACATGGTACTGGCACAAAAATAGACCCGTAGATCAATGGAACAAAACTGAAGACCCAAATATGAGTACATGTAATTTCAGCCACCTGATATTTGACAAAGGGGCCAAGAACATTCACTG
>NW_008358632.1:1635737-1652684 GCF_000622305.1 Nannospalax galili | reverse complement strand
GTCTAGTAATCATCAGATATATAGAGATTAAAGACATGTGCAAACATCTAAGTGTTAGTAGCATTAAAAATGTAGGAAACAGCATATTTTTAAATGAAATGGAGATCTTTTTTAAAGGTTAAAAACTCATTCGATTTTATGTCTTACAGGGTTTATACTGAGTACAATATTGTATAACTGCATTAATTCAACTGTGAACCTAAAAATTTACAGCCACTTTTGAAAGCGATGTATCCTTGTTCTGGAAATTGTTATTGAATATGTCAATGCTGCGCTAATGAAATGCTTCTTCTGATTATGCGGTTATTAAATAAATAGTTTTTAAAGAGATCTGTGCTCTTGAGGCTGAGACAAGCTCCTTTCTGTAGACTGAATGGCCATTTGTGCACTTCAGTCTCAGTGTTTTCCATCTCCCTTAGGGACTCCATGCTTCCATAGACGCTTTGACTCGGAGGCTAATTGTTGGTAATTGATGGAGTTGGCAGAGCAGGGCAGGCTGGTTGAGATGTGGATAGTCTAGCACTTTGTGGTCCCATGGAGCACAAAAGGAAAATCCAAATCTGGTGAATGCCAGGCATGGATATATAAACTGTTGTTTTCCTTCTAATTCAATTCCTGGCACTGAGTTTCAGAATCCTGTGGCCCTCCGTTCCTCCATCTCTAAAATGTAGGGTTTCACTTGGGTTGTATCTAACATCCCCATCAGTTCAACTCATTCAATTTTATGTCTTACAGGGCTTATACTGAGCTCAATATTGTACAACTGTGTTAATTCAACTGTGAACCTAAAAACTTACAGCCACTTGTGAAAGAGATGTACTCTTGCTCTGGAGTGTGTTACTGAATATGTTAAAGCTGTAAGGAAATGCTTCTTCTAATCATGTAGTTATTAAAATTTTTTTTAATTAAAAAAAAAAGAATCCTGACATGAGCATGAAGCTGGCCAAGTGTCCAGCACACTAATGGCTACATGAGGCCTTCTGGAGGCTTGCCTCACCCAGAATCTTCAAGCCACACTCTTTACCACCCTGCTTCCTTTCTAAGGGTTTGGGGCGCTTTCCCAGGGGGCACTCCTGTAGAAGGGTTGGCTCTTGGCTACAGCCATATACCCTAATCTGCCCAGGCCACCCTGATGTACCCTATCAAGATAAGGGGCAGAACTGCCCTTCCCGCTCTCCTTGCTGCCCCCACCTCCGGTTCACATGACATGGGGAGGATACAGAGGGCCACTGTGTGATTCTCCTCCTTGGCATGGCTGCAAACCCAGCCTCTGAGCATTGAGGGTTGTGCTTCTCCAAGGACCCTATCCTCAGACTGGTGCCCCTCAATCCTCAGCCTTCTCAGGGTGAAGAGGCTGCAGATCCATCTGGATGCAGAGTGCGTGGGATCAAGGGGCTGTTTTTAGTTCAGTGGGAGAACTGACAACAAGGGGCTGTAATTTCTCTGCTGTTTCTCCTGTGCAAGGCATCTGGTGGCATGCACCGAGAAGGAGGTTCTCCTTGGAGCAGACAGGGAGTCTGCTTCCTGGTGACAAGCCCCCCTCGCCCCTTCTGCCTCCCAGAGACACTTGGCTTTGCTCTGAATCAGAGGGGACACCGGGACCTGTCTTCTTCCCCCATCCCCCTCCCTGTCTCGCTGACTCCAGTCCTCTCTGTCTGGACTGGCATCTGCCCTCCTTGTGTTTATCCCTTGTGGCATTTTATCTGAGCCAGGTGGGCTCCTCTGTGGCCATATCTGACTCCCAGCACATCCCCTCAGCTCATAACCACTCTGACTCTACCATGACCTGACTTCTGAAGGTAGGCAGAACTACCTGCCCTGCAGAAGTTGGCTACCTGGGGAGGTGGGCACAGAGAAGAGCTCCAGACACAATGCTCAAGGTGGTACGTGACAGTTTCCAGAGCTCATAGAGGGAAACCCCAATCTCTTGGAGGCAGTGATTGATAGCTGGGTTTTTCCCCAGACCAGTCACTGATAGAGGGTGTGATATTTGTAAGAAATGATTTCAGATGGTGGAATGACCAAGGTCATTACCTTGACAAGACGATAGGACAGGCCCTCTAGTGCAGCAAGAGGCCTGACAGGAAGAGTTGTTATAAGATCAAAGCTCCTAAGAGCCATGCTTTATAACACCTCCCCTACAGCCATATGAGGTGCCACCAGGACATTCTGAGGCACCGTTATTGCCATTGTCCTGGGTCTTGAGCTTGCCAGCTCTAGTTCTGGGGCCCAAGGGCATGCATACCTGTGGCTCTGGTGAGCAGTATGGTAGGGATGGGAGTTGGCTCAGCATGTGAACCCCAGGAGTGGATAGTCCAGGCAGGGAATGCAGGTATGAAGAACAATATACTGTACGAACAATATAATGTATGAATGAACAATAATATAATATAATAAATATAATGTAATAATAATATAATATAATAATGAACAATATAATGTACGGATTTTTAGTACTTGCTTATAAAGTGAAGGTAAGCACCATACCCAGAATAAACATGGCTTGTCCTTGTAGGAGCTGAAGGAGAAAGGGCAGGAGATGTCGTCAAAGTGGAGCCTTGAATGTCATGCTAAGGAGGTCACTGCTCCCCACCTTTAGGACTCTGCCCCTCATAGTCAGTGATCCAGCTTAAGAACTCTCTAAGCCCGCCCCCAGTGACATGTTTCCTCCAGCATGGCCACACTTTCTAAGACCTCCCAAAACAGCGCCACCAACTGGGGACAAATGGAGCCTATAGGGGACACTCATTCAAACCATCACACTAGGCACGCTCTCTACCAACTGAGCTACATCACCAGTCTTACAAGGAACATTTCTTGAATGCATGAACATGTGAATGAACAAACTTTCCTTTCTCTGCCTGGATCATGTTCACCTTTTTCTTCGCCAATCAAGGTATGCCACTTCTTTTGCAGCCTGCCTCTTCCCTGAAGATGTCCCGTCCTGGGTCCTGAGCTCCAATGTTGCCTCTCAGCTAGATTCTTCTTCTTTCCTGAAAAAGATGTGAACACTTCAGGTGCTCTGACAGTAGGCATATCATTAAGCACATCCCTGGTGGGAAGGACTAGCTGCTGTGCTACTGCTGGTATTTGGTACCCGCCCTCACTCCTTCTGTACTGTTCATGGGGCCAGACTCAGAGAAGATTCTTGGAGGTCTTCAGACTTCCCCTCCATGCCCTTCTCTTGCCTGCACAGCCTGCTTTCCTTGCTTAGGATGGTTTTGAATGGCTCTCAGCTGGCTGATGCCTATGCACTTTCAAAGGCTCCAGAAGGCTTCTGAGTCACCTGCTTTCTGTTACCCTTCTGACACCCTCCTCCCCAAGCATGGAGCCCACAGGGTTGTGCCTAAGAAATAAGGTTAAATAGGCACACTCTTGGGCAGCTGAAGCTGGCAATGATTGATGAGGCTTTTCAGGAAGGGTCAGACATTGGAAGTTTTGCCCAGTGGAGGATCTATTTCAATCAACAAGTTATTCTTGCTATGCAAAGACACAGATTAATCCCCTCCCAAGCTTTCCCAGTGAAAACAGGGATATTGTGTGGGTGGTACAATCACAAAGCATCCAGGACAAAGAACAAGGTTGAGGTGGCCGCCCTGGCATTCAATAGACTATTTCAGAGGTCCCCAGCCTCAAAGAGGGGACTGCTGAAGAATCCATCAGGTGAGCTTTAGGTAGACCAAGGAGGAGGACAGTTAGCAAAGTGCAACAAAGAATAGGGACTTTGCTAATCGCCCCCCATCTCCAGTGGGCTGGGAGCCCAGATCTGCAGAATGAACAAATCCTGGGGCTAGGGCTGTACCTCAGTTGGCAAAATGCTTGCCTAGTAAGCACGAGGCCCTGGGTTCAATTCCTAGCACCTCATAAACCTGGTGTGGTTCATGCCTGTAATCAGGAGGTAAAGGCAGGAGGATCAGAGTCTTGAAGTCATTCTTGGCTATATAGTAAGTTCAAGGTGACCATGTCTAAAACATAAAAAGAACACATGCTAATTCAGTCAGGGGATGAGCAGGAGGTGTCCTCTTAGCCCCTCTTGACTATTAATTTCATGATAGGTTTCTTATTAGCTCATGGTTATTTTTTAAATCTCAGTGCAGGGTTTAGGAGATAGGTCTGTGAGATACCAGCTGGATGCCCTTGGGCAAGTGATTTGATCTTGCTGAACCTTAGTTTTCCTCATGTGTGAAATGGAGACCGTCATTGTATCTGCCTGTTGTACAGGACTATCCTCAGAGCCAAACTGCCACCATCTTCATCAGATCAACTGTGTTGGCTTGCAAAATATCACCACCAGGTGTAAAGGCACATACCTTTAATCCCAACACTCAGATCTCAGGCCAGCCTGGTCTACATAGTGAGTTCCAGGCCAGCTAGGGCTACATGGTAAGATTCTGTCTCAAAGAAAAAAAAATCATTGAAGCTGGGCTTGTGTTAACATCGCTTACTCAGAGTAGGAAGGAACAGGGAGACTGGACCCTCACCTGAGTATTCAGCCATTCCTCCCAATTAGTTTTATGCAATTCTCCCCTAATTACATATGATCTTGGGGTCTCTGGAAGGGGCTAGAGTACATAGGCTGGGGAAGTCTAGGGGAAGGGGGCTCCATCTATGTGGCTATGGGGCAGCCATCATCCATGCAGGATGCAGAGATTCCTGTGTGACTGTTTTAAGATCACCCATGCTCTTGCCTGTAACCCCTGGCCCACTGCTCTGTAAGCAAGCCTGACAAACTCATTGGTTCACCCAGGGTGAACTTTGGTGGAATTACATTTTGGTTTATCATTGGAGCTTTAGAAGATGGGGTGTAGACACATGTGTACATTCGCACACATGAATACACACACCTCCCAGGGTACTGGGATTGCCTAAATCCCACCCCCCCCGCCCAACCCTGTGAAAATTCTCAAAACACTGCCATACAAATTTGGGGTGACTAAATTAGCCCTTGGAAGAGCATCCTACATACCATGGATACTATGTAAGCATGGGTCAATAAAGATAGTCAAGGGCTGGTGAGATGGCTCAGTGGATAAAAGTGCTTGCCAGTAAGGTAAGTAAGTCCCCAGAGCGCATGCTAAGATAGGAGAGAACTAGCTCCACAAAGTTGTCCTCTGACCTCCACATGCATGCTGTGGCCCATGTTCCCTTCCAACAATAATAATAATAAATAAAAATCGTAAATTAATAAAAATATTTTCTGCATAGTTTAATTACATTCTCATTCTGAATCTAAGGGGACTCAGTCATATAAAATATCTATTCTTTGCCTATTTATTTATTTATTTATTTATTTATGTGTATGAGTGTTCAGCCTGCATGTATATATCCATGGAGGCCAGAAGAGGTCATCTGATCCCCTGGAACTGGAGTTAGAGACAGTTGTGAGCTGCCATGTGGGTGCTGGGAACTGAACTCGGGTTCTCTGCAAGAACAACTGGTGTTCTTAACTGGTGAGCCATCTTTCTATCCCCTATTCTTTGTCCTTTTCATAAATATCAAGTTCAAGGTATGATGGATACCTGGGCCAAATGGGACATGCCTGATTTTGAGAACAAAGATTCTGGGCCCAGAAGGGACCCTAGTACCCATGAGCCTCTATTTTGAAGTTTTGTTATTGTTTTGGTTTGTGTGGTCTTCTTTGTGTGTGTGTGTGTGTGTGTGTGTGTGTATTCATGTGTGCGCATGTACACATGTGTGCACATGAGTATGGAGACCAGAGGTCAACCTCAGGTCTTATTCCTCAGGAGCTGTCTACCTTGATTTTTAGATTGAGTCTCTTACTGAGACCTGGGGCTCACTGATTAGACTAGCTTGACTGGTCAGTGAGCCTCATGGAAGCACCTGTTTCCACCTCCCGGGGTGCTGGGATTACAAGTGTGTGCTACAATGCCTGGCTTTTTATGTGGGTGCTGGGGATCAAACTCAGGTCTTTATGCTTCTACAATAAGTACTTTATTGACACTATCTCAACCGCTGGTTTCAGGTTTTGAGAGTCTTTTTAAAAAAAATGTTATTTTTTATTTGTACAAGTGTATTGCCTGCATGTATGTGAGTGCACCCATGTTGTGCAATGCTACGGAGGTCAGAAGAGGGCTTCGGATTCCCCTGGAACTGGGGTCAAGGATGGTTTGTAGCCGCTATGGGGGTGCTGGGAATCGAACCCGGGTCATCTGCAAGAGCAGTCAGTGCTCTTAACCTCTGAGCCATCTCTTCAGTCCTGAGATAGTGTCTTATATAGGCCAAGTTTGCTTCAAACTTGCTATGTAGCTGAGGTAACTCCCACCACCTACTCCCAAGCACTAGGATTAGAGGTGTGCACCACTGTGCCTAGATGTTTGTTTTTGATAAAGCCTTACTACACAGCCCAAACTGACCTTGAGCTTGAAATCCTCTTGACTCCACTTCCCAAGGGCTGGGGTTGCAGAGGTGCATCACCACCTCTGAGCTTGCAGACCTGATGACCGCTCGGCTTCTTTCCAGGCTACGTCCTGCAAGGCAGAGCTGATGGTATTTCTGAGCTTCATTCTCATGTGCCCCTTCCTCAGCTCTTTTGCACAGTTTTGGCATGCAGCAGGTGATCAAGATGTGCTTTTGGATGGAGTGACCCACTCTCCGCCAGCAGGGGGGAGAGGCAGCTGCATTCCACAGCTGGCACTAAGTGGATCCGAGTAGAAACTGTATAATTACTGACCTTGTCCTGTAGTGCTCTTGTGTAGCACCCCTGGCTGTGGGCAGCCACTTAAGCTGCTTTCCTCATTCTCCAGGCCTGCCAGAGGGTTCCCCACCTGGAGAGACTGTTACTTTAAGTCAGCTCTAAGACTGGCTTGTTGGAGCTGAGGACACTTCTGCAAACGAACAGCTGGTAGCAGCTCCCAAGTGAAAGAAAACTGTGTTCATTTGCCACAGGGTGGGGCAGAGTATGTTTTGATTTAAGAGAAAACACACACCTAGAGGTTTTAACAACCTTCCTTGCCATGTGTCAGGCTGTGATCTACTTTCCTGGAGCCAACTGGGAGTTCTTGATGGGCAGAAATGACTTCCGCCTTTGTTGGGGAACACTGTCTTCCGAGCATAACAACCATTACCATCTTCATCAAGATCAGTGACTAGTCACAAGAGGCCCTCCAGAGCAGGCCTAGCCAGATCTGGTGGCGTACACTTTTAATCCCATCACTGGAGATGCAAAGGCAGACCGATCTCTGTGAGTTCAAGGCCAACCTGATCTACATGGTGAGTTTCAGACCAACCAGGGCTACATAGTGAGACTTTTTTCCCCCAGTTTTTTCTTGAGACAGGGTCTCCCTATAGCCCGGCTCATGAACTCACTATGTAGGCCATCCCAGGACGACCTTGATCTCACAGAGATCTGCCTGCCTCTGCCTCTTGAGTGCTTGGATTAATGATGTGCACCATCACACCAGGCTCATAGAGAGACTCTTAGAAAAGAAATCCGACCTGTTAACAGCCCTTTGAAGAAGGGGGTAGGGAGAGTCATCAGACCCTCACCTGATTTCAGCCTTTTCCTTCTGTACCTTCCTGTCAGCTGAATGTAATTCTGCCCCAGGTGCTCATGGGCTCAAGGCTCAAGAGGTGCTAGACTGTATACAGCACAGGGGAAGAAGTGGGGGAGCGAGAGAGAGGAGAAAGGGGATGGGGAAAGGGAAGGGAGGGGAAGGGGAGGAGGAGGAGAGGAAGAGAGAAGGGGAGGGGGAGAAACTCCATCTGTGCAGCTAGGGGGAAGTCATCATTCATGCTGAGGTGAGACTTTGGGGATGTGCCTACTTCAGGGTCACCATGCTCCTATAAGCAGGCTAGTTAGGCTCATGGATCACCAAGCTAGATTTAGATAGACTCGTTACTTTGGTCTGTCATTGGTATCCTGTCTGGAGGGGGAAGTCATTGGTTCATGTCTCCCCAGAAAAAGTTCATACAAGACATCTCAAATTGTCATGGTGAAGAAACTAAGATCTGCTGAGTCAGAGCTTCATACAGCATTTAATTTTATCCTTCCAGTGACTGGTAGGGACAATGCTCATTATATTTTACAGATTGAGAAACTGAGGCTCAAGAAGCCATAAGGACAGCCAGGATGTGCTAGAGCCATGATTTAGAATATAGAAGAAGCCTCAAAATTCAGTGGTTTAAATGATGCTGGTGAGTACTTCTGCTTCACATAACACCCCCCAGATCAGTAGGAAAGGGCTACATTGGGCAATCACTCAGGGACCTATGAACCTGCTCTCTGGGCATTCCCAGGTCCCTAGAACTGGAGTCAGGCAGTATTTTAGGTTATGTAAAACATGTGGCTTCTGATTTTACTTCTCAACTCTTGTTCCATTCTGATGTCAGCCTTTGCTACTTTGCAAATAAATTGGAGCAGCAGAGTTTTAATAAAACTTTATTTACAAGAACAGCCTGGGTTTGGCTCAGACTGTCATAGTTCTGTTGATATCCCTCTCCTAAGTGGCAGTTCTCCAACTAGTTCCAGGGAAGCCTCTGCATCAGCAGCATTGTTCAAGTTGGGTATAGTGGTACATGCCTGTAATCCCAGCACATGGGAGACTGAAGCAAGAGGAGCAGGAGTTCAAGGTCATTCTTTGCTACCTAGCAAGTTCAAGACCAGTCTAGGCTAAATGAGACCCTGTCTATAAATAGATAAATAAATACCCCGCAATTCTGGAATATTAGCTGTCAGCCCTAGTAGTACATGACCATCACAGTATGCTTGAACGGCTCTTGATACCTCACCACATCCCAGGGTAGATCCCCACCCCAGGCACTTTTTAAGCTCCCTGGTGACTGAGGGACAGCCAGTACTGGGAAGCAGCATCCTGAAGTCAGTTAGCGATGGATTACCATCGGGCCTAAGATCACACCTGCTTCTGCAACAGGTGCACCCTAAGCCTCCTGAGTGCTGGGCCTGCCTGGGAACTCTACGGGGCTTCACAATTAGGAAAGACCTCCATTCAAGTTTTTCAAAATAATCAGTCTCTAGCAGGAGTAGGGCAAAAGAACTTGTGGGGGTTGTAGGGGTATGGGAGGGACAACAAGGTAGGAGAGGAAAGGGGTAGCCTGCCACTAAGGTTCAGGAAAAGCCAATGTCCTTCCCTTCTCCCCAGTCTCTTGCACCAGGTTTCTGAAAACCCTGGCAGGTACAGCGGCTTCCAGTGTCTGGTGAGCACTACAGGGTGGCAGGCATAGTCTGCATGGCTCCCTGAGCCAACCTGTATACAGCAGGCTGAGTGTACTGTGTTTTGGTAGTAATAGTCTCCATGCTTCCCCTAGATCAGCATTTGAATCTCCACAGAAGTCTGCTTTATGTGTGAGGAGACCGAAGCTTCCGGAGTTCAGGTGACCTGCCCAAGTAGGAGAGCCAGGATCAGCTCAGGAAGACTGACTCCAAAGCTGAGCTGGCAGCCACCATGAACAGCCACCTTTTTTCATGACAGTCCCATTTCACAGATAAAGAAGCTGAGGCCATGCAGTCTGCTCAGGGTCACAGAGTGGGAGGTGGTGGAGGCAGGGTTGAGCGTTCTTTTTTGTTGGTCTCTCTGCCCACACAGTCCTTGGATCTGCCAGTTTGTGCCCAGCCTGGTTGGGTTCCCTCCCCTCTCCTTGCCATCTGTCCACCCAGCATATTCTAGGCTTGCACGTGTGGTGCTGACTCACAGCAGAGCATGCGAGGCCCCCTCTGGAGTGAGTGGCAGATTTTATTTCTGTTCAGAGCCATCTTGGGTGGGTGCAGGAAGAGCTGCCAACCCCAGCCAATACACCCTCCCCTGCCAAAGCTGTTGAGGGCGTGGGTAGCCCGGAGGGGCTCCAGGGAGCCCCTTGACACCAACTCCCCAGGCACATCTCAGTACTCAAGGGAAAGCTGGGCCTGCCAGCTTTATCTGCCTCAACTACAGTCTTTCCCCGAGGGAGGGTGCTGGGTCCCAAATCCAGTGAAAGTTCCCTGAGGGAGTTTCCTGGGACTAAAATCATGATTGCTAAATTCTTTACGACTTCTCCACTCTGTGCAGAGCTGGAAGGAGCTCTAAGCTGTTTGCTCAGGGTTTGCCACTCGGCAGGCAGGGTGATAGATTTACCAGCTGTGGCTCCTAACTGACGTGTCTTCTCCTCCCTCACTGTTTCCCAGTGTCCCTGATGGTTAAGAGTCACCTGGGGCCCTTGTCGATGGTCTAGATCACCTGTGTACTGCCCAGGACCCTGCCCTCTAGCAAATACTCCAAGCAATTCCTATCCTGAGGGGAATGGAAAATACTGGCTTACAGAGATCCAGATGTAAGATAGGACTGCGCCCCGCCCCCATATCCTTCCCCCACTGACTCTCTCTGCCTTAGCTGCATTCCAAATAATAACAATTGGCCCTAAAACTTGGATGAGTCTTAAGGGGAGGCTACTCAGGTACCTTTGCCTGGTTCTGGAAGTCAGATCTGGACTAGTTCAATGGTCAGCTTCAACCTTTTGGTCAGATCTGCTGTATCCTTTAGGGGATGTTTTTCTGAGGGTCATCCTAGTTCTTGACAGGCTCTTTAGATGTATAGGTAGATGAGCTCCATGTTAGCCAAACATTGCAAATACTCAGGGGCCCCAGTAGAGATTGGATCTGGAACATTCCCCAAAGGCTTGGATTGCAAAGGTCAGGCCTTGTTCGAGGAAGTAAGTCATTGCCAGGGGGGCATGCCTTTGAAGGTGTGTGTGTGTGTGTGTGTGTGTGTGTGTGTGTGTAATATATGGAGAGAAAGAGAGAGAGAGGAGAGAGAGAGAGAGAGAGAGATTCATGTAGCCCAAGTGTGCTCTGTAGTAAAGATGACCTTGAATGTCTGACCCTCCTGCCTCTAACTCCAGAGTGCTGAGTTTCCAACAGGTGACACCATGCCTGGTTTATGCAGTGCTAGGGACTGAACCCAAGGCTTCCTTTGTGTTAGGCAAGCATTGCATCAACTGAGCTACACCCCAACCCAAGAGTATGTCTTATTATTAAGCCCTCTTTCTTTACTTCATGGCTACTATGTGTTTGGCCAACACAGCAGGACAGGTTTTAACAGTCCTGCTCTCCTACTCCTCCCCCCTCCAACTTAAAAAAAAAATACGTCTTTTCCACTTTCTGCAGGAGGCAGAAGCCTCCCTTTTAAAAGACCCCAGCTCAAGACCCAGGCAGACATTTTCCCTGCCCGGAAGGGAATCTGCCCCATGTGTTCCTTTGCTAATAAACCCTATTTTGATGGAGTTTTAGCTGTGCCTCGGTGCCTCATCATCCATTCGCTTGTTCTTTGCCAACTTTTTACCTATCACTATGCCCTTCCACCATGCTGTTCTGCCTCACCACAGGCCCAGAAGCAGCAAAGCCAATTGACCAGGAACTGTCATCTCTCAAACTGTGAGCCCAAATCTTAATCTTTTAAAAAAATAAAAACATGGGGCTGGAGAGATGGTTCAGTGGTTAAGAACACTGGCTGTTCTTGCAGAAGACCTGGATTCGAATCCCAGCACCCACATGGCAGTTAACAACTGTCTGTAACTCTAGTCCCAGGGGATCCGACAGCCTCTTCTGTCCTCCACAGGCATTGCACCATACGGGTGTACTTACCTACATGCAGGCAATACATGCATACACATAAAAAAAAGATTTAAAAAATTTTTTAAAAACATATTTTAAAATTTTTATTGTTTTTATTTTATGTGTATGTGTGTATTGCCTGCATGTGTGTAAGTGCACCCAGTTCACATAATACCCAGGGAGGTCAGAGGAAGGTGTCAGATTCCCCTGAAACTGGAGTTGTTAGCTGCCATGTGGGTGCTGGGAATTGAACTCAGGTCCTCTGTAAGAGCAGCCAGTGTTCTTAACTGCTGAGCTATCTCTCCAATCCCTAATATTTCTTATCTTGAAGGAAGATGGAATGCACTGCCCAAGAAAGATCATTCTGGGATGTCCCTCCTCTCAAGTGCAAGACTCTGAGTCTTAAGTTGAGGTCTCAGGTATTGTATTATAGCAATGGAAAGCTGACCAGCACAGTTCCTTACTTTCAAAGGGCCCCAGACCTAGTTCTGACCTGTGTAGGAAAAGCTACAAGGCGTGGGGTTGGGAGAGGAGTTGTGGTGGCTTCATGATATGTACCCAAATTCTTTGGCATTCCTGGAGAGGTGGAGCCTAGTTCCCTCCCCTTGAGAGGGTGAATTAGTGACTTGTTTTAGATGCACAGAACAAACTGGAGAGAGACAACAGCATGTGACTGCTGAGCTGGGGGCACTTTGGTGATTATACACTGTAATGGTTGATATTATCAACTTGACAGGATCTAGAGTCACTTAGGAGACTGCCTGTGAGAATGTCTCTGAGAGGGTTTCTAGATTGGGTTAATTGAGGTGGGAAGACCTGCAGTACCATCCCATGAGCTGGGGTTCTGAACACCAGCATTCATCTCTCTCTGCTTCCTGACTGGATACAATGAGCTGCCTTATGCCTCTCCACCATGATGGACTGTACCCTTTAACTAGATGCTAAAATAAAGCCACCCTTCCTTAAGTTGCTTTTATCAGGGATGTTGTCATAGCAATGAAAAAAGGAACTGATTCATTCTGAAGGGGACATGGAAGCTACACAATGGAGAGACAGGGAGACATTTTCCCAGAGCTCGAAAACAAATCCTCCTGCCAGCAGCTCTCCAGGAATGGAGGCCTATTCCAAGAGCTGAGAGGGTACAGTCTTGGAGCAGTTAGGGCAGCCCCAGCCAAGCCTTTAGAAGACTGTGGCCCAAGGAAATGTTTATTTCCTTAGCTATTATATTTATTTTAGTGCGTGTAGGCACGTGTGTGCCATGACATATGTGTGGAGGTCAGAGGACAACTTATGGGAGTCGGTTCTCTCCTTCCACCATATTGGATCTGAGGTTTGAACTCTGGTCATCAGGCTTGGTGGCAAGCACCTTTACCTACTAAGCCATCTTGCTGGCCCCCAGGCCAATTTCATCTGAAACTATACTAGAGGCCTTGGGCTTGAACCACTCAAACAAGTTGCTTCTGAATTTCTGACTCACAAATCTATGAGATAATACAAGTTTGTTGTTTTACTAAGTTGTGGGTTGTTTTTTAAATGCAGACATAGATGACAGCTACCCAAGGCAAGATCAGCAGCTGTGCTAGATAGCTTTAGGTGTCAACTTGACACACCTAGGTAGAGGGAACCTCAATTAAGGATTGGTCTCCATTGGATTGAGCTGTGGCCATGTCTTTGGGGCATTTTCTTGGTTGTTAAGTGATGTGGAAGGATCCAACCCACAGTGCCACCCCTGGGCAGGTGGTCTTGTATCATATAAAAAGCAGGCTGAACACAGGCCAGGAAAGGAAGCCAGTAAGCAGCGTTCCTTCACGGTCTGTGCTTCAGCTCCTGCCTCCAGGTTCCTGCCCTGAATTCCTACCTTGAGCTCCCTCAGTGATGAAGTGTGACCCAGGAGATATAAGCCAAATAAACCCTTTTCTCCCACGTTGCTTTTGGTCAGAGTGTTTTATCACAGCAATTGCAAGCAATCTAGAACACCAGCCTTCATCTACATGAGAGCCAGGGCAGATGTACAACTGGAAGACCTGCCCCTCTAGAGGACAGGGATGAACATTTCAGGGTGAAACGTAGTGCTTTTGTGAGTAGCCATCCATTGTCATGAAATTAAGGCTACCATTGTTCCTGTGGTTCATGTTGGGACACTGGGTAAAGCTGGTCACGTCAGTTGACCAACATTGATGGTTAGTGGCATAACCCAGACTTGGGCCCAGTTTGTCTGCCCTGGTCCCAACTTTCCTATTCTTCTGTGTGCTGCGTTGGTAATCTTGGTGCTCTTGGTGATCTTGGGCAAGCCCCATTCCTTCTGAGGGCTTCTCCCTGAACTGGATCAGGCTCTGGGCATGTCTGTGAACGACTTGCTGTCCTGAATTGTCTGATGCAAGATGTATGAACTCTGCCCTCATAGTGTTGCTTATAGGATGCCCCCAAGAAGAACAGTTCTGTCTGCTGAAGATCTAAGGATGAGGATGTGACAGCTGGGCTTTGGCAGCCCCCTGATACTCAGGAAGACATGTAGCCCAAGCCTTTTGGTGCATCACTCCTGGCCCTTGGCCTTGTTCCTTTCTTCACCATCACCCTGGCTCTGCAACCCCCAACTCCATGCTAATGTGCTTTGAGTGATGTACCTTGAAACTGTCCTGCCACCAGAACTTCAGGTGTAAGGCTGTTGTCACTTCCAGGGCTTGTTGGGGGAAGCAGTGGTCATGGGGACAGCACGGCCCATAAGGAGATGTACTTTCCCGGGAGTAGGGGCTCTGAAGGGCAAAGCTAGAAACGAGGGCCTGCAGCAGTTTTGAGAGTTGGCTGCTGAGCAGCTGCCTAAAGTCCTTATCCCTCCGTAGCAGCTTGGATCATCTCTTTCAGCATCTGAAGCCATTTGTCCACACCTCCTTCTGCTGACCAGGTCAGAGCCCACTCAAGGACCCTTGTCCTCAAGAGCTCCGTTCTAGCATTTAGTGCCCATCTCTCCCACTGCAACTTCTACACAGCCAGATCCCAGCCCTCTGCTCAAGGCCTTCCCCTTTGCTCAACTCAGCTTCTGCACAGCCTCCCTAGGACCCGTGTGTGTAGAAGAACCCCAAGTCAGGAGCACCTCCTTTCCCAACTTCCAATTCATGCCCTCCCACTGTTTCCTGGGTCTCTCCCTCCAAGTGCTTTGAGCCAGGGACCCCATGTTTCCTCAAGCTAACCCCTTCTATAGACACCCATTCCCTACCATCCACCACCCACACTGGAAGGAGAGGAGAGGCAGATGGGGAAAGGAGTCTGTAGAGTCTAAGGGAACAGTGTGGTGCCTTGGGATGGACAGATGGACAAGACATGAAGCTCCCCCTTTACCTGAATGGCCACAGGAGGGGGGAGATGCATCTTACAGAGATGCTGTGAGTGTGAATGAGAACAGCTTGTGAGGGGCTCTGACGCAAGGCCTGGTGCAGAGATCTTTTGTGCCTTTCAGGATCTGGCCTGAGCCAGAAGACAATCAGATGACCCATGTGGTTCTGCTGCCCTTTTAGCCTTCACAGCTCATTTCTCAATACCTCACACTCTGCAGGGGCCCTTAGCCTAAGGAGGAGCATGGATTAACCTGGGGGCACCTATTGCCTGTGTGGGATCTTCACACACAAGCATATGTACACTGTTTTCCCAGAGCGTCTGCAGCTTCTCAAAGGGATTTGTGATGTGAACAGGGTCTGACTTAGTACCTGTTGCCCAGGCTGGGCCCACATGAAGTTTACTCCTAGCAAGTGTTAGGGCTGTCAGCTGCTGCTCAGATCCAGAACTCTCTTCTGAACTCCTGACACCTGTTCAGGAAATTAACCTTCCTCCCCCCCTTTTCCTCCCCCTCTCGTCCCCCCCCTTCCTCCTCCAGACAGAACTCAGTTTCCCTCCATGTCATGTGAGTTAGTCTCATGTTACATATTCCAGGCCACTGGTCAGATTCCTAGCCAGGGGAAAGTCAATCACCCACCCACACATCCTGTGTCTCAGCAGCCTAAGGTGTTTTGTCTGTTTTTCCAACAAGCCTTGTGGTTAGTGTATTGCCTCAAACTGAACTTGGCTTTGCAACATGAAGAGGGAGAAAAGGAAGGTTGCTTGTGTGCTAATGGCCCCAATCCTGGCAAAATGACTTTGGTCTTGATCTCGCCTAAAATCTTCCTTTAACTTGGGGTTTAGAAGCTGACCACAGCATGCTCCTGAAAGCTGCACAGTAAAGAAGTGTCACTTGCCACAAGACTGCCCTGTCAAAGGAGAACTTTACCATAGCTGCTTATTTTCATAGGTAATAAGTTCCTGGAAATGTCTAAAAACCCCATGTAAACATAAGATGTTGGATGATGATGGTCTTGGTCTAGACAAGGACACTAGCAATGACTGGATGAATAAACATAAATCCCCCACTCCTAGGTATATGCCTGACTGACTTTCAGGTGCCTCAGTTTTCTAAAAGTGAGAATGACTTCCATAACTACTGTTGCAGGGTTCTTATGCAAATAGTGATATCACTCTATTTAAAGAGGTGCTGGGGAGATGGCTCAGTCAGTAAAGTACTTGCCATGCAAGCATGAGGATCTGAGTTCGATCCCCAGAATCCACATAAAAAGCCAGACTTGGTGATACATGTAATCCCAGCACTAGGGAGGTGAAGACAGGCAGATCCCTGGGGCTCACTGGGTAGTCAGTCTAACCTACTTCATAAACTCCAGGCCAGTGAGAGACCTCGCCTCAAAAAACAAGGTGGATGGCTCCTGAGGAGGGACACTTGAGGTTGAACTCTGGCCTCCACATGCATACACCATACCCCCCCCACACACACGCGTGAATATGTTCAAAGCTCTATTCATGGTGACAGTTGAGGCATGTTATAAGGTGGACTCTGAACTCAGAGAGCTAAAAAGAATGGTGACCCACTCAAGAACAAATCACGGATTTCAAAGACTCAAAAGTCCTGCACAGGTGGAGCCAGCCCATCCCTTGAGTTCACCTAACACCCATCTAGAAGTAAAGGTTTGCTGTTTTCAGAACCCTAGTCTTTTTCATTTGAGTTTCAATTGTAGTAAGTTTGAGAGGACTTTCCCTCCTTTTTTAAAATTTGTTTTTATTGAATTTTTGTGTATTTCATACAGAATATCTTAAACAATCATCATCTTAATACCCCCGTTCCCACTGGCACCCTCCCATAGGGCCCCCCCACACACACTCGAGCCCATAGACACTATCATCCATGATAAGGTTCACTGTGTCAAGTCAGTGTCCCCGGACATTCCCCAGCGCAAGTCCATCCACTGAGGTCTAGTCAGCCTGTCTAGGGTCCTTCGTTTTAGGAAGATCAGCTCTTCTTCACCTAGCAGTAATTAGTTGCCAATATTTCTTCAGATAAGATTGGG
>NW_008358632.1:1625071-1635717 GCF_000622305.1 Nannospalax galili | reverse complement strand
GGCTTTGCATGGGACTTGTGTATGCTGATGCCATTATCATAGAATAATATGAGCAGGTTCCCAGGAGCTTGTAGGACTCTTTCCATATGGTCATGCACCTCCTTCCTGGCTCTTACAATCTTTCTGCCCCCTCTTCCACGATGGTCCCTGAGCCCTGGGTGGGTGAAGTTTAATATAGGAGTCCTGTTCAAGGGCCAGCATTCTGCAGACTTTTAGTCTCTATGCTTTGACCATTTGTGAGCTTTTGTGTTCCTAGCCCTTTGTTGCATGAGGGAGGTTCATCAGTGTCCTTTTGTCCTGTTCTATGTTCCACGACCCTTAGGTGTGGAGGTTGCATTGTAGATGTGTCACTTAGGCCTGGGCAATTCATAGACAATGTCTGTGTGTGACCAGTTGTGGCACTTGGTGATAGTCTCTGACTGGTGCAAAATAAGCTTCTCTGATGAGTGGTGACTGGGATATTTAGTTGTATACACCGAAGCTTTTATTTTCTTATTTTCACTCATTTTTTACAACAATAACTACAATAGCTTACTCAAACAACCACAGACACTTGTTGTGTAGCATAGGCCAAACAGAACAACATTTTTCCTTTCTTGTGGTACTGGGAATTGAACTCAGGGCATCATGAATCCTAGGCAAGTGCTCTACCCCTGAGTTCTATCCCTAGCCCAGGAGCAGCATTCTTCAAAAATGGTCTCTTCCTGGTGGTTTGAGCTACCTTCTGTCATCCCAATATGCCGTCAATGGATGTGAAAAAACTTCAAAGTTTGTGAAGGAAAATCTATTTAGGGATGCCAGAGTCAAACCTACAATAGTCCATGTAGGCTGGAACATACTTCGAGGTTCAGGTCAATAATATGATTATTGAAAGAACAGTTTGTTACTCTGAAGTAGGAGACACACATCTTCCCTTTAATAACTGACCCATCCCAGAGAACTGTCTGTAAGGCAACTATTCAATACATGGGTCGATTTTTAAAAATTACATTCTAAAATTAAAGTGGTCTTCTAAAAGAAAATCAATGGTTTTGAACAGTTTGGGTGGAAGGACCAGGGTTCTGTCATGCTGGGATTGTGGTGAGAGGAGGTCTGAAAGCACTTTTAATAATTGCTGTTCCTTCCTGTAGTGGAAGCTTAAAAGGGGTGCTTCAATGGAATTCTGGTGAGTTCCACAAGGTGCCCTGCTTGAGAAGTTATCAGCAGACACTCAAAGCTGCCTCCTCATCTCACCCCTTTCATTGTCCTGGAAGATATCTGTATTCCCGCTACATCAAAGCAGACACATTTCAGTCTACTTTTCTGGCCCTCTCTCTTCCTTGTGTGCCTTCATGACTGAGGTTTAGCTAGCCAAAGCCAGAGAGCTCACTTTCCCCATACTCAGGCTTGTCGGGGCTTGGTAATCTCCCAATTGTTGTAGCTACCTTCTAGGAACTGGGGAAGAAGAGTGGCTCTGAGCAGTGTGCCAGAGCACTCACTTGCCTGTTGGCAGGATGGCCACAACCCCAGAAGCAGCCAAAGCTCCCATGGACAGGATACCTCTTCCAGAGACAACTCCACAGGACCAAACATGACATTCCGTCCATCCTTTCTTTGACTGACAGTCCTCACTTTTTCTGATCGTGGGATGTGAGTTGTTTTGGTTAGGGAGGTGTTCTAGTTTGGTTTCATTTTTATTATTTTTATTTTATGTGTATGAGTGTATTTCCTGCATATATGTAAGTGCACCCATGTCATGCAGTGCCCATGGAGGTCAGAAGAGGGCGTTGGATCCCCTGGAACCAGAGTTACAGACAGTTGTTAGCCATTATGTGGATGCTGGGAACTGAACCCGAGTCCTCTGATAGAGCAGCCAGTGCTCTTTACCGCTGAGCTATCTCTCTAGTCCCCCCTAGTTTGATTTCCTTATTATAAAGCTGTGATAAACACCATGACCAAAACACAGCTTGGGGAGGAAAGGGTTTATTTGACTTCCACTTCCGTGTCATGGTCCATCACTGAGGGAAGTCAGGGCAGGAACTCAAGGCAGGAACCTGGAGGTAAAACTGAAACAGAAACCGTGGAGGAACGTTGCTGTGATGGTTTGAATGAGAATGTCCCCCATAGGCTCCAAATATTTGGACATTTTTTCTCCAGCTGGTGGTGGTGTTTTGGGAGGTCTTAGAAGGTGTGACCATGCTGGAGGAAACATGTCACTGGGGTGGGGGGAGGGGGAGGCTTAGAGAGTTCTTAAGCCTTGCTGGATCTCCAGTCGCTCTCTTGTTCCCTGTGCCTGCTTGAAGATGTGAGATCTTAGCTTCTGCTCCTCCTCCAGCCACCTCTGGCGCCATGCCTCCCTGCCACGATGGACTCTTGCCCCTTGGAACCGTAAGCTCAAATAAACTCTTCCTTCTGTAAGTCGCTTTGGTCAGTGTTTCTATCACAGCAACAGAAAGGTGGCTAATACAGTTGCTTACTGACTTGCTTCTCCCTGACTTGCTCAGCTACTTTTCTTATATAGCTCAGGCCCACTTGCCTAGGGATGGTATTACCCACAGTGGGCTGGGTCCCTCTACCTCAAATAGCAATCAAGAAAATTCCCCCACAGACATGGCCTCAGGCCAGTCCTAGGGAGGAAATTCCTCAGTTGAGGTTTCCTTTTCCCAGGTAACTCTAGTTTGTATCAAGCTGCCAAAAACTAAGCAGCACAGGAGGATTGCTGAATTAACATGGACTGGTGACTACTGTGAAGTTCACATGATATGTGGATCATGTGAAGCTTTATGGAGGCTTCTTATATTTCTGTCTCCTACCCTTGCCACACCAGGGGGTGTGTGCAGTCAACAATGTTGTCTACAACCCAGCCTAACTGCCACTGTCCCTGTGTGATCCTGGGGACTCCAAGCAAGTCCCATAAACCAAAGAGTCCAGTGCTGTGATCCTAGCCAGCTCAAGAATTGCACCATTGGTTTTGTCATGTCTCATCCTCTGAGTCACAAGGATCTGTTCTGCTCAGCTCAGTACTTGCAGCTCTCATGGGCCTCAAGGTCTTGTCTGCCCCTCACATTATGTGGCTCCAGGATTTCATTGAACCACTCTCTCACCAACTCCTGTGCAGTTATCAGAGCTGACAGAGCATGTCACATACCACAATGGGAATGTTCACTTGACCTGGTCATGTTTCCTTCTGAAAGTGCCTTAAGTGGAGAGTTCCAGCAACCAACCATTTCCCATCTTCAGCCATCCCAGAAGTTCAGACTTTCATCTATTTCCAAAAGGCTGTAAAATCAGATGTGGTGGCACACACTTAAAACCCAGCACTCAAGTGCTAGAGGCAGCCAGGTAGGATGGCACACATCTTTAATTCCAGTACTCAGGAGGCAGAGGCAGGTGGATCTCTGTGAGATCGAGGCCAACCTGATCTACGTAGCAAGTTCCAGGCCAACTAGGGCTACAGAGAGACCCTGTCTCAAAAAAAACAAACTAACCAAATAAAACCAAACCATAAACAAGCAAACAAAAAGAGTTAGAAGCAGAAGCATTAGGAGTTCAAGGTCATCTTTGGCTATTTAGCAAGTTGGAGACCAGCCTGGGCTACATGAGATCAAAAAAACAAGAAAAAAAGAAAACCCAAGAGGGTGTCTAAAAATTATTCAGACCCACTTGGAAATCCATTACAAGGAGGGCTGGCATTTAAAGAAATGATTATTTTTCTGATTATAAGAGCAATATATGCTCACTGCAAGGAATTAAGAGAACATGAAATGAGCATGTTGAAAGGAAGAAAATCTCCTAGGATCTTACCTCTCAGAAACATTATTAGCATTTAATGTGCCACCGTTTTTTTGTGCACAACCATTTATGAAATTACTTGGTACTTTATCTACAATTTCACATCGTCTGTTTCTCACTTCACACAAGCAGACATTCCCCCTTGCCGGCATCTCATTGTCAAAACCACCACGATAATGACTATCTAATATGTCATTGTCTAGTTGGGCCAGTGTTCATGTAGTCAGACCTGTTTGCAGGCGTCTAGGCGGCTCTCTATTTTGTACCACTATAAATGCTGGAGCAGAGGGTATTTGTGTCCAGGAAATCGTTTTCTGAGTTTCTGATCATTTCCTTCAGAAGAGATTTTAAGAAGAGACACAATGACGTCTCAGTCTGCCTATGTAGCAGATGCTCCAAAGGGGCACAGGCATGTTGACAGGATGCCAGGCCTCCTACTACCCTTGAGCAGAGAATCTTCATTTGTGTGGAGATACAAAGGGGCCCCTGGATCCCTCCAGGCAGCTCCCAACAGTCACCTGAATCTGCTCCATGCAAGGAAGTCCCCCTCCCCTGCCCTGCTCATAATTAATTTAGAACTAAAGCATATTTAATGAACTCTGGAAACCCTTCTCACCATCTGCCTGTGTTTTTATATAAGGAATATGGGAGATTTTTCCCCTTAGCTCCCTCTTTTTGAAGACAGAGCTCATTTCCAGCACCTTATTTTCCTTTGGATCCCTGTGTCTTGCTGGGTGCTACCCTAAGAGAGGCAGGGGCAGAGGTTAGCTGCAGGAGGCAGGTGGGGTCCGCAGTTGCAAATTTCCCCTCTCAGGGGCAAAGGGAGCGAGAGAGAGAGAGAGAGAGAGAGAGAGAGATAGAGAGAGAGAGAGAGAGAGAGAGAGAGAGAGAGAGAGAGAGACTCTTCTGGCTCTGTCCTGAAATGATAGGACAGAGCTTTAGTGCAGGTAGAGACCTTAGAAAGAAAAGCCAAAGTTCTTATTTCACAGGTGAGGAAACAGGCCCAGAGAGACTCTAGGGTCCATCTTGCTCTTTTGCTATAGCCTTGAAGAAGTGAGTTTGGCTTGAACTTCACCTGTACTCCAGGATCAGACAGCTTAAAGGACAGCTTTGGGAGATCCCATGACAGGGCTTCTGGCTACACAGCATGTAGATGAGCACTGAGGCTGTGACAGCCTGAATCTTGATGGCAGTCAAATGCCTCTTTCCAGGGTGTTCCTAAAGGGACTCACCCAGGAAAGGGCCTATAGAACAGCAGGTCAGTTAGTGTTCCTGCCATCTCTTCCAGGAAGCCTTCCTGGACCACTCCCCAGGCTGAGCTGGGAGGGAACACTGGTTTCTGCTTCTTTATCATGGCCCCCACAACCCTCAGTACTATTCCCCTTAAGCTTCTCACTGTACCCCTAGTCCTAGCAAAGGTCTGGGTCCCACTAGTCCATCGATAAGTAACATTGAATTGTCCAGGATCAATGTGAACACTGGTGTTTTGGTCTCAGCCCCTATTCCTTCCTCAGGGGATCATCTGAGACCCCTTTGGGGAAGTGGGTACCATGTGTGCCTATCAGATGGGCACTTCAAATGAGTCTTCCAATCCTGAGAGTCTGTGACCTGCAGCTTGATTAATATTAACCCTTGGCAGGGGCCAGGAGCAGCCTATGGGAACCAGGGCAAAGCAATTGTGAACTCTGGTAAGCAGAGCCTGCTCACCTGGCCGCACACAACCTGCATATAAAAGACAGAAAGTATAGTTTCCAAGAGTTACAGGCTAAAAATCTCTTTCCTTTTAAGATGTGAAAGATTTTTCTGGCTGAGACATGCCTTCAATCATCTTTCAAAACTCTCTAGCCACTCCGAGTGGTTCAGAAGGCCAGGGAATCTAGAGATTCCTCCAGCACTGCATATGCTGAGCCCAAAGAAAGTCTCAGCTCTACTGACATCAGATTAACCAAGAAGAGCCCCAGATATTCATGAGGGGGTACTGGTGCCTCACACGATATGCCATAGCCTAGCCTCTACAGAGCACCTTACAAACCACCTGACTAGCTAGTCTCTGAAACACAGCGAAAGGAGATAGAGAGCCTTTTATTATTGTTATTGTTGTTATTTTCTATTAAGGACATGACCCACAGAATGAGAAAATAAATGGATGGAGAAAGATGAAAGTAAAATTCAGATTCATTCCAGGAGCTTTGGGGAGCGAGAAAAATAAAAAAAGTTTCAGTCATTTGCTTTAAAAAAACCAAGACGGGGAGCCTGTAATTCTGTAAATACAGCCAGGAAACATGGCTGGGTTATGTATGGTGGCCTGTTACTGAGGCTGGGGAGGAAGGAGCTCAGGGAGTCGGGGGAGGAGAGACAGCAGTAGGGCCAGAACAGGTGACTGCTGGGGACAATCAGAACTGGGAAGGAACAGAGCACTGAGGCAAGAGATTTGCATTCAGAGAAGCACAAAAATATGGGGGTGGGGGGGAGAAAACACACAGGTAGACACTGGGTGTGGAGGGGGATGGAGGTGCTAGAATCAGAGAGGGATTCAAGCAGGAGTTGGCAAAATGATTTGTAAAAGATCACCTAGGCCTCATCTTTTTTGTGTGTGTGTGTGTGTGTGTGTAAGAGACTACTAGAATTACTTCTTTTTTCCCCAGAATTTTAAAAAATATTTTTTATTACTTTTTATGTGTATGAGTGTATAGCCTACATGTATGTGAGTGAACCCGTGTTGTGCAATGCCACAGAGGTCAGAAGAGGGCATTGGAATCCCCTGGAACTGGAGTTAAGGACAGTTCATAGCTGCCATGCCATGTGGGTGCTGGGAATTGAACCTGGGTCTTCTGTAAGAGCAGTCAGTCAGTGCTCTTAACTGCTGAGCCATCTCTTCAGCCCAGCCCCAGAATTTTTTATAATTTAAAATTGTTTTAATGTTTTGAATTTTAGGAAGATTTATTTTATTTAAATATATTTTAAAGATTTATTTATGTATTTATGATTTATTTATTTATGATTTATTTACGTGTATGAGTGTTTTGCCTGCATGTATGTTTGTGCACCATACATATGCCTGGTGCCCAGGGAAGTCAAAAGAGGGTGTCAGATCCCCCTGGAACCAGAGTTACTGACAATTGTGAGCTGCCATGTGGGTGCTAGGAACTGAATCTAGGTCCTCTGTAAGAGCAGCAAGTGTTTTTAACTACTGAGCCATCTCTCCAGTCCCTTGTTTTGATTTTTTGAAATAGGATCTCATGCAGCCCAGGCTGGCCATGAACTTGCTACATAGCTGAGGCTGTCCTTGAATTCCTGATCCTCTTGCCTCAACTTCCCAAGAGTGTGTGTGTGTGTGTGTGTGTGTGTGTGTGTGTGTGTGTGTGCATGTGGAGACCAGAAAACAACTTTGAATGTCCTTCAGGCACCACATCCACCTTTTCTTTAAAGATGTGGTCTCTCACTAGCCTGGTGCTTGCCAAGTAGGCTAGGCTGGCTGACCAGTGAGCCCCAGGGATCCTCTTGTCTCTGCCTCCTTGAGACCCAGCACCTTTGCTTGCAAAGCAAGCTGTTTACAGACTGAGCCATCTTCCCAGTCCCAGAACTACTGTTTTCACATCTGTGTAACTTGAAGAAGCACCAGCCTTCTTAAAAATCATTGCCCTCAGGGGGCTGGAGAGATGGCTCAGCGGTTAAGAACACTGAGTGTTCTTGCAGAAGACCTGGGTTTGAATCCCAACACCCACATGGCAGCTAACAACCGCCCATAACTCCAGTTCCAGGGGGCCCAACAGCCTCTTCTGTTCTCCGCGGGCATTGCATGACACAGGTACACTTACCTACATGCAGGCATAACACTCATGCACATAAAATAAAAATAATAAATAAAAATTTAAAAAATCATTGTCTTCCTTCTCCACCTTGAAGATCCCTGTTTTACAGCCTGAGCAGGGGGTATTCCACCCGCTGTCTCAGCCCTTCAGGAGGACACTCCAGATCCTCAAAGTCCTACAGTTTCTATAGCTACTGACCTGAGTAGTCTGGCCTTTCCATGAAGTAAAATGGCCAGGATTGTCTCAACCTTGTCCCCATTTCAAGATGAAACCTGACACATTCAGAGACCAGTGATTTTGAATTGGAATGATTCAGGCAGGACCAGAGCTGGCTGTTCCAACAAGTGAGTTATGATGGCAGCGGATGTGTTGATTGCATGAAAGGAGCCAGTGCCAGGTACAGCAGGCCCTTCATTCATGTCTAGTAATAGCTTCCCAGCCCTGCCCTGCACTTTTATACCTTGCTGTCCAAGGACACCCCTGTGACATCCTGGCTCTCTCTCTCACTGTACCAAAAAGCTGCTCTGAGGGTCCTGGACTAACAATACCCAGTCCCTGGAGCCAGGTCCTTCCTTCCTTTGGGTTCCCACACTGTCACTGACGACATTTGCTGTGGCTCTTAGCACAGTCCTTGAGAACAGGCTTTCTGTGCCTCACACTGTCATTTTGAGCTGAGCCCTGTTGTGTTGGGGGAGGGATGCCTTCCGTCATTGTGACGCATCTGCCTGCTAGGCACCAGCAGCCCAGGTGTGACTATCAAAAATGTCTCCAATTATTGCCGAACGGTTCCCACAAGGCAAAATCCCACCCAGGGACACAGCATTAGTCAAGTTGTCAAGGTGCATCCTCCGCTGTGTCCTCAGTGCTGGAATGATGCCTGCCATAAGAGATGGTGTCCATGGGTGAACAATGAACAGGTCAGACACTCATGGCCCTGTTGATCATTGAAGCAGGAGTATCCCAGCACATCAGCCTGCAGCGGATCTAAAGCTCTACTGAATGTCAATGGACATGCTGAGGAATACAGAGGGACCTCTCCAGTTCACACCTCCTCAATGTAGTTCACCTTAGGATGGCAGAGCAGCACCAGATCCTCTCCTCTGTATGCTTAGGGTTTCAGGGGAGGGGAAATGGGGGGAGAGGCTGTTGTTCTTGTAGGGAGGGCTTAGGTGATGTTTCTAAAATTCCTTCTGGGGTGGAGAGAGGTAAACAACATCTACCTCCTTCTCCCTTGGCCCCAATGATAAACTGAGGTAGGTACAATTTCACCAAAATGGTTTCCCAAATGGGTGAGGGTTTATTTAGTGGGTGTTACCACTGGACCACACTGGAAAGGTAACACAAGCATGGATGATGGCTTCCCCATAGCTATATAGAATGCTGAGAGATCTTCCCTTAATCTTTCCCAGCCTATACACTCTAGCCTTTCCCCCAGGCCACATTCAGATAGGACCAAATTGCTCATCACTGGTTGGCAGGTGTGACTGGGTACTCAGGTGAGGGTCCCTTCACTCTCCCTGCCCCTTCAATGCACTGCGTCTGCAGTCAACAAGCCCACCTGTCATGATCTTAGGCAAGCGGGAACAACTGAGCTTAGGAAGATGGTGTCTGTTGAAGGACAGTCCTGTACAAGAGACCACATAGAACTTGGCATGGGCCTTCAAAGATCAGTAGGACTTGGATGAGGATGGTGGAGGTGGGGGTGGAGAGAGTGTGGATTGAGAAAGCAGAGTTCACTTCATGGGCAAGATCCAGCCAGCAGGGCCCAGAAATTGGGTCTTGATACAGGGAGGCCAAAAGCCTTATAAATACATCTGTAAGAACTTGCATCAGGACCACATGGGCTGCTGGTCACACATGCAGGTTCCTGGGCCACCTGGGTTTTGCAAATCATTGTCACTAGTCTGGTCTTAAGACCGTCTGGTGTTCCAAGTGATTCTGACCCCTCTTGAGTGTGAAGGTTAGGATTAATTGTCAACTTGACAGAATCTGGAATCACCTGGGACTTGAGCCTCTAGACATGGTTGGGAGGGATTGTCTTATGTTTTGTTTTGGGGGGGGGTTGTTGTTGTTTTTTGAGACAGGGTCTCTCTGTAGCCCCAGCAGGCTTGGAACTCACTGTGTAACCAGGCTGGCCTCGATCTAACAGAGATCCGCCCGCCTCTGTGCTGGGACTGGAGGCATGTGCCACAATGCCCAGCTTGATTATGTTAATCGCTGTGGGAAGGCTCATCTTAATTGTGGGCAGGACCTGGGCTGTGAAAAGGGAGAAAGTGAGCTGGGTGCTGGCATGCATGCATTCACCACTCTCTGTTCCTGGTTATGGGTGTGATATGACCAACGGCTTCATGTTCCCGCTGCCTTGACTTCCCTCCTATGATGGATTGTGACTAAACCTTTCATTATTGTTATTATTATTAATTTTTATTGTGGTACATACTCAAACTTTATTTATAGTAGAGATATTCAAAAGTTGAACACTTACAAGTTTGAAACATTCAGTACTGTCTTAAAAGTTTCATGCTACTTTATCCACTGACTTCTTAGATTTTTTTTCCTTAGTAAAAGCAGATATTTTAACATATTATGAAACAAGCTCTACACTGAATTATTTACATGTATTAATTCATTATACAATCACTCTGAAAGATAATAGCAAGCTAGATCTAGGACTTGTAGTCTTATCTATAATTCTGTAAAGACTCTGTTGGAAAAGAGAAGTTGGTCCTAAAATATTGGTTCACATATCTTGAGAATACTTTTCTGATAAGATCCTTTGTTTCTTTTTTAAATGTATTCTTTCTTCTTTTATTTATTTATTTTTATGGGGCTTTTAGGTACCTGACATTTTTGGCCTTTGGAATGGAGTATGTTACTAAGAGGCCCAAGGACATTGTGAGTTTTAGCCAAGAAACTGGCTACTTTTCTTTGGGGTCTTTTTTCCCTAACTGCCTAGCCAATTCCTACCTCCTATTCTTATCATCCTCTGAAGAGGTTACCCAATTTGTGGATAGGGAATTAGGATGCAGACCACTCTGGCTTCTTCCATGCTGAACAGGGACA
>NW_008358632.1:1604249-1624805 GCF_000622305.1 Nannospalax galili | reverse complement strand
GTTGTCTCTCTTAGTTACAGATGGGCACTACAGTATTGCAGACCAAGATTTGAAGTCTTACATCTGAGCAGCACTTTCTTATTGGGAACAAAATCATCAATGATAAATAATTGTCTAAATAACTTTTTATATGGACTTAAGCCTAATGTCTGGGAAGTGTAACCCCTTGAACTCTTAAAGAAGTATACTGATGACTTTACTCTTTGGTTATACTTTCCTTTTGGGTGTTTAATACCATACAGTTGGGCCAAATAAATCAGTTTATTTTTACACTTAAGGTTGCTTGAGGATCTGTTTCTCAGGGGTCACATGGGCTTGGGAGGAGCCCTTGGCTCCTTTCTTCTACCAGTTCCGTCTATGTGAAGATAAGTCAAAGGTCCTTCTGGACCATGTCTGGCTTCACTTGGAAGCATGGATGAGATGTTTCCTATGAGTTAACCCTCCTCTTTGTAGACTGGACACTGGTTCAAGTCCATCTCATGGGGTCTCCATGGCCTCCCTGAACAAGAGGACAGGTGACTCACCACAGTTACAGGACATTTTGGGAGATGTTCTATACTCCCCTGGAACTTAGTCAACCTTGGAGGCCAAGGGACAAAAACTGTTCTTTAAATTTCTCTGACTAGATTAGTATGGGGCCTCAAAGTATGGCTGTTAAATATCCAATAAGGTTAGTTCAACCTTATTGCACCCATGTCATGCAATGTCCACAGAGGACAGAAGAGGCCGTTGGATCCCCTGGAACTGGGGTTATGGACAGTTGTTAACTGCCATGTGGGTGCTGGGATTCGAATCTGGGTCTTCTGCAAGAACAACCAGTGTTCTTAACCACTGAGCCATTTCTCCAGCCCCAAATAAGTACTTTTTTAAAGGAACATTTCAGGGGGTGGGTAATGTGGACAATGAGATGGCTCAGCAGGCAATGTGTTTTCTGCTCATCTAGTGTGCTAAATTCAGTCTCCAGAACCCACAAAAAGGTAGAAGGAAAAAACCAACTCCACAAAATTGTCTTCTGACATCCACACGTGTCATGCCACAAATGTACCTATACATCACAGATCATGCACACATACAAAATAAATAAAATTTAAGGAACATTTTGACTTGTGGAGATGGTTCATTTGGTTAAAGTACTTGCTGCACAAGCATGAAGACCTGAGTTCAGATTCCCAGCACCCGCATGAAAGCTGGGTACGGTGGCACAGATCTATAATCCTAGCACTAGGAACAGAGGAGGCGGGCAGAGACAGGCAGATCCTGGGGGCTCACTGGCCAGCTAGTTTGACTGAAATGGTGAACTCCAGGTTCTATGAGAGATCCTGTCTCAAAAAATAAGATGGCGGGTGATTGATGAGGACATCTGACATCAACCTCTGGCCTCCACATGGGCCCATGCAAGGTGAGCATACCTGCATACACATGTGCACACATGAAAGGAACATTCTAACCATTCTCTGCCTATATGGATCTGTTTATTCTGGATATTAAACATGAATGGATTTCTACATGATATGGTCTTCTGTGTCTGGATCTTTCACTAAGCATGATATTTTCAAAGCTCATCCTTATAGTATCGGGACTTGACCCCCACCTCTCTTTTTTGGGTACTATATTCCTTTTCATGGCCAAGTAATATTTCATTATATGAGTATATCCCTTCACCAGAAGATGGGTATTTGGGTTGTTTGTGCTTTCTGTCAATTTTGAGTAATCCTACTATGATCATTGGAGTGTGAGCTTTTATGGTAGATATATGAGCCCAGCTCCTTTGGATGTAGATCTAGGGATGATTTTTCTGGATCATCTGTAAGGCTATGTTAAGACTTTTGATGGTTTTCCACAGTGGCTGCCCTACTGACCTCTTACCAGAAGGGCATGAAGTCTCCAGTTTCCCTTTGAGATTACAACTTCCCAATGGATGGGGGCTGGTATCTTACTGTAGACTTTCCTGTTTTAAAAATGGGGAAATTAAGTCTAAAAGAGGTGGAGGCACCTGGCAGAGGTGAAGCTAAAGTTCTACCCAGTACCTCTTAATTCCAAATCCATGTTTTTTCTTAACAGTAGGCAGCCTCCAACTGAGCAAATAGTCAGTTCCTGTCACATCCCTGGGTTCACATAGGTCACAGCAGTGACACAGTGGCAATGGCCTTCCTATCTGGTCATCACTACCTCTCCTAGCTAGTCTGGTGCTGAAGCTCAGTGATTACCTGTGTCTACCTGACTCAGAGCTGTGAGACTGAAGAAGGCTTAGAGCCTACTCCCCAAACTGCCCTGATCACGCAAGATGTCCCATTCAAGGAAGATGAACTTGTAGTCATTAGATTTACATTATACCAAAGAGCGCCAAAAGCTGCCCTGGGAAGGTGAAGAAGAAAGGGTGGAGAGGAAGCCCACATAAGGGCTGGGAGGCTGGTGGCCCTTGCCAGAGTAAAAAGATTTGGTGACATTCTGAGGGGTGTGATCAGAAGGAGGGAGCCATGTTGGAGAGGTGGTTGAGCTGGTGTTTGGTTGCTGTTTTTGCTTGAGACAGGCTGTGCAGCTGAGGCTGGTTTGGAACTCCTGATCTTCCTGTCTTAAGCCTCCCAAGTACTGGGACTTTAGGCAAGCACCACTTGCTCTTCTGATTGGGCTGATCCCAAGGATGGGCTTTAGCAAGTAACTAAGGAGAGATTAAGAGGCAGAATCAAGAAAAGAGTGAGGAGGAGGAGGGGAGGGAAGAGGTAGGAAGAGGGAAGGGAGACCAGACTAGCCAGTGAAGTATCTCAAATGCACACTTTCCAGGGAGCCACAGTGCAGACTGGGTTCCTGTGCCCTGTGCTTTGCGTGTGCTACAAGGTCTGTGTTGACATTCAAGAAAGCTGAGGCTCAAGAGAGATGAAATGCCTCGTGGACCAAGGACACATAGCTTAAAGTCCAGCTGACTTTGAAGTCTGTTCTCTGAGCCATTCTCGAGTTTGGTCAGTGAGAAATAGAGGGACATGCTGGCTGACTTTTCCTGGAAGGTGTATAGTTTGGGAAGTTTCCTGCCATGGCTTCAGCCTGTCTGGGGTTTTTACACTTCTGCTTTGCCTCAGCCACTGCTTATTTATTTATTTATTTATTTATTTATTTATTTATTTATTTATACTTTTTTTTACAGGAAAAAATGTCAATGAATTTTTAATGTAGTTGAACTTGAGCGTTTGACCTAGAAAGATTTCCGAGCCCTTGGGGTGGGGGCGGGGGTGGAACAGGGCCTTCCATCTACCCTCAGGTGCTTGTCCTGCAGAAGTGAGGCCCTCTCAGGGACCTGGTGACCATGTAGGCCTTTTGGTAGGGTCTGAAAGTCTCCCTGGGAGTTTGTACCTCTCAGATGACAGCAACGGGCAAAGGATCTGCTCATGGGTGACACACCCAGCTGTATGAGGGTGGTATAGACCAAGCCAGTAAGATGTGCCTTGGAAATGGGCTTGAGTGAATTGTTTAATTTCTTGGCACTACACACAGTACGTTTGTTAAACACCTACTATGTGCACAGCTCCACACTTGTTGCAAAAGAAGGAACACAAAGTGAAGAAGTTGAACTCTAGTCATTGTGGGGTTTGGTGAAGGGATACAGTGGTGGATCAGGAGCCAGAAGACTTGGGTGGCAAGCCCGTTTCAGTCCCTGGAGAACCTTTGGAACCACTGCTGTCAAGTGGGGACAATGATGTGTTCTTTGCAGGATTAAATAAGCTTGGAAGTACAAGGATTTGGAAAAGCACTCTATAATTGGAACTATATTTAGAGAGTTGGGGTTCCACCCAGCTCTGAAGAGTTGACTGACAATATAAAAGCTGTAAGGACAGAAAAGACACTGGCAGAGATGCTGGTGTAGGGACTCAGCATGTCTTCACCTGCAGCAGCTTAGAAGTGACTGGGGAGTGTGTCCTTTAGTGTCTCAAAGTGCTAGTGACCTAAACAAGATACAAATATATGTCTGTCTCAGGTAGAATGGAGGCAGGGGTCTAGAACTCCTAAGGTATCCCACAGTGCCACCATCTCAAGATATTCTGTATCAGCTACTTTTCTTGCTGTGACAAAATATCTTAGAAAAGCAATGTAAGGAAGGAAAGGTTTATTTTGGGCTTGAGGCTACAGTCCATCATGATAAGGAAGACGCGGTGACAGGAGCGTGAGACAGCTGGCCCAGCTCACTTTCTCCTTTTGATTCAATGCAGGATCCCAGCCCGTGGAATAGTGGTACCCCCACTCACGGTGGGTCTGTCTTCCTCAGTTAAATCTCTCTGGAAATGCCCTCAAAGACACATCCAAGGTTTGACTCCTAGGTAATTTAAATCCCATCAAGTTAACAAGGTTATCGAGGCAATGTTTTCCTTTTGCCCCATTATTCTTGCCTATAGCTTCCATTCTACAGTCTTTCATATCCAAAATGGCTGCAAGACCTCCAGCCCTTATATCTAATTCCAGTCATGTGAAGGGAAAAAGAACAAAGAAGTAGGTTAAAGGATATCTACAAGAGGCCTTTCAAAGAAGTTTACTGGAAGCTGGCTCCAAGCACTGCACTTTATGCCTAGTTTGCCATTCTTAGCAACAAGAGGCTGTGAGAATTTATCTTTATTCTGGGTGGTCACATGCCCCCATTAGAAGAAAGAGGTTCTGTTTTAAAGAAGAGAGAAACTGCCTAGGACCACCAAATTCCCAGAAAGACAGATGCCTGGCTGCTGGGGCAGGTGGATGTCACTGAGTGAGTAGGGCCACACTGGCCTTGAAGAAGTGGATGTTGGGTGGAGAGCAAACATGGGGAGATGCCTTCTGGACGGGAGGACCATGAGTGGCGGGAATATGGCCAGAATGGAGGGAGAATGGCTACAGTGGTCTAGCCTAGAGCATTCCCACAGAGGAGTCTGGAAATTAAACCTCCTCTGGAAAGATAGTAAACATATACTGTAATCATACTGTAATAACCAGGTCAGTATATCATATCTGTTGACTGCTAGCTGTGTGCCATTAGGCCTCTGGTAGGAGGACCCCACCACCTTGGCTGACACACTGCTATGCCATCTTAGCCCCCAGAAGCTTGTTTTCTGCTTCTACTTCCTTCACAGTCATATCATGGCCTTCTTCTGCCATGGCTGGGGAGGTCTTCAGGTCTTGGGTAGGCCCTCAACACAGCTCACACCTACCACCTTCCCCTGTATGGGCCCATGCTCAGGAAGCATGACATCATCTCTCCTTACACTCTGCTCAGGGTACTTTCGATGCGCAGCATTCCCTCTCCTTGAAGCTGCAGACACAGGACCCTGCAGGTGAGCTTGACTTTCCACGTTCTTCAGCAAGAGTTGGACTGCAGTCTTTGTGCTCTCTCAGCTCTGGGGTCCCAAGTCAAGACATCACATTCCAGCTCCATGGTAGCCTTAGGCCAGTGGTACACCTTGATCTTGCTTGGATAGAGAGAGATGAGCAGGTTATGGTTATGCCAGCCATTACTAAGACTAAGTCTTATACCCAGCCCCCTCAATTGCCTCAGTCTACCTCTGGTCTTCTGTGGGTCACAGGCCAGGTGTAAGGGGTAGGGCTTAGAGCCAAAGAAGAGTCAGGCCTGCCTGCATCATGTAGAGGATCTAGTGACTCCTTTCAAGAACCATGGACCTTTCATACCCGAGCTTCTCAACCTTGAGCCCTCAGGTGATAATCTAAAACAGGAGGACAAATTCCCACACAGAATAACCAGGTCAGTATATCATATCTGTTGACTGCTAGCTGTGTGCCATTAGGCCTCTGGTAGGAGACTGTTACAAGAATAATAAATGAAGCCCGGGGAGAGAGAATAAGGACAGAGAAGCCCAGATGAGCCATGGAAGGGGTCTGGGAACCTCCTGGAAATCTGATCTGAAAAACAGTGGACTTCATTGGAAAGAGAGGGTCAACTATCTGCCCAGTAGAACAGGAATCTGGGAAAGGGAGTAGGGTTTGAGGGGGAGGAGGAGGGATGGAGAAGGCAAAGAGTCCCAGTGGAGAGAGGAAGAGCACTCTGTAACTCGCCAAGGACCCTCACAAACATGATCACACTTGATCCCTGTGTCTGCTCTGCAAAGTGAACCCTGAGGATTGAGGCCAGAGTAGGAGACCTGGGGGAGAGTCCCTGAACCTTGCTGCCTTAGCTTCTTATCTGAACAACGTGAGAAACAGTGTCTGTCTCCTGGGGTTGGGTGAAGCTCTCAGGGAGACAGCACTGCCTGGCCAGGTCAGTACTTTGCAGGTGACTGCCAATCTTGTTCTATTGACAGGCAGGTGGGACATGAAGGGTGCCTCATGGAGGAGCCATGAGCAGGAAGTAACAGGAATCCTAACCACTCTTAGGGATTTCCTTCTGTGACCAGAGCCCCTGTACTCACTGTTCCTAATCCCTGCAACCTTCCCTGCAGCCATCTAGCTTCCTCTTTCTCTCTCTTTCTTTGCTCCACTTTTTTTCCCTTCCCTGCTTTTCCTCAATCAGTTATGTTGAGAGTCCTAGGGTCTAGAGACAGCGCCCCACCTCCTCCAGGGGACTCTGGGCCAACAGCCAGCTTTCCAGATTGCTCTGAAAGCCATGGAGGAGCACATTCCAGAAATATCCACCATTCCCCAGGTTGTCTGCAGACCAGGTCAGAGCATCTGGCTTTTCCTGGGGGAAGAAACTTATGGAGTGAACACTCCCCCATACTCCTACCTCACTTCTCCTGAGCCACATGGCCACCTTTTTATAAGAGAGAGAGAGAGAGAGAGAGAGAGAGAGAGAGAGAGAGAGAGAGAACTAGCAATATTATTGCATTCTGCCCCTGGCTTCATGGAAGGTAATCAAGAGAGAGGCAGGGCGATCTGGCTCTGTGGTCAAGGCAGCTATTAATGAAAGATGATTTTCTCATCTGCCTATAAGAACTACCCAGCCTTGGCCCAGGTAATTATCAGTTTAGGTGGCCCACTAGGTCAGACATTGCCCAGGGGAGGCCAGGCTGTCATCTGTAACTCACTGGCCTCCATTTGCTGCTTGGTCAATAGGGTCCAATGAAAGGTTAATGAAGGGTTAATTAAAATTCAGAGATTGCTCCGTGGGCTAAGCCATGTCTATAAACAGTACTTGCTTCCAAAAGCCAGTTCAGCTCCACATACACTGACTGACCAGGAGCCTCTGCCCCAGCATGCTCATAGTGTCTCTAGACCAGGTATATACTAAGTTCTTTATTAGTTCCAAGGATGGGATCGCAGGTGAGGAATGGGTAGCACTCTTGGTGTTCCCTCAGGAAACAAGTCTCCTCCTCACAGTAGGCTCCAGTTCCACTGGCTGCTTGTCTGCTCTGTAGCCACCTCCTCTGGCTTGGGTAGGTCAGTGATTTCCACTCATCATGATCCAGAGTGGGGGCCAGGTAACAGAACCATCTCAGACAACGTAAAAATTTTATTTATTTATTTATTTATTTATTTATTTATTTATTTATTTATGTGTATGAGTGTTTTGCATAAATGTAAGTGCCCTACATGTATACAGTGCCCACAGAGGCCAGAAGAAGACATTGGATCATCTGGAACTGTAGCTCTGGATTGTTAACCACCATGTGGGTTCTGGGAACTAAACCTAGGTCCTGTGCAAGAGCAGCCAGTGCTCTAAACTGCTGAGCCATCTCTCCAGTCCCTTCCTTTTTAATTACACTCCCATCAGGTGTTCTGACATGTGCCCTCCACTGATATCACTCAAGTCTGTTGGTGCCCATGACACCCTGGCAGCTCCTTTGGGACTGAAGTCCTCACTTCAGCTGCCTCTTGGAGGGTTGGCAGATGAGGACTCTCTGCTGGGTCTTCCCCAGGAATTGTCTTAACCTAACAGAACCATGTCTCCCATGGCTACTTTACCTTACAGTCTGCAGTTGCTGCCCATCCCTTTGCCTCAGGACTGGAAAACTGGAGGATCATCCAAGTTTTGGAGCTCCCTGCAGGAGTGACTGAGCCTCTTGTCAAAACTTAAAGCAGTTCAACTCCTCTGTCTGCCTTGTCCCACTTCCTTCACTTTTCTTCTGGGCCCCGCCCCCAGGAGTGGATAGCAAAAGCATCCTCCATAAATTTGCTGCATGCAAATCTCTACTTCAGTCTGTTTCCCAGGCAACACAACCTAAGGAGGTTTTTCCCCTCCTCCTTTAAAGAGAGAGAGAGAGAGAGAGAGAGAGAGAGAGAGAGAGAGAGAATTCCCAGCTCTGATGACCACTAGGAGCCATTCAGCCAGCAAGAGTTCAGCTCTAGTCTATGGAGACATTGCTCTAGAAGGCTTCCTAAGTAAAGAAGGACTCCAGGTGAGCCCTGAGAGTGAGAAAGAGGAGGAAAGAGGAGAGGCTGGAATATAGTACACCATTATGTGCCTTATGAAGTGGTTACTGTTTTGCCTCCATGTATAGAACAAGGACCACAGTGAAGATACAGCAACCTACTAGGTTTCTGAAATTACTGGGCAATGCCAATGTACAAATTCCAGTTCTAGACCAGCACTGTCTGACAGTTAATGGGTATAAGATAATTGCTGATTGAAAATTCTGTCTTGTCCCTGGCACATGCTATATCCCACTGGCCCATCTCCTCTCAAAGCCCACATTAAGCAAGGGTAAGCCTCGAGCTCCGTGCTATGATTCACAGCCTTTGCCCAGAGCCTATCACATCACCCCATCTTTGCATCTTCTCTGAATGACCCATGAGACCTCAGTTGCTGCCATGCCCTGCCTCCTAAACAAGTCTTTGCATACCCTCCTTGACCTCCACAATTGATGTTGTCCCCAAGTCCTTAGCCTTGTATTCCTCCCCACTTGTAATTCACTTATGTCTTCTATCTATACATCACACTATGCTAGGGGCCTGCCTGACTCAGCCCAGCCTAGCTCTGTCACTGCCACAGGTGGTCAAGTGTGCTGCTGGCTTATAACCTGGTGGCTACGAAGCTCAGTACTGTTGAGAGGGGGACCAGCTGCTCTTCAGAGAGTTGGGGAGCTGTAACTGTGGCTGGCACATGCCAGGGATGGTCCTTCATCCCAAGGCTCTATGTCTCTATTCCACCCAGCATAGCTTGGCTTCTGCCTCCTAGGCCATCTCCCCAAGAGAAAGGCAGGCTTGGGAGAAAGGGGTTCCAGAGAGGCAGCTGGAGCTCTCGTTCTTAAGAAAATTACAAAGAAGTTGGTTGTGTTGGGGCGTGCCTATAATCCAAGCATTTGGGGAGGCTGAGGAAGGAGGATTGCAATTTCTGGGACTATGTAGAGAGATTCCATCTTAAAAAATAAAAATATCAGGAAAGACAGGAAACAGAAATGACCCCGAAGTTGGCCGAGGAGGGACTCTGTCCAGGGTGCTGAAGCATCAACCTGGGGAGGAACGAGTGGTGGCTTTTCTGCTGCACGTTGGCACTTAGCTGTGGGCATGGGAACCGGGTTCCTGCCATAAAGGGTCTTTCTGCCAACTCGAGTACAAGACAGAGAAAAACACATAGGAACAATCTTGAATCGCTCAAACAGTGATGGGTCTCAGAAACCTGCACAGGAGAGAGCTCTGCAGTCTTCAAAAAGTTAGGCCCCATTTAGTCAAGCCCTTTGAAGAAAAACTTTTACATTGAAATGCACTTTACAATGAAATGCAATGCCTTTCATCCCATTCTTTACAGGATTAGAAGCCTAAAGGTCTTGGCTACAAAACTAGTTGGTCTAAATGCAGTAGTTTTAAATTTAGTTGGTAATGCTATGTTTGAAATGGAAGCACGAGACTGGCTTTTAAGTCTTCAAAAGAGGATTGGTGAGTAATTTTTGTCAAGCTTCTCATCCTAGACCATATGGTCATAGTCTCTGACCCCTGCTTGTCACAGCCATATACAGCTGGCCTTGTAAGCAGGAGCTTAAGGCCCCAGGACCTGTACAGGGTGGTGTCTGTGCCACAGCCATCACTGATGGGATTGTGCCCTTCCTCTGTGTCCCTCTGTCGTCTGCATTCTGGCAACATGAGCATGTTGGGACAACAGCGTCATCACCCTCTTTGCTCTCTAAACCTGCCCTTCCTGCCTTGAATGAGAAGGTCTGCAATGCTGAGCTCCTTTTCCAACTAGGCAGATTCTTTGGCCTCAGGAGGAGGTCGCTTATGGGCACTTTCATCCAGAGTCTGTGTCTTTGTAAAGATCCACTTAATCATAGAAGAAAGGAACTACTTTAGCCCAAGCTTTGGAATTGGAAGAATTGATATTCATCTTCTCAGCGTTCTGATCCCTGATCTGGGAGCAGGTAGCTCACACATCTATGGCTCTCAGAGGAGCTGGGTGGATGATCAAGCCAACTGCTATGGAGTCACTCTCTTTGAACCATAAAGTATTGGATGGATCTTAACTAACATAGGGTAAATGTGTACCCCATCAAACTGCAGTAGCTTTGTCCCACTGAGAATGAGTAAGTAGAAACCATCTGTCCATGGGCACACTCTTTTTCCCATCTGGGGACTTGCTCTCAATTCTGTTTCTTATCTCTGAAGCTGAGCTAGACAAGATAGACCCTATATAAATGTCTCCTCATCCCAAAGACCTTCATCTCAGCTGGTTCATCCAGGAGTTCCTCCTTACATTTATATTGACTCCCTGGAGAGAAAGCCAGGGGTGTGCCAGCCCCAGTGCTTCACCATCTTGGGAGAAGAAGGGATATATTTTCATTCTTCCAAATAAATCATCAGGAAGAGATGTAGTGAGTCCAAGAGGATGGGAAGATGTTGACACAAGACATCAACTCTGGGGTTGGAGACATAGTTCGGTTGGTAGAGTGTTTGCCTAGCATGCATGAAGTCATGGGTTAAATTCCCCAGCACAGTATAAGCAAGATGTGGTGGCACATGCATGTAACCCAGGAAGTAGAAGCAGGAGGATCAGAAGTTCAAGGTCATCCTCAGCTATATAGCAAGTTTGAGGCCAGCCTGGGCAACATGAGACCATGTCTCAAAAAAGAAAAAAAAAGACATCAACTCCATTACAACAGGTGATAAAGATTGCCCAAGAAGGCTTGTTGGAACAGCTTGAGGAAGAAGCACTGAGCTATAGGAGAGAGCCATGTACTGCAGAGCTATAGGAGAGCCATGTACTGCAAAGGCAGAAGCAGTGATTGGGAGGTTAACTCTACTTGGGGAGCTGGAGCTCAAGTGGACTCCAGGGACCCAGGCAGAGCAGGTAGAGATGTTTGGTGATGCGGGACTGTGGAGTGGGTGATGACAGACTCAGTCTGTAGCAACGGGAACCAGCAAGATGGCATTTGGGAAGCAGGGTCCCTGTGGGTTGGGTGTTGGACAGATTTCGAGGGCTCACCTAAGTTGATATGACCACATGAATGTGTAACAGGAGGTACAATGGAGAAGCTTTGTTTTAACCATTCTGGTTTGATCTGAATTAATTTTAATTTGTTCAAGAGTATTAATTTGATGTTTATTAGTAATAGGTAATTAGTTCCAACTCAAGCCAAGGCTCCTGGGACCGGCTGTCAGGCTGCATAATTGCCTCCTTGCCAGGAAGAAGGAGAACAGAGTTTAAATAGTTGGTGAATGCTGGGTTAGAGAAGAAAAATGGATTTTTTTTCCTCTTCAGCCCATCAATTTTGTTATTCTCAATTGCTGTCCCAGCAGACCCCAGAAGTCTAACACATCCCTGAAAGTTCTGGCACATCTGGTACAACTGGAGAGGGGAGGAAAGATGCTGGGAGGGTACCCAGAGGAAAGCCTGGCATCCCTCAGAGGGAGCCCAGCCACATCAGCAAGGCAATGAGTGGCACCAGCCATCTCTCACCTGTGGCCCCAGATCAATGCTACACTGCTTTCCATATGTTATAGCTAAAACCTTAGTGAAATCCCATGGGCCTTTGCTTTCAGGGTCTCAAGAGCTCTCCCTTTGGATCCCCCACTCAGTCTCTCTCCACCATAGCAACACTGTCCAGGACTCAGCACTCTTGTCCCTGTCAGTCCCCCCTGCACTAGGGGCCAGTCTGGGACCTGTGCAAGGATGAGCTGATCCGCATGAGTGAGTCACTGTGAGTGGGAGCCGATGACAGAGAGAAAGTGACTCAGCGAAGGGCAGCAGTGTGGGTGAAGCGAAGGCCTCACACAGCTTCACCTGCCTGAGGACAGGTACCAACCTAAGGGACTGCCCACTGATGCCACATAGCCCTGGTGACCCTGTCAAGTGTTTCTCTGAGTGGCTCTGTATAGGGTGTGGTCTTCCTGAACTGGTCCTTTGTGTGGTCTTTGGCAGTTCCCTGTGGATTTTGCCCTGGTTTCTTCAGCTCTTCTTGGCTAGTGAGGTTGGTGAGAAGCTCTGGGGGATTCTCAGCCAGTGCCCTCCCACCTACTAGCTCATGGGAGGGGTGGAGCTGGCACCTGGTGTCCGGATCTGAGCCTGCCAGAGAAAACACTCTCCAGTGCCTGTCCTAGTCTCTGGCTATAGTGACACCTCATGTGGCCTCTCGTGGAATCTGAGGGGAGGCAACTCTGGATGTTGCTCTCCTGCAGGGTGCACCTTGGCAGGAAGGAGACACAGGGTCTGAAGAGGTCAAGCTATACAGCGAAATGCTGGGGTGTGCTACCATGAGCCATTCAGCTCCGGTGAGAGCCTGTCTCCTGGCCTTCACACATGCTATTCTGGTCACATCTTTCTCACCCTGCTCTTCCATCTTATAGGTCTTTATTCTGGCTTCCCATTCTCAAGAAGGCTTCTTTGACTGCACTGTTTAAAATGCCACCCAACCCTCAGCATTTTCCATCCCCCTTTCCTGTACCCCCTCCCATGTTACTTGGCACCATTATTCATCTTTTGCTTATTTTTTTTACCTCCTTCCATTAGAATGTGGGCTCTATTGCAGACTCAGAACCTAGAAAAATGCCTGATGCTAAGGTGCTCCACATACCTAAGTTGAGTTCATGACTAGCAAACGCAACTCTGAGTGCAATTAGAACAGGTTCTGTGCCTCACAGTGGGCTCTCTACTGCAGAGATGGTGACAGAGTCTCAGCCCAGAATTTGAGAGAGCCAGGTTCAAGGCCTAGCTCAGTCAGTTCCTCAGTAGCAGCAGCAGTGTGGAGATGAGACAGCCCACTCCATGCCCAACCCAGGCTGCAATGGAATGAAATGTAATCGCTGTGTAAATCATCAGGGGCGACCTTTTTGGTCCCTGTCTGACTCCACTATATTGTCTGGAGCAGCCCCTGAGTGACAGCAATCAGGCAAGGGTAGGAAAGCGGAGAGCTTCTCAGAGAAAGTAAGTCTTAAGCAACTCTCTGAGAACACAGGGATCAGCACTGGCCAAGGCTCAGAGGCACAAGGGGCTTAGAGTGGAAGAAAGGCTGGGCCTCTGTCTTTGTTTCTTCATTGCTGTGACAAAACACTCTGACAAATACCAACTTGGGGAGGAAAGGGTTTATTCAGCTTACAACTCCCAGGTCGCAGTTCATCTGGGAGCCCAAGGTAGGAACTCAGGCCAGGAACCTGGAGGCAGGAGCTGGGGCATAGGCCATGGAGCTTACTGGCTTGCTCCTCTGGCCCCTGCTCAGCCTGCTTTCTTATGCAGCATAGGCCCGCCTGCCCAGGGGTGGCACCACCCACAGTGGGCTGGGCCCTCCCACATCACTCATCAAGAAGATGCCCCTCAGACATGATCACAGGCCAATCCAATAGAGGCAATTCCCCGATTGAGGCTCCCTCAACCCAGGTGTGTCAAGTTGATACTAAAGCTATCCAGCACAGCCTCTTACAGATGCTCCTGATGCTAGTTCAAGGCACAAGAGACCAGGGCAGCTTCAGCCACCTTGGGCCACTCATTCTCAGGCTGCCCAGCCCTGGCCTGTGTTCTACTCAAAGTGTGCTGACAGGAGGATGAAGGGCACCGTGCTAGGTCACTGATAGGTAAAGGGAACAGGCAGCCTCATAGTGGTGCGATGGGCTCAGAGGACAGAACCCACCCTCCTTCTGGCCCACAGCCTGCTCACTTTACTTCAGCACCTTGGCTGCCCTCCTCCCTGATGCCCACCCATAATGCAACTCTTTGGTTTTAGGTCCCATTCTTGTCTATAGGTTCCTTTTTGCTTTGTTGTTGTTGTTTTGTTTTGTTTTCTGAGACAAGCTCTTGCTCTATAGCCCAGGCTGACCTCATACTCATGGCAATCCTCCTGTCTCAGCAGAGAGCTAAAGATTACAGGCGTGTGCTACTACACCTCGCCTTGTATGTGCCTCAGAGCCCGTTTTAGTTTCATTTCTGTTGCTATAATAAAATACCCTGACAAAAAGCAACTTAGGGGAGAAAGGGTTTATTGTAGTTCACAGTTCTTGGTTACAGGCCATCATTACAGGGGAGTCAAGGCATCAGGAACTCAAGATAGCTTGTCATAGCACAACCACAGTCAAGAGTGGGAGAAATAAATGCAGTGTGCTTACTGCTCAGTTCACTCTCTCCACTTTTGTAAAGTCCAGGACCCAAACCCAGGGGATGGTGCCACCCACTTTCAGACTGGGTCTTCTCCCACCAATTAACATAAGACATGCCCACAGGCCAACCTGATCTAGACAATCCCTCACTGAGACTCTTCCCAGGTGATTCCAGATTGTGTCAAGTTGACCATTAAAACTAACCAGCACAGAGAAGGGTTTCTGCAGCTCTTGGACCAGCCTGTAGATGGAGGAGTCACTTGCCCATCCTCATCCAAGCCCCTGTGGCCTAGGGCAAGGGGTCAACAGTCACATGGGAGAGCTTTCCTTTTTACTACTGGGGCAAGGAGAGTTGATCTGGATAGGTAGTTGAATGGTGTGATGGTTGTATGGAAGAGGACATGGCAAAGACCACTGACCAGGCAACTCCATCGGGGTAGGGGAGCAGTTTGTTTGAGAGCAAAAAGACCACTGGGCTGCCTCTAGGGGAGCAGGGAAACGGCAGCAGAGAAACAGCAGTGAGCAGAGGGAGTCAGACATCTTTTATAGGCAGACAGGTGTTTGAGTAACTTTCCATGACGTAGGCTAGGCAGTTTAGCTCGGGATTGGTCAGTCTCCCAACAAGAGGGACTTGCCCGGGGCGAAGTTCAAACCTGCCATTTTAGAATATTGTGAGCTGCACCACCATTTTAGGAGCTTGCCAGGAACCTAACATTGGTTAATACTGATTTTCAACTTGACAGGATCTATAATCACTAGGAGACACATCTTTGGGCATGACTGTGGGAGAATTTCTAGATTGGGCTAATTGAGAGGAATAGCCCCACCTAGATGTGGTAGCACTATCACATGGGCTGGAGTCCCAGACTAAATAAAAAGAAGTCAGGGAGCCAAATACCAGCATTCATCTGTCTGCTTCCTGACTGCAGATCCAATGTGACCAGCGCCTCATCCTCCTGTCACCATGATGCCATGATGGACTGTATTCCCTCACCCTCTGAGCCCAAAGAAATCCTTCTTCCCTTCAGGTGCTCTTGTCAGGTATTTGATCACTGCAAAAAGAAAAGTAACTGGCACAGATAGCAGATGTCTAAGTTGGGGCCCGAGTATGAGCCCTCTATCAATACTGTCTTAGAGAATGGGGCTCCCAGAGAGCTTCTGGGAGAAAGAAAAAGGGCTGTTCCCACAGTGACCCTGCCTGAACTTTAAACTTGACCTTCACTGCCCCTTCATTGTGCCCAACTCACCCACTCTCTGATCCTTAAAGCCCACCTCTGTCATGCCATCTACCTGCCTGACCCTTCTGCAATGATTCAAGCCCCACCTATCCTCCAAAGTACAGCTTGCCTTTGCCCTTGCCCACTCCCGCCTCCCTCTCCCCTATTCTCCTCTCTCCCTTTTGTGTCACTTGCAAGTTGTTCACAGTCTCATTGGTTCTTAGTGTGAGTGACCCAGAAGCCCAGGGGAAAATGGATTCCACTGAAAAGTTGATTATCTGGGTTTTGCTCCTCTATGGAGGAGGGGCAGGTCAAGCTGGATTAAACAAATTGAAGGGGAACTGAACTAGTTGGGGAAACTTGTGCTCCAGGACCTGGGAATCCCAGTCCCAAGGCAAGGCACAGCTGTGACTCAACTGACCTTGGAAGACCTTGAGGATAGAAGAGAACATGCCATTGTCCCCATTTTGCAGGTGGGAAAGGAGAGGCCCACAGTGGCTGAATGGGTGTAGTGGTAAAGAAGCAGAGAGAATTTGGTTGGGATTTGGCCCTGGTAGACTTCACCCCAACAGTTCTTTGGCCCAGACTTCTGTGTTCCTTTACTGGGTTTCTTCACCCAAGTGTGGAGATTGGACCAGATTACTGGCTTGCATACTAGTTTTTCTCCCAGCCACAGCAGACCCATGCTGGCCCTTTTCTGGGTCTGGGCCACTGTGGCGACCACTCCAGGGGCTGGAATGAAACCCTGGCCCCATCTCCACTATCTTTATTGGAGCAATAAAGGTGCTGCAGGGAGGCCTTTTCCTGTGTTCTGACTTGGGATCAGATGTCCAGACAGGGATGCTCTGCAGAGCACCAGATGTTGTCAGTGTAGAACAACATCAATCCTTCCAGGGCCCTCCGCTCAGGGGTTCCAAGTCCTGACTCTTGGTTCCTGGGTGTGCCCCAAGCCATCCAGCCTCCCTGCCCCTCTCCGATCCCAGATGCTGTGGCCCCTCACTCCATCTCTTGCGTCTCTCCTTTGCTGGGCCCTGCAGATCCGTCTCTGAACCTCCTCAGCCCTGCCTCCTGGGAACTAGCATTCTCCATAGCTCCCCATCCTTCCTCTGCCTCCCCAGTGAATACTGCCACCGAGGGAGCCTGATTTACCAAGGCTTGCGTGAGTCTTGAGATGCTAATAGGTCCCCCGGGACTGGTGGCTGGGGCGGAAGCTGGCAAGGGAAGTCAGTCTGTGCTGGCGGTTCCTACTGGAGCCCAGATCACACAGCCTACAGCTCTAACACTGCAGAGAAGCCCTTAGGAAAGTCATTGTCCCTTCTCCCATAGACAGTCCAGCTGCAGGGGGCTGCTGGATTGCCCTGTGGGTCCTTGGACTTTATAGAGGCAGGCTGGGAATGCTTCCTGTTTCTGCCTCAGGCCCCAGCCAGCACTTACTTCAGAGCGGTGGCTACAGTAGAGGGTGCACTGATCCAGTGAAATATGAAGCCAGGGGAAGAAAGAACGGCCAGTTATTATGACCTAGTGGGAGCTAGCGACTTCTTCAGGTAGCTTCTCATTCATTTTGTGCAGGCTGCTATTTATGGTTTCAAAGACTGCAACCCACAGAGGCCAAGTAGCTGGCCCAGGGTCACACAGTTGTGAGGTAGAGTCTACCACTCTTGCCACTTCATTGCATCTAGGACTTCAGCCAGGGAAAGGAAAGGCAGGAGCCGGAACCCCATTTACCAGGGGACAGACACCCTGTTTCTTCCTGCTGGTGCCTAGGACACTTGCGCACCACCTCCCCCACCCTGCGCTCCTGAGGCCTGGGCTGTAGCCATTTGTTCTGTTCAAGAGGGAGGAGAATCCGCTTCTGCCAGCAACAATCAATAATGCATGAACTACAGCTTCAGCCAGAGCAGAGCGCGATATTTTTTAATGCTTCTTAAAATCCAATATTAACAAGTCCTCTAAAGGATAAAAATATTTGAATTAGGGGAAATGAATGTTTTACAAGCTAGAAGGGAATGAGTAATTCCTTGAAGTTGGTCTGGGGTGACTGGGGTTCAGGAGAGCCCTGGATTGGGATGGCTCGTGTTTCCTGATCCTCTGAGCTCCAAGTCACGGAGATTTTCAAGGGACTAGTTCAAGAAGAGCTCAACTCAACCAAGGCTCTAAATGGCCTCCATTCATGCCTGGGAGTAGTGGTCTTACGTGTGTGGGTCTAGATTACTGTGGAGTCTTAGTTCTGGCTTCTTAGAACCTGTTCCTCCAGAGTAGCTAGGCCCTAGCCCCTCTGTTCCTTGTGGCTGTAGGTAGTCACTTCCTGTGGCAGACCGTGTTATTATTCAGCAAGTACTTACTTTACCCTTGTATTAGTTTTCTCATTACTGTCACAAAATACCTGACAAAAGCCACTTAGGAAGGATTTATTTTTGGCTCATGGTTTGCGGGTGCAGTCCATCATGGGGGGAAAGGCATGGTGGCAGGAATGTGAGGCAACTGGTCACATTGTATCTGACACTAGGTAGAGATGCGTACTCAGTTTGTTTTCCCGTGGACCTGAGCCCATAGACGTGACCACTCATGTTCAGGGTGGGTCTTCTCTCCTCCGTTAAACTTTTCTGGAAACACCTTCACAGACACACCTAGAGGCATGTTTCCACGATGATTCTAAATATAGTCAAATTGGCAGTAGAGACTCGCCATCAGTCTCCCTCTCCTTGACCATGCCTTGGGGTATTTGTCCACCTACCCAACCCTGTGGGCTCTGACGCTGGTGGTAGAAGAGATGGGTGAGACTTACAGCTTCTCCAAATGTCTGAAATGCTCTGCTGTGGAAACTTGCCCAGCCCCACACCCTGCTGCCTGTAGCCACTGCTCCATCAGCCTGGATCTGGGATGAAGCTCATATGCAGCTCCATTTCCTGGTGGGCAAACATGGAGGCCATGTTTCCTCCTGCCATGCCCAGGCTGAGTGAAGACCCTCGTATGTATCACCTCTCCCACTCACTCCCTGCATCACCTCCCGGACCCTGCACTCCCAAGGTCTCGGCTACAGCAAATGTAGTTAAGTGGGAAGAGTAATAGACTCTGCCTTGCAGCTGTGTCACCCTAGGCCAGCTGCTTGGCCTCTCTGGGTGGTAGTCACTGCAGCCAACCTGCAGACTGGTGACTTCACTGGGATCAGACACTGAGAGGTAGGGGCTGTTTGTCACCAACATTCTTTCAGAAATATGAGCATGCCCTCATCCCCCACCCTTCACCTCACCCCTCACCCCCCAACACTTCTGCCCTCAGACCTCTGCTCCCATACATCACCCCCCACACCTCTACCCCCACACTGTGTTTGGAGAGCATTCCCTTGAATCATGAGAGCCTTTTCCAACATCCAGTCTTATCCCCAGCCACTACTGAGTCCAGGGGTTGTATTTTGGAAGCCATTGATTGGGAGTGGGTTGGGGGAGGGACACAGCAAGGAAAGGCAACTTTGAATTAATTACCCTTTAAGACTGATTACACTGGATTCAGCAGAACAGCAGTTTGGGAATATCTGTAAAGCAGAATACACATGAGAGACAGGGCATTTGCCCGCCACTCCGTACACACTACGGATCACAGATTCCTTGAGATCTGAAGCTCAAGAGCAGGAGTTTTGTTAGAAGACAGACAACGTGCCAGCAAGCCACTTCCTCTCCCTGGCTGTCTATCTACTGTTCTGTAAAACAAATGATGATGTGAGTGGTAAGGTGTGAGTATGAAGGACCAGGCCTGTCTCTCTCACAGTACATTCGGAAAGGTCTCCAGGAATTTTTTTTGAGACTGTTTCACTATGCAGCCCAAGCTGGCCTCAAATCAGTGATTCCCCTGTTCCAGCCTCCCAAATGCTGAGATTACAGGTATGCATCATCACATCCAACTCTGTGAATTTTATCTGTGTGTGTGTGTGTGTTTGTGTGTGTGTGTGTGTGTGTGTGTGTGGTGTGAGCATGTGTTTGCACACACACTTGCATGCGAAGACCAGAAGTTAATGTGGGTGTCTTCCTCAATTACCACCTTTTATTTTTTGAGACAGGGTCTCTTATTGAACCTGGAGTTCATTGATTCAGTTACACTAGATGGCCAGTGAGTTCCAGGGATCTTCCTGTCTCCCCCTTTCCCTCCTCCCATGCTGAGGTTCTAGAACATGCCACCACACCCAAATTTTACATGGATGCTATGGATCCAAACTTGGGTCCTTAAATTTATGCAGCAAATACTTTTACCCACTTATTCATCTCCCCAGCCCCTAACCTTATCTATTTTTGAGACAGGGTCTCATGTATTCCCAGTTGGCCTTGAACTCACCACACAGCTAAGGATGACCTTGAACTCTGGATCCTCCTACCTCGACTCCCTGAGTGCTGGGATTACAGGCCTGTGCTTATCTTTCTTGTTCTCTGTTGCTTTTTCAGCCCCATGATCCTGGTCCAGTCTTAAAGCTGATGCCCAGCCTCGTTTTCCTCATCTGCAGAATGGGGAGAACAGTCCTCTCAGAGTATGGGAGGTGAGGGGCAAACACCTGGCAGATGGTAGGCACTGACATCATTTTCTTCGCTCCCGCTTCTCTGCCAACCCGCCTTTCTTCACATTCACACACCAGGCTCACCCTGTCCACACAGCTTCTCCAGCTCCTCACTCCTTACAGGAACTTCCTCTGTGAACGCGTTCATCACTAGCTAAAGACCGAACAGCTAATGTCAGTTATAGAAGATTTAATGGCAAATTAATTGAAGATCCTGTTTACACACTGCCTCAGCCATGAGCCAATATGCCTTTGACCTACAGGCCTGTGCTTTAATTAAAGCAATTAGTGCGGGGAGCCAGTAACAGGCTGGGGGTTCTCAGTCTCTGTTTCATACTTACTTGAGTTCTAGACCAGGTTCTCACTCAAATGACT
>NW_008358632.1:1469249-1601749 GCF_000622305.1 Nannospalax galili | reverse complement strand
AGGAATTATCTATATCAGATTGGCAGGTGTGTGGGGATTATCCTGATTGTTAATTAATGTAAGAAGGCCCAGCCCACTGGGGAGTGTCACCATTCCCTAGGCAGGAAGTCCTGAGCCATATGAGGCAGGAGAAAGCTAGATTTTTTTTAAAAAAAGCAAACAAGTAGGGTGCATTTATTTATCTCTACTAGTGACTTGTGAGTGTGATGTGACTAGCTGCTTAGGTTTCTGCCTTGACTTCCCTATAGTAATAAGCTGTAACCTGAAATTGTAAGCCAAATAAAACCACCTTTTCCTCGGTCGCTTTTGGTCAGAGTATTTGTCACAGCGACAAAAATGAAATTAGAATACCTTGCCACAGGTAGGCGTTAGTCACACCCATAGTGCACATAGGAAGCTAAGGCTTACAGTACTACAAGACCTGCAAAGAACCAAGGTCAAAGACATGCCTGGCTATCAATCCTGAGGGTTATCTTTCATAGCCCAACTGCTTCCTCACTGACCTACACACTGTGACTCAATCAAGACCACAGATATCACACAGGTCCATAGTGGCCATCTTGCAGGCATTTGTTCTTCCAGAGAAGGAAACACTCATATACCACATGCACCTTTTGCTCTATCATTTCCCCTTCTTATTCATCCTGATGATCGTTCCATAGCAGCCAGTGGAGAGTAGCCCTGCTTTTAACAAAGTTGCTTTTATTCTGTTTTATGGATAATTCATCGAGTCAACTCTTCCCTTAGCCATTTAGGTTGCTATCTGCATCAGAGGGTATATTAGTTTCTTTTTCATCACTGTGAAAAAAATACCTGACAAAGGGTTTATTTTGAGTCACAGTTTGAGGATATAGTCCATCATGGCGGCAAAGTCATGGTGGCAGGAGCATGAGGCACGTGGTCACTTCGTGTCTACAGTCAAGAAGCAGAGAGAGATAAGTGTTGATGCTCAATTCGCTTTATCCTCTTTATTCAGTCCAGGACTTCAGCCCAAGGACTGGTGCCATCCACATTTAGGGTAGGTCTTCCCACGTCAATTAACCCAATCTAGAAACTCCCTCACAGACATGCAGAGGTTTGTCTTTTAGGTAATTCTAGATCCTTTCAAGTTGAAAATCAGCAGTAACCATCACAGCAGGGCGATGTTAATTTTTTGTTTTAAATTTTGAGGATTGGGTTGGCTCTTTCATGGCTATGCTAATTCACACCCTCCCCAGCAGTATACGAAACGTGTTACTTTTCTGATTTGGTAGGTGAGAAACAAAAGCTGTCCCCTTGTAGGCTAATTTGTGCTGCTTTTATGAGTGAAGTTGAGAATTTTCTCATGTTTAAAACACTCATTCTCCCTCCCCTGTCAGTGCTGATATACTGTGCTTGCTAGTTTTGCCTCTGGATGGATGCTCCTTTTTCTTGTAAATTCAAAGAGACCTTTACACATCGCAAAATCAAACCTTTTGTTCAAGCTAAAAGTTGACAGTTTGTGGTTTGCTAATGGTATTTTCCCCCATAGAGGAAATCTTAATTTTCATGTAGCTGTTATGTTTTGAATATTAAGTTTCCCTTGCAGGCTCACGTGTTGAACACGTGATTTGGGAGCATTGCATTACTTTCTGGAGAGATGTAAACAAACATCCACTCACCCCAGATAGGGAACCAATGACAGATCAGTATAACAAGTCCACGAAAGTCCAACTTAACAAACCAGTAATTCCATTGATCACTTCCAGGAGCATGGAGGACTCAAAGGCAGCTGAATCACCAAAAGCTCTCCCCAGCATAGGTGAGGACTCATGACCCTGCATCCCTGTGGCTTCCTGCTTGACTTACAGGCAGCTCCACCAATTAGGACCTCCCTCTCCCCAGAAGTCATTACCGATTATGGGGAGGGGCCTTGTGAATCTTCTAAGCTTCAGGAACTTTCTGAAACTTGTAAGATTTGTTTACTTCCTGAGTCTCCTGAGCCTTCCTCCTTCTTTCAGGAAAGAGAGTTTCAATTCAGAGGAAATAACTTCACATCAGGGAGGCTATGGAAACATGAGAAGGTAGGGCCTATCCAGGGGAAGTGGGCCACTGGTGGTGGGCCTTTGAAATTTACTCCTAGTCTCCTCTCTCTCCTCCTTGGACACATGTTCTGGCTGCCATGATGTTCTGGCTAAATGTGTAGGTCTGAACCCTCTGAAACTGTAAATCTAAACAAATCATTTTTTCTTTAAGTTGCTCTCAGGTATCTTGGTCACAGAATGGAAAGTTTGGCTAACATTGTACTCAAATTTATTAGCTTTATTTATTTATTGGCGTCTGGGTTTTATATTATAATCTTAAAAGTTGTCTATTTCCAGGGGCTGGAGAGATGGCTCAGCAGTTAAGAGCTCTGACTGTTCATGTAGAGGACCCAGGTTTGATTCCCAGCATCCACATGGTAGCTAGCAACTATCCTAACTCCACTTCCAGTGGATCCAACACCTTCTTCTGACCTCCACGGTCATTGTATGACATGGGTGCACTTACACACATGCAGGCAATACACTCATACACATAAAATAAAAATAATAAATATTTTTATTTTTAAAAAGTTGTCTATTTCCAAGTTAATTTTTAAAACCTTTACATGGTTCTTTTGTGACTTTATTTTTTAGTTAAGATTTTGATAAAGGCTGGAATTTATTTTAGTATAAGGCGTAACATCTTGGGCATGAGTTTTTAATATTTTCAAGTAGTTTTCTTTAATTCCAGCTGATTATCAAATTCAGCTTCATAAAAACTTTTGGGGGTCAGGAGAATGGTTCAGTTCGTAAAGCATTTGCTTTTCATGCATAAAGATCTGAATTCGATTCCCAGAACCTGAAAAACCTGGGCCTGGCAGGGTACATTTATAATCACAACTCCAGGGAGGTGGAGAGAGAAAGATCCCTGGGGCTTGCTGGCCAGTCTAACCTAATTAGTGAGCTGCAGACCAAATGACAGATCTTGTCTCCAAACATATGGACAGTGTTCCTGAGGACAGCATCTGAGGTTGTTCTCCAGCCTCTACATGTAGGGGCACACACATGCACGCATACACCTGCACATACACATACGTGCATATACCTGCACATACATATGCATTCCACACATGCAAACACACACACATACACATAAAAATAATAAATAGCTGGGCATAGTAGCACAGGCCTTGTATCCCAGCACTTCGGAGGCAGAGGCAGGCAGGTCTCTGTGAGACCAAGGCCAGCCTGGTCTACATAGCAAGTTCCAGGCCAGCTGGGGCTTCAGGGAGACCCTGTCTCAAAAAAGCAAAATAATAACAATAATAAATAAAAATTAAAAGAAAAACTTTTCGGAGTATGCAGTCAAAGTGCGCTGGCTCCAGTTTTTTGCTTGTTTATTTGTTTGTTTTTTAGAAAGTGAGCCACAGATCAACTTTGCATTCTAGGGAATCCACCCAGTTATTTCCTGAGTTTAACAGAGAATCCACTTAAGACAGTGATTGGAAACTCCATCTTTGCACATCCCCAATTGCTGTTTCTGTTTTCATTCTCGATTCTTTCCTTGTTCCATTGATGAGTCTGTTTGCTCGTGTCTTAATCACTATAACTTTGTTCTATTTTTAATACCTGGTAGGTGTGGGCTCCTCATTCTTCATTTTTAGAATGCTTCTGCCTATTCTTGCTGGGCTATTTTTATATATGAACTTTATAATGAGGCTGACTCATTCCAAAAAGGAAGAACTGGTTTCATGGGTGGTATGGGTGAGCAGGGGATGCCCCTGCCACCTCTGGTCCTGATGCAGAGTCCAGCAGAAAGGATGACTATGCTGGATGGTTCCAGTAGCTCCAGATGTTCTTCCTTCTCTCTCCTTTAGTCAAGGAGGGATTTCTGGAGGAAAGGGAGCAAGAGAAGGAGACATAAGTCTCTGAAGAAGCAGCAGATGAAGCAGCAGCAACCAGGGAGAGAAAATTCTTTGTGAAAGTGGAAAGAAGGGGCACATGAGATGTCGGGGGCAACTGGGAGGCCTGAGACGATGACTGGGGTGGTCTGGAGTGGTGCCCACAGGGCTCTGGTGAGCTATAGGTTGGCTGAAGGAAAGACAAAAAAGAAATCAAAGCCAGGAGTTCATCAATCTCACCTGACCTGTGTGGTCCCCATAGGGGACATCTCATGTCCTCTCTGCTGAGATAGGGTCCCTGCCTTCAAGGAAACTTGTAGACTTGAGCTTTTGATGTGGCAGCTGTGAGCAAGTGGTATACATCCTCGAAGAGGGGGCTTGGAGCTGGACTTGAAGAGAGTGGGATGCTGGTGGTAGAAATGCACCAGCATGGTGACATGGCAGCCACTCAGGAAGGAAGGATGGCTGAAGAGCTGGACATGGGCCTCACAACAGCCCAAATGAGTATGTGGTAAAAGGGGACCCGAGGACTTTCGCTATAAGCCTCACTGGCCCTGCCAGAGTCCTGCAAAGGAATTCTCACTGGGATGTCCCTGAGTGAGCCCTCTGTATCTGACCCTGGGCCCACAGGGCAGGGGCTGGGTGCTTTTACCTAGTTGCAGTGTCAACCTTTCCAGTCAGGATCTCACATTCTCCCCATCCTCAGAATGACTCTTCCTTTGCTGGGTCTGGAGTTGTAATCTTACCAGAAAGCAGGATCCTGCTTGCCTGTCCCATGACTAAAAACATTTCTTCCCTTCACAGTTAGAATAATCAGTCCAAGCCCTCTCCCTCCCGCATAGCTTTTGTTCTGTTTTCTTTCTCTGATGCTGTGATAAAACACTGACCAAAAGCAACTTAGGGAGGAAAGGATTTATTTCATCTTACACTTCCAAGGCACAATTCATCTTTGAGGGAAATCAGGTAGGAACTCAAGGCAGAAACCTAGAAGAACTGAAGCAGAGACCACAGAGGAATGCTCTTTACTGGCTCACTTTGTTTGGCTTGTTCATCTACTTTTATTTTTTAAAATTTTATTATTATCTTAAAGTTATGTGTATATGTTATGTGTCTATGTACATGAGTACAGTGCTGGAGTTATAAACTGCTGTGAGCCAAGCCACTGACATGGGTGCTGGGAATCAAACTCAGGTCCTCTGGAAGTGCAGCTACTTTTCTTATACAACCCAGGCTCACCTGCCCAGGGATGGCACCACCCACAGTGAGTCGGGCCTGCCTACATCAATTAGCAATCAAGAAATTGCCTCAAAGACATGCCCCATGGGTCAGTCTGATGGAGGAAATTCCTCAGGTGAGGTTCTCTCTTCCCATTTGACTCTACTTGTGTCAAGTTGACACAACTTTCTACACAAAACACCAAAGTTCAGAGACAGCACACACAGGAGGGTTCCACGGCTATATGGTAGACCAAGTTATCAACGTAACCAGTAGGACAGGGTAGAGGAGGGAGTATGGGAAGAGATAACTAACACTAAAGGCTTTTTGAGAAAGTCATATGGACACCTACTATTATAGAAGCTTCCTAAAATATACACATATACAATATAAAAAGGGTTTAAATGGAATTACCCTATAACAGGGGAACCAGACACTATAGGCTAGCAAATAAAAAGCCCAATGTCGGGAAAGGGCTCCTCTTGACAAGGGAGGGGTCCCCCGGACTCTCAAACAATACTGGCTATTGCCATTGCTCTTAAGTACCCTCCAGAACTTAGTAAGACCCTATCACTGAAGACACTACATATGTGAACTATAGAACATGGAGAAATGAAGTTGGTACTGACCTCAAAGCTTCATTTCTGCTGGCTAGCTTTCATAGTGCTGGATGTGCTATACACAATACCAGAGGAGAGAAGTAATCATCAGTCTTACCCAGCTGTGAATTCTGTGAGGTACAGTAATGACTGGCCTGGCAAGATATGTCCACTGGTGCCATAGTGGCATGAATGTTATGGGAGTAACCAACCACTTTCTGATTGAATTTAAGACCCATTTCACAAGCTAGAGCCCATATTGGGGCCAAGAACCTGTGGCCGTGGGCCCTAGGGGAAATCCTACTACTATTATTCCTCTGCTAAATGGATATAGTATTAATATGATTCCTAATGACTTATTGTTATATCCCTAGATTAGTGCATCTCTCAACTATCACCAGAGAAACCTCTTCTTGCAGCAGATGGCAATTAACACAGAAACCCTCAACTGGTCAACATGCAGAGAATAAGAGACTTTGGAGTGCCCAGCCCTAAGTGAGACTCTGTATTATACCCCTCCTCCAAAGGCTCAGGGAGGATCTCAGAAGAGATCAGGTCAGTTGCACATATGAGCCCATAACACTTGTACAGCATGCACAAGACCTGTGCAAGCCTAAGCCAGACAAAATCTCAGCATGAAGGGAAGAGGTGGGCATGAAGCCTCAGCCCTAGCTGAGGAATTATTGGCAATTGGTAGCTGCTGGGAGATGGAGAGTCAGCTTTCTTTAAAGGTATGACACTGTGTAGGTTGATCACACTCTAGAGGATGGACCCACACCTAAGAGCACTTGGGGAACACAAATTGGACTCAATAGGCCTTTTAAAAATGGAGCACATAAGGTATGGAGTGGAAAGATAGGGGTAGATCTGGAAGGAGATGGTAGAGGAGGTCTGAATATGATCAAAATACATTATATGAAATTCTCAAAGAATCAATAAAATACTATTTAAAAATAATAAATGCCCACTTTCCTGACTACAAAACCAAAAAAACCCAAACTAGATTTGTTTGCCAGATGTGGTGGTACATTCCTGTCATCTAAACTACTCCAGAGGCTGAGGTAAAGGCCCTGTAAATTTGAAGCCAGCCTGGCCTATGCAGCCAGACCATCTCAAAAATAATACATAAGGCTGTATATGATGGCACACACTTTTAATCCCAGCACTTGGAAAGGCAGAGGCAGGGGGATCTCTGTGAGTCTGAGGTCAACCTGATCTACAAAATAAGTTCCAGGCCAGCCATGGATACATAGTAAGACCATGTCTCAATCTATCAATCAATCAATCAATCAATCAGTGTAAATAGATAGATGATAATTGGTTGATAGATAGATATAGATAGATGATTGATAGATAGATAGATAGATAGATAGATAGATAGATAGATAGATAGATAGATAGATAGATAGATAGATAGATAGATAGATAGATAGATAGATAGATGATAGATAGACAGATAAATAGATAGATGATAGATAGGTGATAGATAAATAGATAGATGATAGATGATTGATAGATAGATGATAGATAGATAGATAGATAGATAGATAGATAGATAGATAGATAGACAGATAAATGGGAATGGAGCTCAGTGGTAGAGCACTTGACCAACATGTGGCAGTTCTAGATTCAATCCCCAGTACATCTAAAAACCCCTACAGAAACAGCTAATGCCAGGTTGCTTTCTTTCTAAGAGTTATTGCCACTGTAACGGGCCTAACAGGAGATTTGGCTTACATCCTCTCCTTCCTCAGAGTAAGTAACTTAGCTTTGGTTTGGTAGTGAGGAATCTTAGCACAAGTGAGACCATCTTGGGTTGTGTGTTGAGGTCTAGTCTGGGAGTTCAGGCCAAACCAACAACCTCCCATGAATCTTATTGACACCAGAATGTGGCTCACTGCTCAGGGCTGCTGGACTTTGGGTCTGGGTCTCCTGCTAGGCTTCAGGGTACACTAGCATCACACTACAATTCTGTGCTCCATCCTACGGCACACTTGAAGCCTGGGTTGGGGTTATCTTCCTTCCAGAACCCCTTGGTTTTAACAGTTCAGGAGCCAGTGTCTTGAGAAGCTGTTGATTTTCAGTTACGGTGGATGGAATGTTTGTGGTCTGCTTTTTTTAAAAAAATTGTATTTATTTTTTTATTTTATGTGTGTGAGTGTATTGCCTGCATGTATGTAGTGTACCCATGTCATGTGATGTGTGTGGAGGTCAGAAGAGGGAGTCGGATCTCTAGAACTGGAGTTAAGGATGGTTGTTAGCCAGATGCCATGCGGGTCCTGGGACTCAAACCTGGGTCCTCTGAAAGAATAGCCAGCGTTCTTCACCACTGAGCATCTCTCCATCCCCTGACGTTTTTTTTTAATACAAGATTTGCAGTGGACAGGAGGCCAGCAACATAATCTATAGGAGCTAGTGGACTTCAGTAGAAATTGTTCTGACTGAGAGGCTGAGAATTAAAGTCTCTGGAAAGCTCTTCCTCTTTCTAGGCCTCGGTTTCCCAGTCTGTCAATAGAGGATGTTAGATTAAGGAGTCGCCGAAGGCCACTCTAGCTCTGGCATGCTGTGATTCTTTTCTTCGTTTGTTTTCTTATTCTTCGACAATTTCATACACACACACACACACACACACACACACACATATATATTTGACTATACGCCCCCATTCTCCTCTTATCCCCTTCCTCTTCCTGCCAAGCCTCCTCTTCCCAACAAGTCCCCTACTTTCACATATGTTTTTTGCATGTGCGGCCCACTGGCTTTAATTAGGATTGCCTGTGGGAGTATGCATGGAAAGTTATCTACCTGAACAAGGGCAACTTACTAGTGACAACTCCACTGCAGACTAGAAAGAACTCTTCCTCCCTCAGCAACTGCTAACTACCTATAGTTCCTCAGGGAGGAAGAGTTCTATTCCACAACCCTCTCCATGATGAAATGTTGATGGTCCCAGTTTTGTGCAGGATTTGTGCAGGCAGACACTGCTGTTGTGAGTTCATGGATGCAACAGCCATGCCATGTTCAGAAGACAGCATTTCACAGCACTCTTCCTCATCCTCCATCTCTAAGTGTTTCCACCATCTCTTTCCTTGATATTCACTAAACCTTGAAGGGGGTGACTTAGAAGTCCTGTCTAGGCTGAGCATTCACCAGTCACTTATTCTCAGCACTTTCATCAACTGAGTCTCCACATTAACCATCGCCTATTGCAAACAGAAGCTTCCCTGATCAAGGCTGAGAGCTGCACTAATCCAAGGTATAAACGTAAATGAAGGTAGTATGACACCATGTCCATGTTGGCTCTCATTTTCTGAAGGGATGACAAAGCCCTCTGTGGTGTCATCCTTTCCCAGTGGAGACAGGAGTGAGGCTTTGCCCTCTCAACTCGTCAGAGAGAACTAGGCCTCAGGACTGTTGGGAAAATCCTCATCACCAGAAGGATATGAAATCAGTGAGGTGAGTCACCAGAGTCTAGTTTCCATTTGTGCTAAAAGAATGTATAAAGAAAAATCTCAGGGCTGAGAAGATGGCTCAGTCAGTAAAGCACTTGCCTCACAAACATGAGGACCTGAATTTGATACCCATAATCTATGTAAAACAGTTAGGTCCAGTGATCCCAGCACTGAGGCGGCAGACAGGAGGCCCCTGGGGCTAACTGGCCAGCCAGCCTAGCCTAATGGATGAGTCCAAGGCCAGAGAGAGACTTTGTCTCAAATACAAGATGGATGGCTTCTGAGGTGGTCCCCTGGGCTCCACGTACACATACTATGATTCACCCTTTGTCATTCCCAGCAGAGTGAGTGGCTTAGCATTACCAAGGCCAGACTGACTTGGAGGACAGTTGTGGGATTCTCTGTCCTTTAATGAGAGAAACAGCCCAGGTGATGGTAGCTGCCTCATGCTAGCCTGGGAGGTTCAGAATTTGACCAACCTCCTGTTCCCTAGATGGATTTAAGAAACATCTGAGGATGAGTTAGCAAGCAGAATCACCAGAGAGGGAAGGAAGATCTTGGTGCTGATTTGAGGGTCATTTTGCTTCTTGCCAACATCCCTAGATTACCCAATACCAGGCAAGATCTTCGTTCTAGTGGCTTCTATGAAGAATTCACCCAAGTTATGGCTGCTGAAGGAACGCCCCTGGGAACTTTGCAATGTGTGGCCTCTCTCAGACTCTACATGGTAACAAAGCCTTAAGCCAAGTGACAGGACCCAGGCTTCCAGCTGGAAAGCCAAACATGTCCTTTCTCTAGGCCTCAGTTTTCCAAATGGGAAAGCTGAGGATACCCCTCCCCCGCCCCGCAAAACAGGGTGTGGAGAAGTGAGTGTCTGCACCATTTATACTTTTCAAGATCTTCAGTTATTTGAATTAAGCAGTGATTAGGAATAGCTAAGAAATCCCCTTGGGGCTTGTGTGATAGGAGGGCTGAGGGCTATGTTCCTCTTGTCTCTGTCAACAAAACCCATTAACTGACCAACTGGCAAGTTCTCAAAGTGGCCACTCCGTTACCTTGGCATGAGGATGACTAAAAAGTGAGCTCCCTGAGGACTCACCATATCCTGGACTCAGAAACCCACTAAGCCTGGGAATACTTGTTACTATACCCTAACCTCATCTACTCACAGCCCTCATGTGCTAACCAGTTTTCTGTCACTGTAACAAAATGCCTGAGATAATCAACTGAAAAAGAGGAAAAAGCTTTGTTTGCCTCACAGTTTCAGTGGTTTCACTAGGACCTATTGTTTCAGGGCTGTGGTAAGGAAGTACATGATGAAAGAAGTGCAGTGGAAGCTCATGACAGTCAAGAAGAGGAAAGAGGAAGAGAAGGAGGAGGAAAGAGAGGAAGGGGGGGGGACTAGAGTCCAAATCAAAGCACACACCCTCAATGACTCCCTTCCTCTAGACCTCCAGCTCTGAAAGTCTCTACCTCCCATTAGCATCAAAGTGAGGACCAAGCCTCACCTGGATCTTGGGAACATTCCAGATCAAAACTATAGCAGACTCGCTCCTCACCAAACACCACAGAGGCACATCTAAATCAAGGCATCTTAAGATAGACAGAGGGGGACACAGATGAAGAGAAAGCATGTGTGTACTGACGTAGAACAGAAAAGGAGAGGGAGACCTGTTGGAAAAGACAACTGGTACAGGGAGAAACAGCTGCTTGAGGGCCCTGCCCCTGGAGAAGCAGAGTTAGGACAAAAGACCAAGAGGCCCAGGGATGTGGTGAGAAGGGTCCAGGCTCACACATGGAGCTGTTGGCTGAATTTCACAGAGAATCTGGGCTTCTGGACTCCCTATCCAGTGCTCCATCCCCTGAGCTCAGTGCCTCAGCCAGAAGGCCCCAGGCTGGGGCCTTGCTCTTTGGGCTCCCTGGAAATGTATACAGCAGGAGGCCTCCTCTGGCTCTCACTCTGTCCCCACATCCGGATGATAGTGGTACATATGCACGCACATGGCTATAGCCACCCCTGAAAGGAAGGTTTGATTAAGACCCCTTTGGTGGTAAACAACCCAAATGAGCTTCAGCCAGCTCCAGCCACAGGGGCGTGAACTGGGCAGACAGACCCTAGGGCTTCTGGCTCATAGCATGGTCCTTAGGAGGAAGAGCAATGGCAATGTCTCCAGGAGCCATCGTGCCTGGTGGCCATGTCAGGAAGGGCTTGCTTCTCACTTGCTGCATCTCAAGGTAGAAGTTTAGATTCCTGGGAGGAGAATCTGCCTGGCTGGCTTCAGGCAACCACTATTCTTTGCTCTGCTTAGTGAAATGTCTAGATGGGATGTGAGCTGATGGGGCGCACAACTGAGAGTCTGGATGATGGAGTGGCGCTATGGGTGATGTGACTGTGGGGAGTGACGTTTGTACACAGAGTCATCTGCTATTGAGTCATGCTTCCTCTCAGGAGGGCCTGCTCCCTGTTTTCTCAGAGAATAGGGATTTCTATCCTTCTTGGTGACATCTCAGGGGTACCAGACTCATGGAGAATTCTGGAATGAAGAGAGGCCTCACCTGCCTTGTGAAGAGCATGAGAACCATATTCAAGGCCAACGGGCTTGGACCTGGGGAGGGCCCAGCTAGGGCGAGGCCCATCACTGGAAGCTCAGCCCATCTCTGTCTTCACCTGGCCAGGGAATGCTTAGTGCGGTTCTACCTGAGCTAGCCAGCATAGCCCGTGTGGACAGAAGGTGCTTGAAAATGTTTGAACCTGTTTCTACATAGATTGCTGGGTTTTTTTTTTTTTTTTTTTGTGTGTGTGTGTATGTGTGTGTGTGTGTGTGTGTGTGTGTGTGTGTGTGTGTGTTCCACAGCATGAGTATGGAGGTCAGAGGGCAATTAGTGGGAGTCGGTTCTCTCCTTCCACAATGTGAGTCCCAGGGATTGAAGTCAGGTCATCAGGCTTAGCAGCAGGCACATTTACCTGCTGAACCATCTTGTCAGCCCATGGATGGCTTTGAATATATCCAATGTGTTCATTATCCTTGAGATTCTGTGAATGGAGAGGGAGGCCTTCCCTTTGACCCAGCTCTAGAACTGCCTGTGAAGCACCCTCAGGTCCATCTCTTGCCCTTGGTTCACATGCCCTATTTGCTACCCACCAGTTCCCTTGGATCTTCCTCCAGCTGTCTCTAGGCTAAAATATCTTTCCGTTCTTTGAAGGAGCCTGACCAGAGGCCCTGTTATTATTTTTGCTCCTATTCTTATAACAGTCCCTGTGGAAAGAAAGAAAAAATGTCACCTAGATAGAGAGACAAAGCATTAAAAGGGACGAAAACAAGGGATGACATTTGGAAAAGTTTAGACTAGAATGGCCTGGCAGGGATGACCAGAGAGGCAGGAGAAGGCTGGAGCCTGGGGGATGAGAGACAGTCAGAGGGCTGACAAGTCATAGAAGAGTCTAGCCTGGGTCCTCTGGGCCCTGCTGGAGCGCTGACTGTGTGCTAAGAAGCTCTCATTTTTTTTGGCCTTAGTCATACAATGGCCACAGGCAGCTGGTGTGATTACCAAACTCAAATAGAAGGCAGGGAAACTGAGGTTCATGGTAAATGAGTAAACTTTCCAGGCTCTGACATTCAACCTGGTCACAGTCCTGGCAGCATCTTCACCATCAAGGCCTGAAGACTGACCTCTGCCTCCAACATCTCTGTGGTTTTAAGGTCTGAGCAACCCAGCTATGTGAGATGGTGAAGAGCCCTGGGTAATCTTTAAGCCAACCAGGCTCACTAAGACAGAAGCCCTGTACACTGTAGAAAGGGGAAAGTAACTAGAAAGAATCCAGCTTGGAAGTTAGAAGTCCTAACCAATCTCTGCTTTTGTTGTATTACCTTGGATAATATAGTAAACCTCAATTTCCTTTGTGGTAGAATGGGCCAGTAATACTGACTCTGCGGGTGGCCATCCTGAGGAGCTCAGGCACTCATAAGTAAAAAGAAACCCCCCTGGTTATTGGCTCTTTGGTGTCTTTTCCAACAGGCAGCATCTCAGAGTCCCAGGACCACTCCTACACCACTCCCTCCTCTTTTGTGTTGAGACAGAGTCTCATGTATCCCAGGCTAGCCTCAAATTCACTATGTAACTGATGATGGTCTTGAACTCCTAATCCCCCTACCTCTACCACCCAAGTGCTAGAATTATAGGTGTAAGTCAACACATCTAGTTTATGTGGTGCTGGAGACTGAGCCCAGGTCTTTGTGTATTCTAAACAAGCACTTTACCAACTGAGCTATATCCCCAGTTCCTATTGATTTTTTTCTAGGGCCCAGCATTGGGGCAGAACTTTCTGCCCAGGAATACATAAATGGACTGGATCCCTTACAAAGCTCCCCTCACCCAGTGAGACCTAACTTTGCTCCAACTTCTGGAAAAGGACAGTGGGGTCATTTATTGACTCCTGTACTCCAACCCCTCAGTGGCCACAAATTCAGCCAGCCTCAGGGTAAGATGTGCTAGGGGCTCCTGGACTACCGTACCACTCTCCTACTGTCTTGTTCCAAGGCTTAATACTCCCAATTTCACACACATACCAAAAAAGAAAAAAAGAAAGAAGCTATTCTCTCTAATCCCAGTTACAACAAACAGGGAAACACTCCAACTGGCTAGGCTTGAATCACCTACCACCTTCCTTACCAATTAGTGAGACCCAGAGGTAGAGGAGTACCACAGTTCTTCAGGTTTGGATCAAGTGGTCACATATCAGCCAATCTTGGTTAACTAGATGGCTAATCTCATTCAGATCACAGAACCATAAAGGCAAAGGGCAGTTCTTCACATAGAAAGGAAGAGGTGAAAGGTTCCAGGCAAGTTAATAAATCTCTTTATCAACTCTCAGCACTCTCTATTTTAACCATCCCACCTAATCTGAAAGTGAGACTGACATTTGCATTCTGTTACTTCCTGTCCCCTCCCTGGGGCTTGGGTCCTTACTTCTTACCTACAGGGCACAGGAAGTCTGATGAATCAGCCCAACTTGCAGAACTGCTGGCTTTTCAGAGTTCAAGGAGATTCTCCGCCTTTTACAACCGCCTTAAATGTCTTCCCACCCTTGCCTGCTGTGTTGGCAGTTTCGCTATTACTGGTGCACTTTTTGGCTTAACAGGATTTGCTTCCAAATAACTACGAGCATCCCTTTGTGAGGTGAGAGTGTGGGGAGAGGGCAGAAAAGGACCATTGTGGAGTGAGGAAACGGATGTGCTTCCTGAGGCCATGGGTCCTGGCTGGTGAGTGGAGGCTACTGTCCCACAGCCTTGGCCACTCTCATTTCATCCTGGAGAAGCAGCAGCTGCCCCCCAAATATGTGTATATGTATGTGTTTATGTGGGTGCATGCATGTGAATGTGTGCATATGCACATGTGTGCATGTGCACAAGCATGTGTGTGTGCATGTGGAGACCAGAGGTTGACACTGAGTGTCTTCTTCAATTGCTCTCTCCACCTTATTTTTTTGAGAAAGCATCTCTCACTGAACCTGGAGCTCATCGATTAAGCTAGGCTGGCTAGCTAATGAGCTCCAGGGATCTGCCTCTATCTGTCACTGAGCCTGGCTTTTTTATATAGGTACTGGGAACTTACACAGCAGGCACTTTACTGACTGCCCCCAAATTTCAACCCATTATGAAAACTCACCCATTTGGGGGCATTGTAGTCACCTGTAGTTGAAAAAGGCAATACAGGGAACTCATTAACCCTTGACTCTATTCCCCATAATAGCATCTTGGAACCTCATCTCACATCCAGGATGTGGATGCCAATACAATCAAAACATGGGACATTTTAATCACTGCAGGAGCCTTCTGTTGCCTTGTTAAGTCACAGTCAATTCCCTCTCTTGCCCTTGCCCTGTTCCTAACTGGTGACAACCACCCATCTGTTTTTTTATTTCTATCTTTGTGACATCTCCAGAAAGTCTCTCACTGGAATCATGTCACTTCTGGAGATTGGCCTTTTCCTCTCAGCATCTCTCTGGAGACACATCCAGGTTGCTGAATCAGTGGTTCTTTCCTTGTTCCAAGCAACACTTTACAGTAGGAATCATTCCCCTGTTGAAGGATACCTGGGTGGTTTCTAGTTTTGAAAGACAACAGTAAAGGCGTTACACACATTCACATAGTTTTTTAAAGTTTTAGTTTATCATTATTAGTGTGTGGTGTGATGCATGAGTGTGAGTGTGGTATGAGCATGCCACTGCATGTGTGGATGTTAGATGACAACTTACAGGAATTGGTTCTTTTCTTCTGCTATGGATGGGTTCTGGGCATTGAACTCAGGTCACAAGGCTTGTACAACAATAACTTTTAACCACTGAGCCATTTCCCCAGCCCTGCACACAGTGTTTATGTGAAAACAGTCTTCATTTCTCTGGGATCGGTGCCCAGAAGGGCAGTGCTGGTTTGTGAAGTTATTGTTCAATTTGTAAAGAAACCTCTCACGTGCTTTCCACAGAGGTGGCACCAATCACACTCCATCAGTGATAGGTAAGTGACCTAGGGGCTCCGACCCTTTGCCAATACTGGGCTTATTGCTGGTTTTAATTTTAGATCTTCAAATAGGTAAGATGCTGCCTCACTGGGACTGTAACCTCCATTCTTTTAAAAAATATTTGTCTATATCTTATGTGTATGAGTGTTTTGCCTGCATGCATATAAGTACACCATATGTGTGCAATGCCTGCAGAGGCCAGGCGGTATCAGATCCCATTAGCCACCCTGTGGGTGCTGGGAACCGAACTTAGGTCCTCTGCAAGAATAGTCAGTACTCTTAACTGCTGAGCCATCTTTCCGGCCCCAAGTCTTCTATTTTCTAATTGTGCTACACTCCTTGCTTTTGAATGGCAGGCCTGCAGTTTTTGTTGTTGTTTTAAGGCAGAATCTCAGGTATCCCAGCCTGGTCTCTAGCTTGCTAAGTAGCTGAGGGTGACCATGAACTTCTTGATACAGGCATGCACCACCATGCCTGGTTTATGGGGTGCTAGGCATTGAACTAAGGGCTTCAGGCATGCTAGGAAAGAGCTCTACCAACTGAGTTACATTCCTAGCCCCCAGGCCTGGAGGTTTTTAAACAAAAGTTGACAGCAAGGAGAATGTTTCCCAAGGACAGGCTGGAGGAGTCCTGGAGGCAGAGAGCTGACTGGAAAGGGCCTCGATGGTGGCAGCCCACAGTGTCAGGACCTAACAGACCTGGCCCACTTTCTCAGGGCTTGTCAGTAGTAGGACAGAGTCACCCTGCAATTTTGGTCCTCTCCCAAGTCTTCCAGTCATTTCCAGCAGAGGGAACTGTACTCTCCTGGGATCAGACCACAGGGCAAGGAGAGTGGCCTGAGAACCAGAAGCTGGGCATGGGGCCCAGTTTTGTGTCACCTGAATCCTGGGGAAGGTGGCTGAGAGACCAGGCCTTGCGGGGCCTCTTGGGACAGCCAGGGACTGGGAGAAGTAGCTCAGATTTCACCACTGCCTGGTGTGTGACCAGAGCTGAGATAGGGTGGTAGAATAATGCTAGGTCCTGTCTCCACAGGGTGACACCTTCTACCATTCCACTACTCTGAGACTACTCTGGCCTAAACATCAGGTTCTGTTGCCTAAAAGTAAAGGGACCAGATTTTAGTCAGGCCCCAAGACAGAAACCTGAAAGTGTGGGGTATGTGAGGTGGGTATGGTGATGCATGTCTTCAGTCCCAGCACTTGGGAGGTAGAGACAGGAGAATCATGAATTCAAGGCCAGCTGCATATTCCGCCTGGTTATATGAAATTGTGTGTCACAGGCTGGGGACATAGTTCAGTGGTAAAGCATTTGTGTAGCTCAAAGCCCTGGATTGACAAAAAGAGACTGTCTCACAACACCCTCCCATGTGAGTATGTGTGTGGTGTGCATAGCTGGTGTGTGTGTGTGTGTGTGTGTGTGTGCATGCGTGCATGTGCACAGGTGTTTAGAGTGGGGAGGGTGTCACTGGAGAACTAGTAACCTCCTGGTATTGGCTTTCATTTGGCTGTGACCTTGGATAAAAAACAGTCTCTTCACGCTTGGGTTTACCTGGTTTCTGACTCAAAGGCTTAGAGTAGATGGATGCTTTCCAAATTACATTGAAATTCAGCATTAAATGAGATTTTTAAAAATTTTTTAATTTTTGTGTGTATGAGTGTGATGCCTGCATGTAGATAAGTGCACCCGGATTGTGCAATGCCCTCGGAGGACAGAAGAGGCCGTCAGATCCCCTGGAACTGGAGTTACAGACAGTTGTTAGCTGCCATGTGAGTGCCGGGATTTGAACCTGAGTCTTCTGCAAGAACAATCAGTGTTCTTAAGCACTGAGCCATCTCTCCAGCCCCTAAATGGGATTTGTTTTTAAAGCCCAGTTTCTGGAGCTGGGGAGATGGTTTAATAGTGTATGAATTTTCTTCCGGGGAGAACCAAACAACATCTACCCTCCCCCCGCCTGCTAAGGTTCCAGTGACAAACCAAAGTTCACCCTGGAGAAACCGATGAGTTTATTAGGCTTACTTACAGACCATGGGTGAGGGGTTACAGGCGGGAGCATGGGTCACCCCAAATTGGCAACAGTGGAAGGTCTGTACCCAACATGAATGGTTGCTTCCCCATGGCTATGTAGATGGAGCCCCTTCCCCTCAGCCTTCCCAGACTATACTTTAGCCCCCATCTCCAAGCCACATGTAATTAGGGCAAAATTAGAGCAAACTGGTTGGGAGGAGTGGTTGGATACTCCCGTAAGGGTGCCATGACCCTCCCCACCCCTCCTTCCATGAGGAAACATCAATAGGCAATGAGCTCAGCTGTGATGATCTTTTGCAAATAAGCACAGCTGAATTCCTGAAGGTGAACGTGGTTTGGCTTAGAGGAGCCTGTTGTGCAACATTCAGTAAAGTACTTGCTGCACAAGCACAAGAAACTGAATTCCATCTCCAGCACCCAAACACAGCATAGCAATCAGTATATATCTGTAATTCCAGCTCCAGGAGGAGAGACAGAAGGATCCCTAGGACTTGTTGGCCTGCCTGTTTAGCTGAATCTGGTGAGCTCCAGGTTCAGTGAGAGATCATTTCAAAAAATAAGATGGAGAGTAATTGAAGAAGACACCCAACACCAGTCTCTGACTTTTACAAGCACAGCAACCTCATGCCCATGCATCTGCATGCATGTACATGCACACATACAAAACCAGATTCCTGGGCTCTAGCAGAGGGCTAAGGATCTCTGGGGCCCAGGATCTTTACATCTGGTATATAACAGGTCCAGGCCAGTTTTGGTGTGGCAGGGTGATACATTTCTAGAATCACTGATCTACAAGTTGGCTAACTCCAGGCCTGGGGAAGCCTCTGGTGGAAATAGAGAGGCCTATCCAGAAAGGCAGAAGAAACTAGAGAAGGGAACTGACATTAGAGGCACCAGAGAGAGGGAACCAATTAAGACTCACCTTGTGAGGGAAGCTAATGCTTTCCTTTGGCAGACAGAGCTGGAACTGGAAGCCAGGGAAGAGAAGTCTGTTTTAGCTACTTTGTTTGGGGTATGCCTCCAGTGTGTGGCAGGTAGAGCCTCTAGCAGCACCTCTGCAGTTCAGAAGGTTTAGCATATCCCATGCCTGCTGGGAGATTCCCAGCAGGTCTGGGATCAGCCACCTGTCTAGATGGACACCCTAAGGCCTGCAAACCTTAAATAGAGCTGGGCGTCTGGTCAGTCACTATATCAGACTAGGGTTGAAGGATGAGGACCCCAGTTTGCCGGTTCTTGCTTAGGCTCAACTCCCAACCTTTCTGACACTGTAAAACGAGAGTAAAGTTTCCACCTGCCCCATCCTCCCAGTGTTACCTTGGGTACCTCCTAAAATGAGGGAGGTGGCCGTTTTCTGTCACCTGCACTATGCCATGTAATCTGTGGGCATTGCTGGGATCCAAGAGAGGAAGGGACTGATACCCAATTACTGCCCCAGAGTAGGAGCATCATGGTTTAAAATAAAGCCACCCAAGTGCTCCCTTCTTAAATTGTCACATGGTCACAGATGACCATCCCCTAGACACCCCACCTGAATTTCAGAGGTAATGAGTATTATGTGACCTCTGGGATCCTATCACCATTACAAAATTTTTCATATGCAGAAAAAGTGTCTATTAAAAATATGTAGTATGGCCAGGTGTGGTGGTGCACGCCTTTAATCCCAGCACTTGGGAGGCGGAGACAGACAGATCTCTGTGAGTTCAAGGCCAGCCCGGCGTACATAGCAAGTTCCATGCCAGCTGGGGCTACAGGGAGACCCTGTCTCAAAAGACAAAATGCAATATGATATGGATGTATGTGTGCTTCTGTCTGATGTGACAAATAGTGACAGTTACATTGCATGTGGCAAAACGCTTCCTTTGTTTTTATTTATGTGTGCACATATTTGTGTATAGATGTATGTGCACGTGTGTGTGTGTGTGTGTGTGTGTGTGTATGCATGTAGAGGTCAGAAGACAACCTGAGGTGTCATTCCTCAGGAGCTATCACCTTGTGTTTTTAAGACAGGGTCTGTCATTGGCCTGGGCCTCACTGATGAGGCTAGGCAGGCTGGCTGGCTAGTAAGCCCCAGGGATCCACTGTCTTCAGTGCTGGGATTTCGAGTGGGTAGCACTATGTCCCACTTCTTTTTATATGGGTTCTGAGGACTAAACTCAGGTCTTCTTGCTTGTGTGGCAAGCACTTTACCAAGATCTCTCTCTCTCTCTCTCTCTCTCTCTCCTCTCCAAATTGCTTCCTTATAACTTGTTCGCATATTTGAGATCTAACTAGATCATTCCCTTTATCTGTCATGTAGCTTTCCACCTGGCCAGACTGTTCCCATGTGTCATCTGTTTACCCTAATGCTAAAATTGTTCCACAACTAAACTGTGCCTTTTCCTCTCTAGGTTGGCCAGATGGGCTAGCTTTGGGAGCAAGCCTGGAGTATTAGTGAGAGACCAAAAACCCTGAGGATGTCTAAGGATGAGTCAGCATGTCTGGGCCCAGAGGGAACCTCCCTGCTGCCTGGCCCTCTTTGGTCCATCTATAGCCTGTGGGAAGGAAACAGAGAGAGAGAGAAAGGAAAGCCAGGAGAAGCAGCCCTCCCTGGGCTGATATGCTTTTCATTTTGGTGGGGTTTGGTTTGGTTTGGTTTGGTTTGGTTTGGGTTGGGTTGGGTTGGGTTTGGTTTGGTTTGGTTTGGTTTTTTTTAGAGAGACTCATGTATCCCTGGCTGGCCTCAAAGTTGCTATATAACAGAGGCTGTTCTTGAAGTCCTGCTCCCTCTGCCTCCATTTCCTGAGTGCTGGGATTATAGATGTGTGACACCTGGTTTTTGCAGTGGTCAGGTCAAAATCAGGGCTTCATCATGCTAGGCAAACACTCTACCAACTGAGCTTTGTTCCCAGCTCTGGTTTTGTTTTGTTTCTTCTTTATTTCTTTCTTTCTTTTTTTTTTTTTGGCCTTTTTGAGAGAGGGTCTCCCTGTAGCCCCAGCTGTCCTGGGACTCACTATGTAGACCAGGCTGGCCTTGAACTCATAGAGATCTGCCTGCCTCTGCCTCCTGAGTGCTGGGATTAAAGGCGTGCACCACCACACCCGGTGACTTATTTATTTTGTATGTGTATGAGTGTTTGCCTACATATATGTAAATATACCCATGTTGTGCAGTGCCCACAGACACCAGAAGAGGGTGTCAGATGCCCTGGAACTGGAGCTATGGACAGTTGTTAGCCACCATATGCATGCTGGGAACTAAATCCAGTTTCTCTTCAAAAGCAGCCAGTGCTCTTAACCACTAAGCCATCTCTCCAGCCTAACATTTAGGAGATGGAGACAGGAAGATCAGGAGTTTAAAGTTACCTCCAACTATATCAAAAAAGGCAAAGTTCTGGACTGGGATACAGTCCAGTTGATAGTATTTTCCTAGCATGCATGAGGCCCTAGGGTTCTATCCCTAACACTACATAAAACTAGGTGTGATGGTATCTGTAATCTCAGCAGTTGGGAGGAAGAGGCCAGGGCATCAGAAGTTCAAGGCTATCCTTGGCTATATAGTAAATTTGAGTTAGCCTGGGCTACGACACCCTATCAAAACAGTTTTAAAAAGCAAGTTCTCGGGGCCAGAGAGATGGCTCAGCAGTTAAGAACACTGGTTGTTCTTGCAGAAGACCCGAGTTCGAATCCCAGCACCCACATGGCAGCTAACAACTGTCTGTAACTCCAGTCCCAGGGGATCTGACAGCTTCTTCTGACCTCTGAGGGCATTGCATGATACAGGTACACTTACCTACATGTAGGCAATACGCACATACACATAAAATAAAAAATTCTTTAAAAAAAAAAAAAGCAAGTTCTCTGGAGGTGACTTCCTAGACCCCTGCTGTTGAAGTCTTTGAGTCTTTGACCTGCAGGCCCAGCCTAGGTAGAGAGGGGCTTTCCCTAACTCTTTCTAGGCCTCTCTCTCCAAAGAAGGATGCCTAGGAAGTATATTCCTCTGCTCAGCCCACCCCTGGGGCATGAACATCTCAGGGCACACAACCCTTTTACTGACAGCCAGGAAGAAGGCCAATGTCAATAGGTTCAGGTGACTTTGTCAGGGGACAGTCCTGTCATCCATCATCCTCCCACCAGGGTCCTGATTTAATAAGATTGTAATGCAATCTTCACACACAGAACCTACCTTGCTGCCTCACATGTGGAGTGCTCAGTAGAGGTTCCATGGACAAGCAAACAGACCCACTCACATGGTATTTAAAGTAACACACTGTAAGCATGGGCTCCTGACTTTTATTAGCAAGTTCCTGGAAGCCTGCCTCCCACCTCCACAGGGGCTCTCTGAAGATGCCCAGGGAGGAAGCATGCCAGCTGGCTGTTTCAGGTATGGTAAGCAAGGTGTTAATTCAGTCCCTATATATTGACGGCTTACCATGTGCCGGACCCTGGGGACAGAGGCCTGAACCAGCCCTGAGGGTGGGGGGTGGACAGCATCATGTAAAGACCAGTGTACAGCAAACATGGCTACCCAATGTTGGCAGTTGATAATGTGTGCAGAGAAGATGACATAGGGATGGAGCTGGAAAGAGTGTTGCCTTCTGTTCTATTGGGGACCTGAGCCAGTACAGAAGCTGGTATCTGAACAAAAATTCCTGCCCCGGGTGAACCAGGAGCTCTGGACATGAGTAAGGAGTGTGATTCAGAAAGAGTTCCTTGAAGTCCCAGGCTCTCGGTCACTTGGTGAAGACACTCACTCTCTGCTAGCCATCAAAGTGAATGAGAAAGCTCATTGGGCTTTGCAGGCAACAGCACAGCTTTCAAAGAAAAGACTTCACAGAGTCAGAGAGATGGCTCAGCAGGTAAAGGTACTTGTCACCAAGGCTGACAGCCTGAGGTCAATCCTTGGGACCCACATGGTAGAAGGAGAGAACTGACTTCCCCAAGTTGTCCTCCGACCTTCATTCACGTGTTCACACACAAACACAGGCTCACACACAAAGGACTCTTTCTCTCTTCTCTCTCCAAGATTTCTTCATGTGGCAGTACTGGGGATCAAACTCAAGGCTTTATGCAAGCTCTCTACCAATTGGGCTACCCCCTCAGCCCCTTTAAAAGCAATTAATGAGTTCTGTTTCAGCAGCTCTGAGGTGTGATGGAGTGAAAAGCAAACATCTTGGCCACCTTGGAGCTTACAGTCTGATGAGGCAGAGAATAATAGTGCTTAGTACAGTACTTCAGCACAGACATTCAGATAGTCACATGGGTGCCTGGTCACAGTGCATATCCTCAGATATAGGATAGAACTTGATGTTCCAACAAGCGATTGTTGCGTGTTTCTGGGCCACGGTTTGAGTGGCAAGGGTTTTATGTATTATCCCCCCAAGGGGTGATTAAAATCTGAGAGTGAGTTAACCATAACTCACTCAAAGGAACACACATCTGAAGCCCTGGGGTATTGGTGGTGGTGGGTGGTGGTGGGGGGTGAAAGACTTGAAGACTCCAGAGAGATTTAAGGACTGCTTTATAAGTGGCTGGTTATGAGTGGCTGGCTTCTTTGACTATGAATAGGACTGGCTCAGCTTTCCAGCCCTGACTCCTTAGCTCCCCACTGTTCCTGCTCAGCCAGCCTGTGGGTGAGAACATCTGGATGGGATTCCCTGGAACTGGAGGGCATTTCCAGGCAAGTGAGGTTGTCAGCCCAGCTGGGCACACCCACCCTGCCATCTGCTGCATTCCTTATAGAGTCATGTGGTAGAAATTGGCATTTCCAGCTGATCCAAAGGAGCATCCGCCTATGCCCCTGAGTCCTGCCCTGGGCATAGGAGAGGCAGTCCCTGTGATGACAGACTCCCTGAAAGAGGGGTTCCCAAGACTCCCCCCCCCCCACAGGCAGCAAGTCCTGTCCTTTCTCCACTAGGAAGTGAGGTGCCTGGGACTAGCAATGACAGTGATAAAGAGAGAGACTACTCTAGCTGGTCAACATCACTAGCCCTCACATGTCTAGTCCTCTTTAGGCAAATGTATTGCCATGTCCTGGACCACATCCCATTAACAAACATAACTTCCTGGCCCTGACAGTCTCAGCCAGCTATGTCCATACTGGGACTGTATAAAATGAGGTTTTCCTCACAGTTAGGGAGCTAGTTGTTCCAGGAGATCAGGTTACCCACTGGGAGTGGCAAAGCCAGGACATGAATGCAGTCACTTGACACCAAAGCCTGGGGTTAAACCCTTGGTTATTGCCAGGGGCAGCAGGACAGGTGGGACCTGCTTCAGCTGGAAGGTCTCCCCTAGCTCTCCTAACCCAAGGTTTTTGGGTGGGAGGATCCATACCCTTGTCACACACAGCTCCCTGAGACCAGGCAGCTTGTTAAGGCAGGTGACAAATGACTGTCATCAAGCCTGGGAGTTACTCAGCACTAAGGGTCAGTGTCCTGGTGTGACATGCTTGTTATTAGCAATTGAAAGAGCAAAATGTCTACCCAAACCAGGAGGAGGGTGGGGCTGTAGCTCGGTTGGTAGAGTGCTTGCCTAGCATGCATGAGGTCCCGGATTCAATCCCCAGTACCACATCAATCAGACATCGTAGTACATGCCTATAGTCCCAGCACTTAGAAGGTGGAGTCAGGAGGATAAGTTCAGGGTCATCCTTAGCTCCATAGTAAGTTTAAGCCACCCTGGTCAATGTGAGACCTCTCAAAAGAAACCACCAAGAAGGCCCTTGGGCTGGTTCTGGAATTTCCAGGAGACCCTAGGAACAACTTGCCAGGCTTGGAGTCAGTTCTGTAAGGGGGCTGAGACTGCAGTGTCTCTACCTCAGTGTCCTGCTGAGCCTCAACAGGATTTGGGTGGATAATGTCATTGGGTGCAGAAGTCCAGGGTTCACCCCTGTAGTGTTTTTCTGTCTCCACCAACTCTTCCCTCCAGGGAGTTGTGCTGAGCTGGCGGTCTGCATGTAGAATTGTGCCAACCCCAGCAGTCCAGTGGGGCCTGTGAGTTTCACAGTCTCCACAGTGGCCTTGTCTGTACCTGCCCCATTGCCCTCTCTGTATACAAGGCCCTGAGCTATAAACATGAGCAGGGCAGGTGCGGCCAGGGAAAGAGACCTCTCTCACTGTGATTTGCTCAGAGATTAAGGGCCACCAAGAAAGTGCTTTTATTTCTGTATTTTGATTTCACAGCTCGGGGAGATAAGAGCTAGCTCTTGTTCCCTGGACACTACAAAGGTCAGTACCAGCCAGTCCAAAGGGGCCTTGCCTGGAAATGGGAGGACAGACATTGTCATTTTTAAGGAGCTGTGCAACTTTGCCTCTGGGGAACATGAGGCTGAAGCCCATCAAGACTGCTTGAAGACACATGGGCTGGCTGTGTGTCGCCAAGTCAAGGAGGCACCTCTCTGGGCCCACAGGAGGAGGAAAGGGGGAATTATTTCAGCAGCACAGAAAAACTGGTGAGAGAAGAGCTTGGAGAGGTAGTTGCATGTTGGAGGAAATCAGGACAGGGTTTTGTGAAGCAGCTGTTCCAGGACAGGCCAGAGAGAGCTGTGCTCAGAGGTTTCAACTTTGACCTCCACCATCTCCATCTCATTGCTCCAAACACGGGTGCCCCTGGCCCATAGGCATGCTGAGCTGACAGCCTAATTAGACTATCTTCAGAACCCCAAATTCAAAACAAGTTTGGTGCTCAGGAAGCTGCAGGAATATGGGCAGAGGGTAAAGTTTCCATGGAGTCTCCTGTCTCTAGTTGGGGAGGAGTGCCTGGAAGTCAGGTCATTGGGAAAGGAAGTGGAGGGTGCATTCTCCAGGGACAGGCACTGTAACTTCCTCTGTGGAAAATGACATGTAGAAGATGAGATAGATCCGAAAGCCTTCTTGGGACCTGCCTCTGTCCTGCCCCTCCAATGCCTGGAGGCTTGGGGGCGAGGGGGGGGGTGTTGGGAAGTACTCAGCCTCCCTCTGCAACTCCACTACCATCTCCACACTGAGGGTATTTTTGGGGATAACTGCACTACTATCTGCATCTCCTCTTGGATCTTTGCAGTCTAGCTTTCTCCTCCGACCCAGCTGCAGGTTTGGGTTCAGATACAAGCTCTACTACCCACAGTGTCTGCACCTACCTTCTGCTCTGAATCCCAGACCCCTGATTTGTAAAATAAGGCTAAGGTGCCTCCCACCCAGGGCTCTTTGAGGACCCAGTGCAACTCCTGGTACTCCCATGCAAGTCATAGTCCTTGGGGGAGACCCACACTGTAAGGTGGTAGTTCCCTGGCCTCTTGATGCCCCCTCAGCTTATACAGTTGAACATACTTGTTTGCAACAGTCTTGTGACAGCCTTCAACTCGGGTGTACAGAATGACTGATCATCTAAGGCCACCTCATCAGTAAAGAGTGGAGGCTGCAGAGCTGTTGTCTTTCAAGCCTTGGGAGAGCCAGCCCCTTAGTACATAAGCAAATCCTCATACAACCTGTAAAGAAGGTTCCATTGTCCATTTCAGAGATGAGGAAAATGTAATTCAATCGCTTTACATACCCTGCCAGCTAAAGAGTGATCCAGCCTGGAGTCAAATCCTGCCTAGTCTCTACAACATCTCCCCACTCTATGGGACCCAGGGTCACTCAGGATGATGGCAGCCAAGGAGCACTAATTTTAGAAAAAGAGTACCTTAAATGGCAAAGTCTGGACAGCAAAGCATATTCAGAGGAAGTCAGAGACAAATGGCCCTGGGAACCCAAGACAGATTCCCCAGTACCTGGGCACTCTAGGTACCCAGCTCTTTTCACAGGATCAGGACTAGTAACCAGGTATGTGGAGCAAGCATAGTTACAACTCCTGGACAACCTGTTTTCCCACCATAGCCAACAGAAAAAACTATCCTACAAAAATCCAACCAGCATGCATGAGTGACCAAGGCTTCCCAGCACCTGCTTTCCCCAGTCATATTTCCAAGGCAAACTATTTCTCTGAAACCCCAAGCAAGGGCCAGACAATGTGCAGATTGGCCCAAGGTCAAAGACACTATTCCAGGTATGAATTTTATTGGTAACCGCGCGACACTTGAAGCGGCTCAAGAAATTGGGGCGAGAAAGTCCTGAGTTGTTATTATTTAGTGCGGCCTGTGAGGAAGAAAAGCTTCTTTGTGGCGTTGTGAGAGGAGGCGAGCTCCTGCCCTGGAGCCATGCAGATATCAGCTTCTTCTCCATCAGCGCTTTCACACGTTCTGTTCCACTGGGGTCAGAAACAAGCTCGGATCCATCCCTTCAGCAGCCTGCAGGATTCCTGCTCCGGCCCCAGTGCAAATCTGCTGGGTCATCGTTACTTCATCATTCCCCTCCCCCTTTTGTTTATCTTTTCTTTTTTAACTTTCCGCTGGGAACAAGGTCATTCTCTAACACAGCTGGCTTTGTGAGGCCAGAGAAACACCAAAGTGCCTCGGGCTTCCTAGGAGAGATGGCATGTGTCCCTCAGAGCAAAAGCCTAGGTGGCCACTGTGGTTCCACCCGATGCCCACTCTCTCTCCACCTTCCTCCACCCCTGTGCTGAACCTTGCTCACTGGCCCACCCACCAAGGTGGCCAGAAGTCTCCTTAAGGCTGTTTCTAGGAGGGAAAGGAAAGTAGATGCAAATATGGGGGTGTCTGCAGACTCACTACCCCCTTGAGACTCACCCCCACCTCTTCTGCATCCCTAGACTCTTCCTCCATTTTCAGAACCCCAAATTCAAAACCAGTTTGATGTTCGGGAACCTGTGAGAATATGGGTAGAGGGCAAAATTTCCCTGGGGTCTCCTGTCTCTAGTCCGGGAGGGGTTCCTGGAAGTCAGGCCATTGGGAGAAGTGGGAGTGTGCTCCCCAGGGACAGGCACTACGACCTGCTCTATGGAAATGCTTCCTCAGCCCGCTGCCTCTCCCCACCTTCCTCCCGAACCTTGGGATCCACATTTGCAGCTGTCTTCTGGACTCTCCTAATTCACCCCATGCCCCTCAAATCTAATAACCTCCCAAACCAGACTCTCTTCCACCAGAACCAGCAGCTGTCTGTCCTCCCAATGCAAGGTGTGCAGAAGTCTCTGATGCCCATCCAGGGCAGGGGTTGAGGGGGCAGCCAGTCCTGCAGCTCAGCATCTTCCCAGTTGGGCTTATAGCCAGCAAGAGCCACTTGAGGGGCTTGGCAGGGAGGAGGTCAGGTCTGGAAACCTCTGGGTAGGCTGGGAACCTATAGCTGGGGACTAAAGTGTGGGGACTTGCTGTTAAAGATCTGGGCAGAGCCCAACCCAACCCACCTCACAGAGAGCCCAGGGTTTAGGATCCTGAGCTTGTGCCCTGCCCGCCTCAGAACTGGTTCTGCCTTCCCCATCCCCACTCCTGGAGCTGTAATCAGGACTTCCGCACCTCCCTCCTGGATCTCCCATCCCCCACCTATTCCATCAGGGCTCTGGCTCAGCTGGCCTGTCACCCTCTCTTCCCTGGCCCCCACCTCCCCCTCCTGTCTCACACTTCAGTTGCTTCCTCTATGCAGGGTGAGTAGCCCACCGGGACCAGTGGCCCCAGGCCTGCACTCTGCCTGTCCACCCAAAGGTAGCCCCCTGGGCCTCCCTGCTACCTGGCCAAGGCCTCCTGTGCCCTCCCACCTCTCTGCCTTCTTGCCACCCACTGCAGGAGCCAGATATTATTTAATTACCAGGACCTGGAATGTGGCTAGTGTCATCCAAGAAGTAAATTATGAACTTAACTCACGAAAACCCGAACCCTAAAACTGCCATCTCCATTCAATTATTGGAAAACTTTCCAATTCTTTTGCAGCAGTTTGAGTAGATGGATCTACTTCTGAAACTGTAACTTTCATGAAATCTAAATGCAGAACTATCTTAGCCAAAGAAATCTTTTCTGAATTTGGCTTCCATGTGGAAATGTGGTATAAGTATAAAATACTTACTGCAGTTTAAAGACATAGTACAAAAAAGACAAAATAGCTTGATCTTTTTTACTGGTCACAGTGAAATGCAGAAAATGCTGAGGTAATGGTCAAAGAGCAGAAATAATTCCTAAAATTAATTGCATCTGTTTTCTTTCTTTCATTCTTGTTTTTCATTCCTTCCCATCCCCCTTGAGATGAACGTCTCATTCTGTAGTCCAGGGCAGCCTAGAATTCACAGCAATCCTCCTGCCTCAGCTTCCCGAATGCTGAAATTACAGGAATGAGTCAATTTGTTTTGATTTGGTTTTATGAGACAGAGTCTCACTCTGCAGCCCAGGCTGGCCTGGGACTCACGATAATCCTCCTGCCTCAGCTTCTCGAGTGCTGAGCTACCACCATGCCTAGCTTCTTTCTATTTTTCTCACACAGCTGCTAGGAAATTTAAAATGATATGTGTGGTTCCAGTTCTGTTTCTCATAGACACATTTGCTTATCCCACCGATCAAATGTGATCCACACTTCAGCCCAGCCCTGTCTTTCCTCCCCTCTCCTCGGGCTCATTCCTCGGCCCCCTTACAAACAACAGGTACTGATGTGCTGCCTTTAGTGTGACCCATGCATGCTGGCCATATGCATGCGTGTTTGCCGGGCCTAATCCACATGTCTCTGCTCACGTGTACATGTGTATATCTACAGCAGAGCTCTCATCGTGACTTCTGTGGGTGAGCTTACATGGCATGCAAGGCCCCCCCACAAAGGTACACAGATGGATGTCTGAATGGGAGCCTGGCATACCCACAGGGAGTTGATGTGAGGACAGGGCCTCAGTCCTAGAGCCTCAAGCTCGCTGTCCCCTCTATCCCTGCCCCCCATGAAGACTGAAACAGACAGCATTTCCGTAGCAAGCTGATCAGACTGTCATGTAGGACAGAAGCCACAGCCTCCCTGAAATCAAGATCGATGACAGCCCCTTCACGCCCCTGACTGAGGAAGCCCGTCACTCCATCACTGGAGAGGAAATTAAATCGGTCCACACTGTTGTTTGCTGTTCCCACAGCCAATTTGGTTGCTGCTATGTAGTGTTGTGTATTTCGAGATAGTGTCTGATTGATCATTTTGTTTATTCACAAATTTCTGAGCTATGGTCTGCAGAGCTGACAATAGAACATCAAGGGGACATACTTGTTCCTCTTCTAAAACCACAGGCAACTCGTGCTGGGGTGCAGAACATATGCCTAGTGTGTATGGAGCTCTGGGGTCCATCCCCAGCACCATGCCAGAAAAAAGAAGAAAAATAAAAGCAAGCACTGTTTCCATCCATCTCTCCAAGCAATGAGCCATTCATCTACCAAATCATTCGATTTTGTAGCCAATATACCTAGAGCCAGGCACCATGGAACAGGGAGAACCTTTGTGGATGCTGCTGGAAAACTAAATGCCGATATCCATCCTTGGGCAGCTAGCAGGCTCTCTGGGCCTAGAGTGTGGGGGTTGGGGCTAGACTGCAAACCTCTGAGCCCTTGGGGCTCCTGCCTCATTTTCTGGACAGAGATTGCTCATGTGCAGACAGCGGCCTTTGCCCTGTCCCCAGGGGCTGCTGGACAGTGTGCTGGGACAAAGGAAGCAGATAAGGACTCCAGGGTCAGGGGCATCATCAGTCCCCATGGACCGACAGCCCAGTTGACAGGGATGGGCTGGGATAGGAAGGCTCAGCTCAAGTGAGCATGAGTGGGGTTGATTGTGTCTCAGAGGTCTAGGGAGCTGGGCTGATGTGCACAATTGGAAATTCATATTTTAGAGGCTGTGACTTGGTTTGGGATTCCATCTGGATCCTTACTATTGCCATAGCCAGAGTCCTACACTGGGCATTTCTAGGACTCCATCGCTTATTATAAGGAATAAGCTCTCACCCTTTCTGGCCTCCCAGCCTTCCTGCCTCCCTGCCTCCCTGGCCTGATTTCTGGGACTGTGCCTTATACTGTAAAACCTACCCCAGGGGCTCTGGACATCTAATCTGGCTAATTGTCCCATGGCCCAGGATCTGTTCCAGGTCCTCCTAGGAACCTTCTGCCTCTGCCTAGCTGATTGGCACAGTGACAGAACTGTGTTGCTCTGGTTCCTGTGAGCTCTGTCTTCCCCCATGAAAGTCAGGCCCAGCCAGCACTCTCAGATCCCTGTCTATGCCACATCAGTCTTCATAATGAAGGAGTCTGATTGCAGGCTGTCTGGATGGCAGGTGGGTGGAAGCAGAGGGACAGGGCTGGGGTTGTGGGTGCTTTGATCTTGCCTGTGCGAACAATTTCTTCCATCTCCTTCTCCAACACCCAGACAGCAAACCTACAAAACCCACACCAAGAACCACAGCACTGAGCATGTTATAACGCCCCAGAATCCAAGGGAAAAATGGGAGGGAGAGCGGAGCTTCTGAGAGTCTAATACCTCACCTCCTCTACAACTTAAGCCAGGAATAAACCCTGCAGAAACTCCCATTTCTTCTGCAGTCCCCAAGTCCAGCTCAGAGGCTGGAACTTAGTAGTTGTTCAATAAATACTATTGAATAAATGAATTTCTAACTCTAGGATCAGGCTAAGATGAATTCTTGGCAAGGAGCCAATTCTGGAAGGGCTTGTGGGGCTAATTTAGTCACCGAGAAGCATTCATTAAGCAGCGATCAGGTTTCTGGGACTGTGCCAGGTGTTAGGGACTGAGATGAGGAGAAAATTAAAATTCAACAACCTGCATTGAGCTCCTGTTGGTACCAGGAGCCATGCTGGGCTCCAGAGATAGGACAGTGAATGGAACAGATATTCAAGCCTGCAACCAGCCTGTGTTCCCACCATAAGAGACAGGCAAGCAGCTAGTTAACATATGAATCAGCAAGATGGTTCTAGATCAGGTATGTGCTATAGAAGAAATATGTGAGTTTGGAGGATGGAGACCATTTGGATGGTTTACTTTGGACAGGGCCAGTCCAGGGAGAGGTCTCTGAGACCGGAAGGCTGAGCAGCCAGTACAAAGGCCCTGGGGTCAGAACCTGCTGATGGATTTGAAGGAACAGAAAAGGAGATAGTGCAGCAAGACTGCAGGACTGAGGGGTCAGCAAGGCAGGCTGGGATGGCATGTCGCTGTCTTGCACATAAGCAGCCAGTCAGAGCAGAAGGAAAACTGCCTTGGAGCAAGGAGGCCACATCTGTAGCAAGTCTGGACACTGCACTGAGTCTGAGGCAGCCTCCCAACCTTCTTCCCAGGGTTCCTCCCTTCCTGATTAGGAGGGGCTTTGGAGTGGTCCCTCCCCCCAATGACTTCCTTGCTCCAAAGCTTCTTACAGCCTCTCCTGCTGCTGCAGAGGCTGCTGGGTGGCAGTTGCTGGGGTCCCCTGGGGTGAGTGAGCAAGCAGGCTTAGCAGATGTCGCTATGTCTGGGCAACATCATCATGGTATGGCCATCGCTTTCATCTCACTGGTCCCCTAGAGCTTTTACTCTCATTGAGTCCAGCATCTAGCAAATAGCCCCATCGCTGCCTTTTATCTGGCTGACTTTCAACTTGAAGTACCCTCTCTCAGGGGCCTGTCTAGTGCCAGCTGCAGATCTGTATAGAGCTATAGAGCTCGGTCTTCAGAATGGACTGTGCCAAGCCCAAGATTGATAATACTAATAATTAATGATAAAACACTAGCTGGAGGTCAGTTCCCAGTAATTAGGGTCTAGCATGCCCAGCTCTGTGCTAAATACTGGCTGTGCACCAGTGTGATCTCACTATCACTTTTAAAGACACATATTGGTATTTAGCTCAGAGAGGTTAACTAACTTGGCCAGGGTTGCATAGCAAATAAGCTGACCTTCAGCTCAGGGATTACCATTCTACTGCCTCTTTCCACTGTGTGAACGAGTAGCTCCTACTGTTGGGCTGACCACACTGTCCTTCAGGGGCTTGTAAAACATGGAGATTTCTGGTCCATTTCCCTCAGATATTCTGATCCCAGGCCTGCAAGATGGTTCAGTGGTCAAGGAACTGGCCACCAAGACTGCCAACCTGATTCCAGCTGCCAACCCACATGCTAGAAAGAGGGAACTGACTCCAATAGTTGTCCTCTGACTTTGTCTATAGACACACAGACAGACAGACACACACACACACACGAATGTAATTTTAATAAAAGATTCTATAGGTTTGGAGTGAGGCCTAGGAATCTGTTTTTAGAAAGAAGGTAGAGAGGTGAGGTGATGGACGCCTCCTGGAGGAGCTAAAGTACCTCTCTGGCCTCCTCCTGCCTCCTCTCCACAGCTGCAACTGCCACTTCTGGACCTCCTCTCCCTTCTCTTCCTCCTTTCCTCCTCTTTCTCTCCCCATCTCTTCCCTTCCTCCTCCTCTCCACCTCCTCCTCCTTTTCCTCCCCCTCCTCCTGTTCCTCCTCCTCTCTTCCTCCTAGGTCGCCTTCTCTCTTCCTCTCCTCTCCCTCCCCTCTTTCTTTTTCCTCCTCTGCTCCCTCTCCCTCTCCCTCTTCCTCCTCCTCCTCCCATACAGAAGAATGGCAAGTCCAGGACCAAGGGCCTACTGGCACAAGATCTTTTAGACAACACAGGAGGGGACTACAGGCACGGGAGGATGAGGTCTGAAGTTGAAAGGTCAAAAGCCCAAGGGAAGCTGGGTTAGGGGCTGGCTCTGTGTGGGATTTGGTCTGAGGGTCCCCAACTTAAAACAGCAAAGAACTTTAGGGACCATAGACAGCTGGCTTTTTACTTGCTTGAATGTGTCCACAGCTGCAGTATGAACTAACACCTCCCCGGAAGACATGAGGCAGAAGGGAAAAGAAAGCATTGTCCTTGCCCCAAGCTCTGGTCCCAGCACCTGGCATTCAGGTGGCGCTTATTACTCCTTTAACACAACTCTGCGGAAATGAGAGCCTGTCAAAACCAGAAATTAATGGTGGGGCTGAGGAAAAAGCATCCATGCATGCTGCCCTGTGGAACAACCTTGGGGACACCTCCTAAGTGAAAAGACAGACATTGGATTTGAATGATCTGCTTCGATGGGTCACCTAGAATAGTCAGAATCACGGGACAGAAGGTAGAACGGGGCTACTCAGCTTCAGGGAGAAGAAAGGGGAGGGTTTAATGAACACAGTTTCTGGTCTGCAAAGGAACTGAGTTTCAGATGTGGGTTATGCAATGTAAATGAACTTAGGACTGCAGGACCATGTACTTCTGAATAGTTACAATGGCAATTTTATATCATGTGTATTTCACCACAGTTATAAATGTGAAAAACAAGTTTATTTTTAAAAGTAAAACTTGTGTTAAGCTGTGTGGCGTTGGTAGTGATGGCTAGTTTGTCCTCACAGCTCGTCCCTTCATTTTCTTTTCCTTTTTTTACAGTGTTTGACAGAAAAAAACAGACCCTGATATTTAATGTTTCCTACACATTCTACAAACCCTGCCCGAAGTGGCAGTTCAAGATGTTAAAACTTGCAGGCTGGCTCTGATTATCATGAACACCAAAAGTCTGAATGCTAAACCATGCCTGCAATCACAGCGCTCAGGAGGTAAAGCCGGGATGATCAGGTACTCAATGTCATCCTTGGCTAAGAAGAGAATGTGAGGCCAGCTTGGGACACATGAGACCCTCTTCTTCCCCCTCAAAACTCCAAATTCTTCCTAGGGAGAAAGAACTGGAAAAGTGCAGCAGAGAGAACCCAGGTTCCTGGCTAGATAATTAGTACTCAATCATAGCTCAGTTAGCACTGCACAGAGCAAGACCTCAGAACAAGAAAGGAAAAAGAAAAATTGCAAACAGTTTGCAGATGCCCACAGATAGAACCGTGGATTTTAATAACTGGAGGGTTTCCAGAAAGGCCGAGGGAGAAGACAAGATTTATAACAGGTTCCCAGGACAGAGAGCACCAATGTTGTTTTTGCATCATTACAATGAGATACCTCAGGCAGGCTGCTCAGGAAGATGATTACTGAGCTCACAGCTTTAGGGTTCAAGAGTGTGTGGGGTCTATGTGCACTTGATTTTGCTGAAGGACCATCACAGCTGAGACAATGACAGGAAAACGTGAGGGAGGAAGTGACCAGGCTGCCAGAAGGGAAGCCAGAGAAGGCTCCGGCAGGTCAGACTTTCAGGATGACCCTGAAGAGAGTCACTCTAGGATGCCAGTTTTCCCTTCCCAAGGCAGCCCCTCCCCGTAAGAACCTGATCTAAGAACCTCCCAACAGGTTTCACCCATCTCCACACTGGGACCAACACAGGAACCTTGTAGGAACACAACAATATTCAAAGCATAGCATCCTCCATCTCTACTTAGGGATTTGAGATTTTAAGTCAAGGGTGTCCAACCCATGACCCACAATAGCTATGAGTGGGGCCCAACACAAAATCATAAAAGTATGTTATGGGGGCATGCCGGGGGAGATGGCTCAGTCAGTAAAGTACTTGTCACATGCATGAGAACCTGAGTTCAGATCTCTAGTACCCATATAAAAGCTTGGCATGGTGGCACACGCCTATAACCCTAGTAAGGGAGAGTGCAGAGACAGGTGGATCCCTGGAGCTCACTGACCACTTTACCCAGTCAGTGAGCTCTGGGGTTAGAAAGATAACTTATGCAGTCCTATTGATAAATAGTTTTGTTTTTCATAAAGCAAAGTAACACACAGTTAAATCCCAGCACTCAAGGCTAAGACAGACAGATTGCAGGTTCGAGACTACATAGTGTAAGACTCTGTCAAGAGTCTGTCTTAAGAGGCTGGAGAGATGGCTCAGTGGTTAAGAGCACGGCTGCTCTTGAAGAGGACCTGGGTTCATTTCCCAGAACCTACTTGGTGGCTAGCAACCGTCCTTAAGTCCATGAGTGCCAGAATTCAACTGTGTGCCACTTTGCTTTATGAAAAATGAAACTATTTACCAATAGGACTGCATAAGTTCTCACCACTCTGTGATCTGTGACTGAAGATCAAACTGCTTCTGTTGGGTGTGCTCTGTGCTGGCAGTCAGTGATTCGCAGGCAAGTCACCGGAGGGAAATGAGTCGCTCCTCTAGGGCTCTGTCCTGCCTGGACAGTTCCACCCCAAATGGTCAGGACAGGTGCAAAGGCGAGGAAGGAGCTCACTGCTGGGATGAGGCCTGCCCTGCAGAAGATAAGGTCCTACAGCCCCTCACCCTCCTTCCTTGCCTCAGAAGGACTCTGTGGGGAGGTGAATAAGCATGTGTGGAAGCCAGGAGACAATCTCAAGTGCCATTTCCCAGGTACCATTCACTTTTTTGGGGGGGGGAATAGGGTCTCTCACTTGCTGGGACCTCACCAGGCAGGCTAGGCTGGTATACTGGATAGCTTTAATTTTCAATTTGACACACCTGGGTTGAGGGAGCCTTAAATAGAGAATTGCTCTATTGAACTGGCCTGTGACCATGTCTGTGGGGCATTTTTTTGTTTGTTGAGTGATGTGGTAAGGCCCAGCCCACTGTGGGCAGTGTCACCCCCGGACAGGTGGTCCTGTATCGTATAATCAGGCTGAGAATGGGTCAAGAGAGCAAGCCAGTAAGCAGCTATCCTCCATGGTCTGTGCTCCAGGATCCTACCCTGAGTTCCTGCCTCGGCTTCCCTTGATGATAGACTGTGCTTATAAGCCAAATAGACCCTTTCTTCCCCAAGTTGGTTTTGGTCAGTGCTTTCATCACAGCAATAGAAAACTAAGACAAGTGGCTGCCAAACATGCCCTAGGGATCTGTTTGTCTCTGCCTCCCCAGCACTGGGATTACAAGCATGTGTCACCACACCTGGCTTTTGTTGTTGTTTTAAATGTGGGTTCTGGGAATCGAACTCAGGTCTTTGAGCTTGTAAGGCAAGCACTTCACTGACTGAGCTATCTTCCCAGATTCCTGCAAAATGCTTTTGTCTGCTGATGTCATCCTACTCCTGGGGGGAGACAGAGCACCCACAAAGCATCAAGATCCTGTTTTGCAGAGGAGGGGACCTCCAAGAGGTAATGGCTTCCAGGTCACATGGCTGCCAGATGGCTTGGGAACAGCTCCAGCGTCAGGCAGGGAGGTGTGTATGTGGCAGGTTCCCTGGAGCTGGTAAAAGAGGCCTGAAGGACAGAAACCCAGGGCAGCTTCCATCCTAGGGTAGATAGTTGGTGGAAAGGACTGGGCAGACCCTGAAGCTTGAGGAACCTTCCTTGGCCCTTCCCATACCTGTCTCTCACCCATCCACACACCCTCCTGCACCCTTTCCTTTAAGGGGCTGTATCCCCAAATCAGGCAATTTTCTGCCAAGCTCCATCTCTTCGGGCTTTTCTTTCCATTTTTCTTTTATAAAAGTCAAGTATTAAAAATAAAATCAATATGCAGGACAGAACCTGTGGTCGACCAGAGAGGCACGTGTTCTCAGCCTGGATGTCTTTGCAAGGGGTTCCAGACCCTGCAGCCCCTGGGTTAGAAATCCCAAAGGAAAGATTAAATGGCAGGTAGTTTGTTGGGGATGTAGGTATTCCCAGAAATCTTGTGAGAGGTAGGGAAGTGACGCAGGGGAGGGAGAGAAGCCAAACCAGTTACCTTTTGGTTAGTACAGATTAATCCCTTAGGAATACAGGGAGGAGAGGGCTCAGAGCTTTCCCAAGAGCAGGGTTCTTCCCGAGAGATTAAGGGTGCCTGCTGCCCATGCCAAGCAGATGGGCTATCCTACCTTCCTCCTCTTCCTCCCCCATCTCATGCTTAGGAAGGGGTTTCCCTCCATGCTATCCATCCAGCTGGACATCACCCTTGCAGGGTTCCTTCCGACTTTGATCCCTGGGGAAGGGAACAATTTTAGTCACGGCAGCTCTGCTCATAAAAGACAACAGTGATTGGTGCCTACGTGGTGGCAGCATCAGGAGTCCAAGATCAACCTCAGCTAATAAGTTCAAGGCCAGCCAGAGCTACATGAGATCTTGTCTCAAAAAAAGAGAAAAGTTCCAAAATTTGGAAATGTCTGGGTCTAGAGAGATGGGTTCAATTCCCAGAACCCACATGATGACTAACGACCATCTACAACTCCAGTTCCAGGGGAATCCAACTCTGTCTTCTCACCTCCATGGGGCATTGCACAACACATACATGCAGGCAATACACTCATAGACATAAAATAAAAATAATAAAATATTTTTTAAATTTGGAAATATCTAAATGCCCATCACCATGGATGAGCTCAATTATGGTTCCTCTTACTGGTGGGCTTTTATGCAGCCATGGAAAAGGAGTAGGTGGAGGTACTGACTATGGGCTGATTTGCAACAATTTCTAAGGTTATAGGAACAACCCTGGTACAGAAGAGCATGTGTGTGAAAAACCAAAAGAATACCCACCCATAGTTCTGTTGGTACAAGTGGACTCCCAGAATGCACTGAGAGGCTGTTAACCAAGCAGTACCTGGAGAGAGAAGTTGGCTGGAGACAGTGATGGGATCTGGGTTCAAGATGTCTTCAGGTACCTTTTGATGTTTGTGTGAGATGCAAGTTCTGCATTGTCTATTCAAAAAGAGGAATAACTTAAAAATAATGACACAGAGCCATTGTATACCTGGGGGTCTGTGGGATGATCAATCTAAGTTGAGCTTGTTTCAATAAAGACCATCTGTGACCAGTGCCCGTGACCTTGGTTCTCTTTATACACTCCCATAAGTGCTTTCTCCATCAGCACTTGGGCTTCTAAGAAAGGAGAGGCAGCCTTGTTCAGCCTGGTGAGAATCTGAAGTGCGTGCTATTCTTCCTCAGCCCCTCCACTGAGCTGTGTGGAATGCTGAGTACAGTTCAAGAGACTGAGATGGGACAGGAGTTGAACAAAGTAACCTTTCCATCTCTATGGGTGAGTCTCTCTCTCACTCTCATTCTCTCTCTCTCTCTCTCTCTCTCTCTCTCTCTCTCCTTATTTAGCCCAGGATAGCCTTGAACTCCCTATGTAGCCTTAAACTGACCTCTTCCTGCCTCCACCTCCCCAGGACTAAGACTACAGGTATGTGCTACCACACCCAACCTGGACTCTGTTTCTCCATGACAGAAGCTAGGCACAGTCCCTGGCACATCTCCCCAGAGCCTGGCTGGTTGGAGTTCTTTTTGCCCTTGAGTTGTAGGCATGGAGGATAAAGGGAGAGGGAGCCACTCCATCCAGCCCCTGAGATCCTAACCCATGAGGGTGAAGCTCTGCCCTTCGTGCAGCCAGGGTCTTCACCACAGCCTCAGTTTCTTCCTTCATGCAATGGGGTCAGAGGTCCCCCCCAGGATAGAGTGAAGGTGACACACTGTGTTGGGCCCAGTCCTCTCTTTTGGGCAGAAGAATAACCACCCCTAAGGCCAGTTATGTTCCCCTCCTTGTCTACAGCATCCTGCTATCAACAATGCCCTCCTTCTGTCAGACCGAACGCCCTGGTACTATAACTCAAGCCCTGACCTCTGATGCTGTTGTCCACCCTCCAGAGGACAAGCTGTCAGTACAATCCCGGTAGGAGTGTTTTCCAGAGCTGAAGGCTCAAAGGAGGTTAAGGCCGAGTCAGTCAGCTTGGTCCCCTCCTGTAGCACCGTGACCCCCTTCTCCCAGGGAGCTCCTGGTGCTAGGCTAGGTCAGCTAGGAGCTGTCCAGGGTCCTAGGCCCCAGCTCTGCCCCTCTCCCTGCACCCTGCTAGTCTCGGAGGGAGGGAGGGAGGGAGGGAGAGAGAAAGAAGAGAAGAGAGAGAGAAACAGCTCAGATTCCCATGACAAGGAAACGCACCCAGGGCAGGCAGGGCTGACAAGCTGCATTTTACAAGGACTCTGCAATTAGACCCTGCATCCCGCACGCCTGCCACTCCGTTCTCTGATATACAGCAAACTAGCTTAAAGCTTGGGAACTAAAAATAGTTGTTTTGTGACTTCACCTTTCCAGCCTCAGGCCACAATCTGTGTCAGTACCTGGGGTTTGGGGGATGACCCAGGGTCCAGGCTCTCCTGCACCTGGAGAGCAGAGAGCATCAAGGGGGAATCCATCATGAGGTGAAGCCTGCCTGGGCTACAGAGTGAGTTCAGGGCCAGTCTGGGTTACACAGTGAGACCATATCTCAAACTAACTAACAAAAACAACAAGACTCAGGGACTGTCTGCAATCAGCATTTCCCCCCAAATATTTAAACTGTGATACAGTAAGAGACACACCGTGTACAGTAAGCCAGTGTACACACACAGAGACACACATTCATGAAACATGTACACATGCATGTGCGTTCAATACAAGTATGCATGCAAACACACATGCACACACATATGCACAAAGACCCCACCTGGAAGAAGGTTAAATGACAGTCACCCTACTGTGGGCAATACTCTGGTGTGCTGGTATCTGGACCTTCCCTTTTCTGAGTACCGTTTATGCAGTATCTGTATTTCCCTCTCTGGTGATGGTTTACAAGCAGCACTGTAGAAAACACTGACCAAGTTCAACCCCTTAGTGAAATATCCAAGTCCAGGGAGGGGACAAGGCTGGCCCACTGAGGCACAGCCAGGCACCAGCTCCCTCAGGTTTGGCAGAGATCAAGAAATTCCTCAATAGGGGGCTGGCACTGGAAAGATGGCTCAGTGATTAAAGGCACTTGCCACCAAGCCTGATTTGCTGCCAAGATTGGGGATTGATCCCAGGAAGCCCATGTGGTGGAAGGAGAGAACCAACACCTGCAAGTTGTCCTCTGACCTCCACACAAACGCACACACAATATACAATAAATGTAATAAAAACAAACAAATAAATAAATGTCAGGCTAGGGATATGGCTCAGTTGGTAGAGTGCTTGCTTAGCATCCTGGGTTGGATCCCTAGAACTCTATAAACTGGGTGCAGTGGTGGTGCCTGTCTGTAATCCCAGCACTTGAAAGGTTGGAGCAGAAAGACCAGTTCAAGGTCATCCTAAGCATAGTTGGTGCCCATCTGGACAGACTACTGATAAGAATGTTTTGGGAGTCAGTGAGAGCTTTAGAGATTCAGTCGCTGCAGTGGGACTGGGCTTTCCTGGCTTAGAAATCTGAATTTCACCCTGGAGCCTCACTCAAGAGGAGGCAGTGAGGTGCATGTTGCCCATTGCTCGGGAGGGGAGCTGGGGATGCCTGGAGCTGGTGACCAGCAGATGTCAGGGAGACAGCTGTGCTCATTGAAAATTTGAGCCAGCTCTGAGGCAACAAGCAGGGCCCCACCCAGTTGCTGTCTGTCTCTGAGAGTGACAGGGAGTGAGGTGAGGCACTGCTGTTTGAAGATGAGCAGCAGGAACGAGTAATTGCAAGCTTGTTCTGCTCAGGTCATGACAGAGGCAGTGGCACCCGGGGACACTCGCCACCTGCTCCACCCACCAGAGCTTGGATGCCCTGAGTAGCACTTGAGCACTATGGGCTCAGCCACCTACAGGGACATCTCTGGGTCCAGGGACCTGTGGGAAATCAGTGGAGGCAGGCAGCCCAGGACTGACAAAGGGACAGTCTGTGATAAGCTGGAGATCTGCTCCTCCACACCACCCCGGGTTGGGGAGACTTGGAATTGCCTCACAGACTCTGCCCTTGTCAGATGGGAATCATAAAGTTCCACCAGAAAAGGAGCAGTGGAGGGCAGCTGTGAATCAATCCTTGAGCTTGGGGTGTAGAATGGAGTACCCACTTTGGAAGGGGGCTTTGAGTGCAAAGGAGAAGCCCACAGAGCCAGCTTGGGAAAGTGACTGTGAGGCTTAAGGGGGTTTTCCAGTGATAGAGTCGAGGGGTACAGTGTGCAAGTAGTGCTGGGGTCGCCCCCTCTGGCTGGTTTGGTGGGATGTCCTAAGCCCTGGATCTCAGCCTCAGGTGTGCATCATCTAGAACACGGTCACTTCATCTGCCTCCAGTAGGAATCTGACTCACAATAAACAAACCTTCCAGAGACTGAATCATACATCAAAATGCCAATTTGTTTTTCAGAAATGGAAATATATTTGACTAAACTAACCCTTGTTGGCATCCTGCTTCTGCAACAGAAATCCATTGTAAGTCTCAGTGCCACATCATCCCATCTAAAAAGCTTTGGGCAAACCCTTTATCTTCTGTGAATGAATTTCTTCATCTGAACAGTGGGGTAATAATGGCAACACCATTATTTAGACTAAAACTGAATAATGTTGGATAAGTAATTTAATAAATAGCAATAAAGTTTAGCTTAAAGCTGCCTCCATACATTTGATGTTGGATTTATTTATAGATTTCTCTGCACAAAGAGATCTGCAATCTAACTTGATGTGCAAGTCCTAATCTCAGCCAATTACAAGTCACCCATTGTAGCCAATCCTTTCTACCTTACTTCTGGTTTCTGTGTGTCAATTCCTTTTCTCTGGCTAGAAATACAACCTGCCCACCTAGTGGAACATGCACATCAGGAATCATTTTAGGGTTTACTGCTGCATGATGCTAGGGTCACAAAGCTGGTTAGTATCTGTAAGTCTAGCTTTCTTACCCAGGGTCATCAGGAAGATGAAGTGAGTTACCATATATAGAAGTGTTTCATGGGTTTACAAGGACTTGGGATATGTTTAGTGACTTCTTAAACTTGTATTTATTCTTTTAAAAGGTAATCAGCGGTGCTGGAGAGAGAGCTCAGTGGTTAAGAGCACTGGATGCTCTTGCAGAGGACCCAGATTCAGATTCCAGCACCCACATAACTGTTCACAACTGTCTATAAATCCAGTTCAAGGTGCTTCAACACCCTCTTCTGACCTTAGCAGGCACACATATGATGCAATACATGCAGACAGACAAACACATTAAAAAATAAAAATAAAAAAAATGTCTTTTTAAAACAGAGATGATCAATGAATTTGGTACAAAATCCCAAAGAAAACAAAAGCCCTCAATTAGCCAGAGCCTCCTTCCTGCTTCCCTCCCCTGCCTCAGTCCTTTGCTACCCAGTGCTAGAAGCAACCACAATCAAGGGCCCTTTGTGTACGATCCCCCCAAAACCCACACCTCTCTCTTTCTTTTCTTCCTTCCTTCCTTTCTGTTTCTAACATTTTTATTTATTCTTTGATAATTTCATATATTTATATAATGTATTTTGATCACATTCACCTTTATCACCCTCTTTCATTTCCTTCCTGCTCCCTCTGGACACCCCTCCCCCTTCCCAACAAAAGTCCTGGGACCTGATCTCTCTCTCTCTCTCTCTCTCTCTCTCTCTCTCTCTCTCTCTCTCTCTGCTATTTTCGTGCTTTTTTTTTATGATCCACTGAGATTAATGGGTTCTGTGTTGTTTACTGACACATGGGCAAGTTACCAGTGGTCACACCACTGAAGAAAAAGGACTCCCCCCCCCAGCAAATACTGACTTCTAGTGGTTCCTCAGATGGAGGTGGCAGGATTCATGAGCCCCATCTACCATCCTTGCTGTAATGCTAACTGGCTGGATAGTGTGGTGGTAATCACAGGTGCTGTGAGTTCATGGGCACAATAATGTCTATGTCATTAGAAGACAGCGTTGCACAGCACTCCTCCCCATCCTCCAGCTATTACATTCTTTCTGTACCCTGTTTTGTTTAATTTATTACATTTTGTATGTATGTATGTATGTATGTATGTATGTATGTATGCATGCATGTGAAAGTCAGAGGAAAACTTGCTGTCAGAAGACAACATTGCCAGCCCTGGGTCCGCTTTAATAATTTTTAAAAATATTGTGTGTATGAGTATTTTGCCTGCATGTATGTAAGTGCACCATGTGCACGCAATGTCTGTGGAGGTCAGAGGGGTCATCAGATCCCCTGGAACTGGATTTACAGGCAGCTGTTAGCCACTATTTGGGTGCTGGGAACTGAACCTAGGTTCTGAGCCAGTGCTCTTAACTGCCGAACTATCTCGCCAATCCTTTTTTTTTTTTTTTTTTGAGACAGGATCTTGGTACATATCCCAGGCTGACTTCAGACTTGGGGGCTATCCCCCCATCTCTGCCTCCTGAGTATTGGGAAAACAGCCATGGACAGCCATACCCTGCAGATTTTTGTGTGTTTATGTGTGGATACATATGTATGTGTGAATCCAAGGCCTCACACACACACTAAGCAAATGCTCTACCACGAAGCTAGAACTCAGCCCCAGACCTTTTTTATTATTAAAGTAACTCCCAGTTTAAAGAAATAAATGTAAGAACAAACAGAAATTCCATAAACACTTTGGTTTCCCCAAACCTCAAAGCTGGCACCCTCAGGGCAACCGTGGTGAGTGATCCATACTATGCCTTTAAAGTGTGATTGTCATGGCTCATTCCAGAGAGAATAATCTGCTCAGGAGACCAAGTTACAAATGAGAACATGCTGGATTAGCCAGGAAGTGGGCAGAGGCGGTGGCAAGTTCCCAGGGGATATTTCTATCATCTCAGAGCCACAGAATGAATCGCCTCCATCCCTGCAGGGAAATTTATCATCCACCCACCCAGCCACCCCTCCACCCTCCAGCCTCCCTGTGGGGCCTCCACTAGGTGCTGTGCAGACTACAACAAGGAATGAGTGAGGCCCGAGTCCTTTTCATGTTTACTAGATCTATGAATTTATGCAACTCTGAGAGGAATAGGAGAAGCCTGCTAAGGCACCTCTCACCACCATGATCGTTTATTTTGCAGACAAGGAAATAGTTGCAGAGAAGATGTGACTTGCCCAAGGGCACACAGCAAGGACATGGCTGGGCCAGGAAGGAAGGCAGGTTCAGGGACTCACTCCTCTTATGAGGTGGGCACTGATACAATGAGTGAGTGGGCTGGGATGCTGAGGCTGGGGAGGAGACCCCTCTGGCCATCCCAGAGCAGGGAAGTATCTTTCAGGTAGTTGGTAGAGCTGCAGGAAAAGCCCATAGGTAGGTACTTGGGAGCATCCAGTGTTCTTGGTTTCAAAGCAGAGGTTGAAAAGGTAGGCTAGACTGGAGGGTCTGGTCTAGCAATGGGGCTCATCTGAGGTGGACAGTGTCAGAGACCTACTCCTCAATGCGGCCCAACTTCACAATATATTGCTTTGTGTGGATGCCCTAGTTGCAAGTCAAAGTTTCCCCCAGGTATAACAGAAGGTACTACAGAACCCCCCTTTGCCAGACACCTTCTACCTCCCCTGCCTCATATCAAGGTCTTCTAATGGCACTTGGAATCCTCAAGGTGATTTCTGGGAGATCCCCTACCCACCACCTCTACACCCTAGGGTCTTGGCTCATGTCTTCTGTGTTGATTCATACCCTATTTTCCCCTGCCTGACCTTGTTTGTCAGGTCAGGTCCCTGGGGACACCCCCTCCTAATTGCTCCAGTTTGCTAGGGCTACATGCAAGGAAAGCCTCACTGTGCACCCACATTCACAAACTTAGCTCCTAAGTAGTCTGCATCCACCACAGTCTGAGCATGAAATGACAGCCCTATCAATTGGAGAAGTATTACACAGGACAGGGTAGACCTGAAGGGACCATACAGCATCTTCAGCCATCAAGGACTGAGTTGTTAGCATCCTGAGGACCACAACAATGCAGAAGAAGAGGGTTTTAGAACCCCAAAGGAGTGTTGCCAGGAGGAAACCTCAGTCAAGGGACCATAGCTGGCCACAGCTGACCCACAGCCAGTCAGTGAATAAATACCCAACCTCCTCTGTCCAGCCAGGGCTTCCTATTGGCTGAGCCTGATGTTAAGTAGGAAAAGGAGCATGCTCACAGGTACAAGTCACTTCCACCAGTCCTGAACATACAGCAGATGGAGAAGGGTAGAATGGAGGGCTAATGGGAGATCGCCTGCACCTATTTGCCCTCAACTGATGCCTGTTCTCCCTTTGCGCCCTTCAGCCCTGCCAGATTTCTGGCCCCTGGACTTTCACTTCCATATGACAGGTAACACTTCGTCCACCGTGTGACTCAGCACCGCCCTGTGCTCCTGTGCACTCGGAGTGCTGATGGGACCCAATGACTCCAGCCTTCATCACCACCTTGCCCTGACTACATGGGGGTGGCACCTCAGGCCAGCCCCTCATACAGGAGAAGCAGGGAGTACAAGGCTTTCCCTTTAGAATGTGCTGCTGCCATGTGGCCTTTGGCTGGGCCCTGCTCACTCAGTGCTTCTCTGGCTCAGGTGTGCCTGGGAGGCCTGGCCCCTGTCCAGCTGAGTTCCTGGAGCCTGACCAGATGGTGGGCAGCAAAGCTAAGGCTGGCTCAGTGCCACAGGCCCAGAGGGGGCAGCCATGCTCTCAGTCAGCTTGGAGCAGAGGTAGCACAGGCCAGCCTTAGCCCAGCCAGGCCCTCCCTGGACTTAGACCCCAAGTCCTGAGTCTTGCAGGGGCTGTGTCTGGCATGCATGCCTGAGGAAGCCAGTGTAGCATCATTTAGGGTACAGGAGTTTAAGAGCTGGAACCTGGACTGAACCAGCTCTGCCCTCAAACCTGGTCCATGGAAATGTTCCAGCATAAGATCTTCTGCAGAACACTGCTATCTAAACTCGTTGAGCCAGCCAGGCATGGTGGTGCATGTATCCCAGCACTTTGGAAGTAGAAGTAGAAGAATCAGGAGTTCAAGGCCAGCCTTGACTATTCACTGGAGAGGCCCTGGGCTATATGAGGCCCTGTGTCAAAAAGGAAAAGGATGTACCAGTTAATAGAATGCTTGCTTAGCATGCACCAAGCCGTAGGTCCAATCCCTAGCACTGCATAAATACTGCATTTGTGTGTACCTGTCATTCCAGTACCAGAGGCAGGAGGATCAGAAGTTCAAGGTCATCCTCAGCTATTTAGCAAGTTTAAGGCCAGTGTGGGCTACATGAGACCTTGTCTGGAAAGCAAACAAATAAATAAAATAATGTGCTGGATAGCTTTGGTGTCAACTTGACACACCTGGGTTGGGGGCCCCTCAATTGGGGAATTTGCCTTCATTGGACTGGCCTGGGGCCATGTCCATGGAGCATCTTCTTGATTGTTGAATGATGTGGGAGGGCCCAGTCCACTGTGGGTGGTGCCACCCTGGGCAGGTGGGCCTATGTTGCATAAGAAAGCAGGCTGAGCAGGGGCCAGAGGAGCAAGTCAGTAAGCAGCATTCCTCCATGGCCTGTGCTCCAGCTCCTGCCTCCAGGTTCTTGTCCTGAGTTCCTACCTTGGGCTCCCTGATGAACTGCAACCTGGGAGATGTAAGACAAATAAACCCTTTCCTCCTCAAGTTGGTATTGGTCAGAATATTTTGTCACAGCAATGAAGAAACAAACTAGGACAAATAATAAAGTAAATGTATTTTAAAATCCCCCAAAATGTCAGGCATGGCGACACATCCCCAATCTCAATGCTCAGGAAGATGAGGCAGGAGAATTGAACATTTGAAGTCAGCCTGGGAAACATAGGAAGAGGAGGAGGGGGAAGGGGAGGGGGGAGGAGAAGGGAGAGGAAAGGGGGTTAAAAGTTCATCCTCACAGTCCTTTCACATCTCTCCCACCCCCAGCATCACTCCTGAGGCCTCTCTTCAGGTTCTTGGAGGCCACAGGAAATGGTCTGGAAACCCCAGTCTATTAGCTCCCTAAGTGCCCCAGGCAACTTTCTACATGCTCTGAGTTGAATGGCCAGCTGTTTGTTTAGGTATTGGGGATTGAACTTGGGGCTTCACCCATGCTAACCACATATTCAGCCACAGAGCTGCATCCCAACTCCTCACACATATAAAAATAAGCCAAATGTTACCTTAAATGCTCATGTACCCCTTGCCCAGATTCAATAATTAACAGTCGAACCTGGTCTCATCAGTAGCCTTACCCATTCCATCTCTTTCAGTACAAATCTAAGAATCATGACATTCCATATGTCAATATTTCAGTTTGTATTGCCAAAACATAGAGCCTCCCTTTTAATATAAACCAAAGTGATAATCACATTTTATTTAACTATTTTTAAATTTTTATTTATTTTTTATGTTTATGAGTGTTGCCTGCATTAATGTAGGTGTGCCATGTGCATGCAATGCTCCAGGAGGCCATAAGAGGGTCAGATCCCCTGGAACTGGAGTTATGGATGTTGTTAGCCTTCATGTAGGTGTTGGGAACTGAACCCAGGTCCTCTGGAAGAGCAGCCAGTGCTCCTAACCACTGAGCCATGTCTCTAGTGCCTTGTTTATTTATTATGTGTTTCTTTGTTTTGTTTTGTTTTGTTTTATGAGACAGGGTCTGCTGTAATTCCAGCTGGTCTGAAACTTAGTCTTTAGACCAGACTGGCCTCCATCTCACAGAGATGCTCCTGCCTCTGTCTCCTGAGTGCTGGGATTAAAGGCATGCCTTACCCTGCTGACTTTTTTGTTTTGCTGAAGTCATATTCTTGATTTTGCTACAGAAAAGAATTTCATAATAAGTCAGTAAGAAGTAAGAAGTATGTTTATTTATCTATTTATTTAGTGTATGTGTGCATGCATGCATGCGTGCGTGGGTGGGTCTGTGTGTGTGTGGGGGGGGTGTGTGTAGATCAGAGGACAACTTACAAAAGTCTGTTATCTCCCTCCACATGTAGGTCCTAGGAACTGAACTCAAGGCATCAAGTGCCTTTACCTGCTGAGCCATCTTGCTAGTCCACAGGTGGTGTTTTAGGAAGAGATTTTTGTTTTAGGTCTTTTTGAGACAGGGTCTCCTGTAGCCCCAGCTGGCCTGGAACTCACTATGTAGACCAGGTTGGCTTTGAATTCATAGAGAGCTGCCTGCCTCTGCCTCCTGAGTGCTGGGATTAAAGGCGTGTGCCACCATGCTGGGTCTTAGGATTTTAATATAGATTTAAGCATGAGGGTTGTGCTGGATAGTTTTAGTTGTCAGCTTAACACACCTGAGAAGAGGGAGCCTCAATTGGGGAATTTCTTTTATTGGATTGGCCTTGTGGGCATGTCTGAGAGGCATTTCCTTGACTGCTGAATGATGTGAGAGGGCCCAGCCCACTGTGGGCAGTGCCACCCCTGGGCAGATGGTCCTGTATTGTATAAGAAAGCAGGCTGAGCACTGGCCAAAGGAGCAAGCCAGCAAGCAATGCACCTCCATGGTCTATATTCCAGGTTCCTGTCCTCAGTTCCCGCCTTGGCTTACCTTGATGATGGACTGTACTGTAAGACATCATATAAACTCTTTCCTCCCCAAGTTGGTTTCGGTCAGTGTTTTATCACAGTAATAGAAAGCTAACTAAGACAAGGGTTAATGGAAAGAAGGGTGCTTAGGAAAAGGATAGTACACATTCAAGTGTGGGTTTGAGATGTATTTACTTTTGCTATATATTCCAGACTGGCCTAGAACTTGCAATCCTCCCCAGTGCTAGGATTCTGGGCATGCACAACCCAGTCATTATCACACTTGTAAAAATTAACAACCATTTCTGAAATCATGAAAAACCTAATTGGAGTTTATGTTTCCAATTATCTATTTATAGGTTTGGAGGGCTTTTTCCTGTAATTCTTTAGATACAGGGTCCAAGTGAGGTCCACATAATACCCTGCAACTGCTTGAGATGTCTCTTTGGGCTCTCCTGTGACTTGTAGGTAACCACTGAAGGTCAGGATGGCTATTTGCATGGGATTCTCTGGAGGCAGCAAAGATATCTGCTCAAGACATTCTGTCCTCAGCCCCTTGGATGGCCAGGAGGGTAGGGATGGAGGGAAGCGGCTGCATTGAGGTTCCCATTGCTGTTACTGGATTGTGTGGTATGTCTCCATGCAGGACTGAGGTGTCATCAAACCCCAGCTCAGGGCCCTCCCAGGTTGTGAGAAGCCCCAGCAGGGTAAGTGCCCACAGCAGGAACTGGTCTAGAACACTGGCTGACCCCTTTCTGCACAGTTTGTGTTTGGCATCACCTGAGACGCCCTTTGCCAGAGGGACTGGAGAGGAGCCAAGACAGCCTCTACTCCCTGGGTGCTCTGGGTTCTTCACAGAATTGGATGAACACATGGTGCAGTTAACCTCCAGGCCTCAAAAGAGCTGTCTGTAAAATGGAGCTGCAGCCTCTTACTCAGGAGACAAGAAGGGCTGCTTCAAGAGCGCTTCTAGTTTGAATGTAGAATTTGATGATTAGGAAAAAGGGGACTACTAAGCCTATAAAGGATATGAGAATATAGGCTGGGTGCCATCCTGGGGAGGAGTGAGGGACACTCACTGAAGCCCCCAAGATCTCAAATTCCAGCTTCTGTAGCCCCCAGCTGTGGGGCGTGCTGAAGTGGAAGCCCTTGGAGTTGCACCCAACCCCCAGCCTCTAACCCCTCACCCCCAGGGCCTTCTGTACTAGAGGCAGTGGTGCTTAGGTAAGTGGCCTCTCTGTGATTTCCATGCTAAATAGGATATCTAGGTTTGGACCATAGCTACCTTGAGTGCCAAGTATCTGCAATGTATGGTGCCACAGCACTGGCTGAGCCAGGTATCTCTGTTTTAGGGTGCACATCACTAGATCCCTATATACCAGCAACATAGTGGAGATTGCCTCCACTATGGCAATCAAAAATGTCCTTAGACATTGCCAAGAGTCCTCCCTGACTGGGCACAAGAAGACCCCTGGTTGACAGCCCCTACCTTAGGCCTCTAGAGGTTGGTAATTTCTTTGTAGAGATAAGTGGGTGTGTGCCCTTCCTTCTAACACTGTATTTCTACTTCCAGAATGTTCCCAATGTATGAATGTGCCTTTCCATTCATACAATCCTTTCTACTCTGGTGCACCTTTAAAAAGTTTTCTTGGCCGGGTGCGGTGGCACACGCCTTTGATCCCAGCACTTGGGAGGCAGAGGCAGGCAGATCTCTGTGAGTTCGAGGGCAGGCTGGGCTACATAGTGAGTTCCAGGGCAGCTGGGGCTGGGTACAGGGAGACCCTGTCTCAAAAAGACCAAAAAAAAAAAATGTTTTCTTTTAAAAAAGAACCAACCAATAAGTTTCAATGGCACTCGTGGCTATACTTAATAAATGTAAAAATATGGTAATTATGCCATGGGTAAGTGCACTTGTCCTTGAGTGATGCAAACTCAGACTTGAGGAAAGGAGGAGAGGACCTGAAGAGTCCTCTGTGACCCTGCAGCCTCCTTCCTGCGTACTGCCTAACCCCTACCCATGGTCTGGCTTGTCCCACAGTGTCCCTTTTCTGGAACAGAAGTCCCCTGAGATCACAGAGCAGCTCCCTGGAGAGTCAGGCACAGGCCACCTCTTCACTGCCCACCAGGAAACACCCAGCTTGGGAGTCAGGGACACAGGGCTCCAGATCTACCTGTGACAGGGTTAGCTGTGTGGCTTTCCCATCTGTAAAGGGCTTCTAATACCTCTGTCACAGAACTGTTACAAGGATTAAATGAGAAAATGTTTATGAAAGAGCTGTGCTATCAAAGCTGCCACACAAATCCTAACCATTGTTAGTATCTGTAGTTCTTAACGAGCCAATGAATGATGTCAAACCCCTTCTACAGGGTCAGAACACAGAGCCTGTCTCCAGAACACACAGCCTGCCTCCAGAACACAGAGCCTCCCTCCAGAACACACAGCCTGCCTCCAGAACACACAGCCTGCCTCCAGAACACACAGCCTGCCTCCAGAACACACAGCCTGCCTCCAGAACACACAGCCTCCCTCCAGAACACACAGCCTGCCTCCAGAACACACAGCCTGCCTCCAGAACACACAGCTTGCTTCCTGAAAGGCCAGCTTCTCCTACCCATGTTTGGTTTCTAAGGGAACCTCCTGCCTTGACAGTCTCCCTCTCTTATCACCCTTTGCTGTCCATACCCACTTCCTTCAATACCTGACTCTCAATACATCTCTTCCAGAAAATTCTTTCATTTGACAGAGTAGATGCGGTGAAAGCCAGATGGACCCTTTCCACTACTTGCTATGTCAGAACAACCCCACTTCAAAGTTAAAGGCAGTGCTGAGTAGCTCTCTAGAAGGGAAATGACAATGATGATCATTTATAATATTTAATAATAAAGATGGCAACTGGGCTAGGGATGTGACTTAGTTGGTAGAATGCTTGCCTTGCATGCACAAAGCCCTAGGTTCTGACTCCAGCACTGCATAAACCAGGGATGGTGGCATATGCCTGTAATCCCAGCACTTGGGAGGTAGAGGCAGGAGGCTCAGAAATTCAAGTCATCCTTGACAATATAGTAAGTTCAAGGCCAGCCTGGGCTCCATTAGAGTCTCTTAAAAAAAAAAGAAAACAGCTGGTGAGATGGCTCAGCAGATAAAAAGTCTGGAGCAAGCCTAACGACCCAAGAAAATAAAAAATTCTAAGTTAAAAAAAAACCAACAAGATGGAAGGTGAGAACTGAGTTCCCAAAGTTGCCCTCTGGCCAGGGCATTCACGTGTGCCCACACTTACACTAATAATAAATAAAAAAAATTTAATTTAAATGACAATCACAGTTGTGTTAGGCACAAGGTACTGCACATTAGCAGCACTTTACACATCTTAGCTCATCTGTTGAGTGCAGGAAGTCATGTGGGACTGAATAGGTAACTTCCTCCCTCCAAATCCTGTACAAGCCCTGCCTCAATAGAACCTTCTCTGTTGGCCCAGACAGAATTAATATGCTTGCCTCATGGTCACAGTGCCCAGGCTATTGTTGACCTAATTTTGCTAGCTTTTAATTATTTATCAAAGTGACTGTTTCCCATTCCGGGTTGTGAACATCTTGAGGGCTAGGACCCTGGCACATTAATTGTTATTAGCCTTGGCATCCCACAGTGACTGGCACATAGTTGCTGCCCATTAAATGTTTGTTGAATGAGTGGAGTAATCTCTGTTTTCCTGGGATTTTCAAAGCTGCTTCCTCCTCAAGGCTGTTTTCCCGATTCCTTCCTTTAGACAAGGGCTACTGACAGTGTGGTCTGTACACTGACATGGGTCTACCAACTGCGCTGTCAGTTTGAGAAGGTAGGAGGGATGGATAGTGAGTGTTTGGACATGTTAAAGCAGTCTGATAGGGTTGTGTAGAACTCCTGGATCGTCTAGGTTTTTAATTTTATTTTGCATGCTTTGGTCTTTTATTGCTTTTCCTAATTCATTCCCACTGTATTTCAATAGGGTCAGCTGTGGCCAATTAAAAATTAAAAAATAGTTACATTTGGCCGAATAAACCTGTAATCCCAGCATTCGAGAGACTGAGGCTATAAGATTGCTGGGAGTTTAAGGCCAGCCTAGGCTAGAAAGCATTACATCAGCCTGGGAAACAGAATGAGAAAAAAAAAGAAATAAATAAATAAATAAATAAATAAATAAATATATAAATAAATAAATGTCTGGTTCTTAGTCACATGCAATCTGAGAAGTTGGCTTCCAGACCTTCTGTCCTGACTGGAGAGCCCATGCCCCACCCCCACACCTCCACACTGCTACCCTTAACATCTCTCCACTGTTTGGAAGTTCGTGCAATTATCTTTTATTTCTGTTTGAGTTCCTTATGCTGTTCCTTTCTTTGGAAATGTTGCTATGAATGAAAGCTGATCGCAGCTGATGGGAAGAAGAAGAGGGCAAATGATGGGAAGAGGGTATGGGAAGGGTCAGGCTGAGGAGGGAAGACTCAAATGGAGTCAAGCAAGCCCAAGGCAGGGTATGGAGAGGCTACCCAGGTGACCACCTGAGCTATCAGTCTGCCCCACCCCAGGTGGGCAGAGAGGCAAGGAGGGCATAGAGAAGTGGGTGAGAGGACACAGGTAGACACTAGAAAATCTTCGTAGGCAGAGTACAGAACCGGGTCCTTGAAGGTGAAAGGAAACGGTTCCCAGACTAATGAAAGGGGATACGGAGCCTTTTTCTGAGGACTGTTAAATTGAGGCTCTCAGAACCCCATGGACTATCAAGGCCAAAACTATAAATAAAGTTAGATCCTGGCATGAGGCCAAAGCCCCCACCCCAGCTGATAGAGGTCACGTCAGGGAATACCACAGTCAGGGTGAGTTGGGCTGGCTGGAGACACTTGGGGGAGCAGGGGCTTCCAAACTCAAAGGCAGAACTAGACTTGATTACTGTGAACCGAGGGGATGGTATTAGCATATTTAAAGATCATGTCAAGTGGAGGAGGATGAGCTCAGAGGTGAAATCTGCTGCTGTTTATTAACCCCAGAGAACCAGAATCCAGAGGACAGCCCCAGAACACTGTGCTCCAAGGCTGGGATGTAACCCTGGGAACCTGCTAGCCTCTCCTCCTCCCCTTCCTCCTATTTCATAGTTCGGGGTGCCAGGGCTCTTCTCCTCAAGAATCTGCTTCCTCAAGAATCTGCTTCCTGCCAAGAATTTCCTGAAAGAGCACCTGGTTCACTCCATCTTGATGATGATGGTGAGTAGGGCTCTGCCAAGCATCATGCCAAGCCCTTTACCTCCAAAAACCCTGGGAAATGGACATCCCTATGCCCATTTTACAAACGAACTTGTTGAGGCCCTACTAAATCGTTTTCCAGAGCTGTTCAGCTTGAATGTGGAAGAGCCCAGACTCCAACCCAGGCTGCCTGACTCAGGACTAATAGGATGCCCAGTCACTCCTTCAAGTTTCCCTTTTAACAGTGAGAATAGTGAATTGGCTGTCTGATTAGTGTGTCCATCTCTCTGGGACTGACTGGTGTGAGTCATTGCCCTGAGTCTGAAGACTAGGAACTCTGCATTGCACCTGCACTGTGCACCCCCTGTGGCTAAGCCAATGTAGCCTGGGGGGTTAATCAATGCTCCTCAGGCTTCACAGCCCCCAACCCCATCAGAGCCCAGGCCTCGGGGCATGTTAAGCTGAATATCAGGAAGGAGGGTACCAACCATGGGGATTTGGGCAAGCCATGCTTTCCTGTGCCTCAGTTACCTCACCAATAAACTATCATCACATGATCTCCAGTAACTCCAGGTCCAAATGATAATCACTGGGTGCCTAGGCGCACTGCCTCTTGTCCAGTGTGCCTAGAAGAGAGTATAAGGGAAGCGGGGTGGGTATTGCACAAGGCACAGAGTCTAGCGCAACCAGGCTCAGTTAGATTTTAAAGTAGGCTGGAGGTCACCCTAGGACCTTGATCTGCCTGGGTGCTTCTGGGTGCTCAGGGGCAACCACTGTCGGCGATGGAGGCCGGGCTCTGAGGCGTGAAGGTTTCTCTACTTCCTATAGACTCCGAAGTTCTCTCCACCTAAAAGGTTTGAAGGTGGAAGGAGCTGCTCTCCAGAGCTGGGGTGAGGACGCCCCTTCAGATGGAGACCTGAGGTCTGGCGGGACAGTCGGGTGCTACCCTGAAGACTAGGCCGAGAGGTGGCGCTGTGGCCTGCTCTGCGCCAGGTGGTCTGGATTCCCAGCTGCGTCCACTGTGTTGCAGCTCGGCGCGCGCCCCACTTTCCCCTTCTCAGCGTCCAGGTGCCAGCCAGCCCTGCCCAGCACCGCCGTCTCCACTTCATCTTGGGGTCTCTAGTCTGGACCAAACTAGGCAGATGCTTAAATTGAAAAATGAGTGAATGAACGAACGAACGAATGAATGAAAAAGGGAGGGCTCCTTCCAGAGCTTTGTGGCTCACTGGCCGCGTCAATGCCAAAGGCGCAAGGGGTCCCGCCCAGGCCCCCGCCTCGCAGAAGTGGGGGTGGCGGTGCACCTTCTCTTGGCCTGGCTGCAGGGCGGGAACGACCCAAACCTAGTTCCCGGCTTCTTGTTTCCGCGGCGGCTGCAATTCGTCCAGATCGCCCTTTTCTTCAGCCCCCAGGAGCCTCCTGAACAGCCCTAAGCCCCACAAGTCCCCCGAGAACCCCCAGACTTCCCAGGTGCCGACCTCCGGTCGCTCCGGAGGCCGCCTGCTCTCCCGCCGCCGCCTCCCCCATCCCGGGTTCTCCTGGAGCTGCGGCGGCAGCCACCGCTGCCCTCGCGCCCAGCAGACTGCCGCAAGCCCGGGTGCGGGGGAAGCGGGGGAACGCAGCGAGGGAGCAGGGAGCCGGCCGGGGAAGGGCTGGGGATCCTGGGGACCCGAGCCGGCCTCCAGCAAAGGGGCGAGGCGCGGAGGAGAGACCAGAGGGGAGGGGGAGAGAGGAGGGGACGCGAGCGAGGGGGCGGGGAGCCGAGGCGAGCGGCGGGAGGACTGTGGGGGAGGTGGCGGGCGACGCGGGCTCCTGGCTGGAGAAAGGCGGCAGCCCGCCGGGCTGAGTCGGGAGCCGGCGGGCCAGACTTGCCCGGGAAGGGCGAGCGGGGCGAAGCCGGTTGTCACAGTACGGCGCAGCGACCCGGGAGCCTCGCCTCCAAGCGCGCGCCACCGGAGATCGCAGCCACCCGCCGGCCCTTCTGGGATGTCCGAGGGACCCCGGCATCCAGGACGGTGACGGAGCGAGCCCGAGGATGGGACGGTGCCCGCAGCTCCGGCTCGTGAAGGTAAGAGCTCACCAGCCCGCCCAGGATCAGGAGCATCTTCCGCCCGGCGGGCGCCGGACAGGCGTGGGTTGGGGGTGCTAGGGGTGCTGGGGGAGGGGATCGGCGACCCGGGCGCGTCCCAGGAGGCTGGGCGCAGCCTCACATCCTCTCCCTGCACCTCTGAAGCCGGGTTTACGAGGCCGAGGGAGAACTAGAACAGCGGTGGAAAAAGAAAGGGTTGGGGCGAAGCTACGCGGCGCGGGAGGATAGGGGGTCCGCCCACTCGAGGAACCGGCTCTGCACCGAGAATCGCTGCAGGCTTTGGGGCCGAAGCTCGGTCCCCTACAGACACGGATCTCGGGAACCCGGGCTCTGGAAGGGTTGGGGTCCTGGTCCTGAACCCCGCAAGCCGCCCTTGTCCAGTGCTGGGCGCTCTTTCCTGCCCCTTCCCGTGCGTGGAAAGCCTCAGGTCCCAGAGGTAGATGTCGCCCGCGCCTCGCGACCCTTGAGTAACGTAGCATCTCCAGGATGCTATGGTGCCACCTGCCCTATTCGGGTCGGTCCTGGGGCACTGCAGCCGGGAGCGCAACGCTCGCTCTCCAGCCCGCAGCCCTGCTCGCTTCTGCCACCCGGCTTGGAGACGCAGTTCTGGCGCCCCGAGTTTAGGAAAGTCTCCAGTCAGCGTTTGCAGCACCTGCTGGGTAAACTTTGGGGGTGACGTGGGGCTGCGTGGATGGCGGGAGCCGGGGAAGGGCTAGGGGCTCGATAACCCGGCCCGCTGCCTGGGGACAGGCGCTACTTTGCAGAAGACAAGCGTGTTCTGGAGCGCGCGGGGTTGCCAGGTGCAGGCACCTAAGCACCGCAGGCCAGGGAGGCGAGTGGGCCTGGGTGCCGAGCTCCTCACCCTGGGTAGCAACGCCTGCGGCTCCAGACTAGTGAGTGGGAACCGCCTGGGCCCCACGCAGAGAGATGACGGGTTGACCGAGCCCAGGGCATTCAAAAGCGATTACATTTAAAAGATTGAAGTGGATTCGGGCGAGGGGCGCGGATTGACTCTGATTTTTCCATCAGTTAGTAAACCGACTGTACATTTATTGACCTGTTAGAAAAGCTGTTTGAGTTAAAACCACAGAGATTTAAAATGTGAATCCCTGGCTTACCAGTCGCTGAGGTTCCCACCAACCTCCCTCTCTAAATACTCCTAAGTTGTGTTTAAACATGAGACGGTGAACCCAAGAGACCCCATGATTATTTTCTGGGAGAGCAAGATTTCCAGCAAAGAAGGTAGAAAATGACATTCAGGGAGGTTGCGCAGATAATAATCAAATGGTAGTATTTTCTAAAGCTTCCTGCTGATGCTCTGTCTAAATTCACAGACCTGTCAGGATTCAGTCTTTCAAGTGGATTCAGAAGATTGGACTGTGGGTATTTTATTTCAGGTTTATATGGAAATAGATAAGTGTTCTTTTTCAGGCAGTTCTTGGAATTGTGTGCAAGTATGTGTTCAGAATGATCACATTTTCCTAAAAGAAAAAAATCCTTTTTTTTTTTTTTTCTGTTGTCATTCCTATTGGATAGTGGGAGATGGGAGACTTCTGTCTCCTATGGTAAATTCAGTATGAGCCAGTAGATACAGAGGGAGGGGTATAGGTGTTCCTCCTGCCCACCTACCTGCTTTGTAAACACTGTTAAGTAGTTTTCATAACAGCCCCAGGAAGTAGGAATTATTCTTGAAGCACAGAAAGTTCAAGCTACTTGTTCAGAGGCACACAGGATTCAACCCCTGGCACTCTGGACGAGGTCTTTGTTTTGTTATCTTTTGCCAGTACAAATTCTACTTAAAACTCACTCTGAACCTCTACCAGCTGAAAGCCGAGAGTTTCATCAGCTTGAAAGTATGAATCAAGGCAACTTAGGGTTCATGCAAAAACCAGTTCTGTCCCTGATGGTCAAGTTATGGTTGGAAAAGAGTCATTCAGGGTCCTATAGTGTGGGCTTCACACTGAGCTGGTTATAGAGCATTGGGGGAGAGTAGGAGAGATAACTCACTCTGAACCTCTACCAGCTGAAAGCCGAGAGTTTCATCAGCTTGAAAGTATGAATCAAGGCAACTTAGGGTTCATGCAAAAACCAGTTCTGTCCCTGATGGTCAAGTTATGGTTGGAAAAGAGTCATTCAGGGTCCTATAGTGTGGGCTTCACACTGAGCTGGTTATAGAGCATTGGGGGAGAGTAGGAGAGATGGGCTTTGTGTGTGTGTGTGTGTGTGTGTGTGTGTGTGTGTTTGTGTGTGTGTGTTATTGAGGAGGGAGAGACAGGTATATGTGTGGAGTGTTCATGGGTGAGGAGAGAGGGTCCCTCTCCCTGTCACCCCTACAACCTGCAGCTTCCAGGAAACAGATATGTGTTCTGGTGACTGGTGATTCCTGGCAGTGATTTTGTGGGGTAAAGACCAGGCCACAGTGGACTCTTTTTTTTTTTTTTTTTTTTTTTTTTCCTGTTTTGAGATAGGGTCACCCTATAGTCCCAGCTGGAACTCATTATATAGAGCAAGCTGGCCAGGATCTCATAGAGATCTGCCTGCCTCTGCCTCCCAAGTACAGGTATTAAAGGCCTGTGCCACTGCACCTGGCCTCAGTGGACTCTTAAAGGACAATGAGTGCTGGCGGGGGTGGGGGGGGCTGCGGTTTTGTTGCTTCCGTTATTGTCTGCAACAGTTTAGCAACATTCAGCAAAGTCTATAAACCAGAGGAGGAACTATCTGTGTTAGCACGCTCCCAATACACAGCTGTGAATAGTTTAGTGATATTTATTCCTTGCTGGTCTTGTTCTCAAGAGCCGGGTCTAGGCATAGCTATGACCATCTGACAGGCTCTCCCTTGCTGTGTCACAGCCCCAGTCTGTCCCGTGTTGTTTCTGAGACTTCAGAGGGCAGTTTCCCACAGCTGCAGAATGCCTGTGAGCTGCTCTGTGCCGCCTTCCCTAGGCAGGTGCTCAAACATGGGCCTTCAAAAATTGTTTCTTTGTTTAAGTAACAATGGAGGCAGGTTTCAAAGAGGTGCCTTGTCAGGAGGGATAGAAAGTTTTTAAAAAAAAAGTGAGCCAGGGTGGGATTGTGGGTTATGGGACAAGTAGCCTGCCCACAGATCTGAAACAGAGTAGGGAGACCCAGAGCAAGGCCAAGCCATGGGATTTGATAGGCTCTGCCCTAGGGAGGAACCTGGCAGGTCAGCCCCTTCTCAAGAGTGTATAGACATGAAAAAGCAGGCCACTGGCCCTGAGCTCAAGTGGAAAATCCATTTCTTACCCTTGCTGACATTCGATTTCTTGGAGAGCAAGAGCAGCATCCAGCAGAGATCAGCCCCATAGGAGTCTGGGGGTCAAAGAGGCCCTTTGGCACTACCCTGAGTGTCCCAGATTCTTGCCAAGCCTAAGGGCCTAAGGAGTGGGAATGTTGGAGGAAGTGAGGCCTTGAGAGAGGGAGCAAGGCTTTGAGTTTCAGTAGCTAAAACGGTAAGATAGTTAGCCTAGCAGGCAGCAAATCTCTGCTCTTAGCTCTGCCTCCAATGGGCTGTGTGACTTCTGGAAGGTCACCTTCCCTCTCTGAGCTGCAGTTTCTATCTGTGCCTAGGTCTAGAACTGCTTCCCTTTACCCTCTGTCTCTTTCAAAGCTCTGTGTTCCCATCTTCTTTTCAGGGCTGTGGCCTGACTTGGGATAAGAAGGTACAGCAAACTGCCTTCCCAGCTCTGCTCCTCTCCAGCTGGGGAGTTCAGTGTGTGGGACCAAGTACTCTTCTCTGGGTCATGGTGACCTCCCAGCTGCCTTTCCCCTTCACAGCACCAGGCCTGAAAACCCAGTGCACACAGTAGGTGTTTAACAGATGCCTGGGGACTAGGATGAGGTTTGTGCTGTCATCTCCTCCTTTTAGTCAGTACAGTTGGAGTGAACACATCGTTGCTGCTCCCACAGGACATAGACGTCACCTCAGAACAGAGACGCCTGAGAGATACCTAAGCTACCCCAGAAGAGAAGTAAAGCTAAGCCCCTCTTAAACCCACTATGGTTATTAGAGAGAAAAAAGCAGCAGACAAATGCCAGTGCAGAGCCCTGGGGACGGTGTGGAGCTGGAAACGGTGGATGTGCTTGACATAGTCCTGCCCCCTTTCTGCCTTCACCTGGGTGACCGGTGGACTGGGGTGCTATCTTTCAGCTCACATTCCACCCCAGCCGTTTCTGGATTCTATAAAAAGGGAAGTAAGAACCCATTGCAGGGAGGGACTGGAGAGATGGCTCAGTGGTTAAGAACACTGGTTGTTCTTGCAGAAGATCCGGGCTCGAATCCCAGCACCCACATGGCAGCTAACTCCAGTTCCAGGGGATCCGATGGCCTCTTCTGTCCTCCTCAGGCATTGCACAACATGGGTACACTTACCTACATTCAGACAATACACGCATACACATAAAATAGAAAGAAAAATAAATAAACAAACAAATAAAAAAGAACCCATTGGGGAAGGGAGGGCAGGTAGCGCTGTTAACTGCAGTTTTCTCATCAAAGAATGAATTGTCAATTATAAGTGATCCGGCCCTGTTGGAGGCCCCTGTCCGCCGAGACATTTGCAGCTATACTGTCACAACCATTCTAAAGGCTCATATTCAGACTTACTGCTCCTGGCCAGCCATCCTGCCCTGTTCAATGTATAGTCATTGAGCCACCTGACAGTCAGCATCTTCTTTTGGGAGATGGGAACAGCAGTGAAGCAAATGTGGACTTGAATTTCAGCTCTGCTATGAAGTTCAAGCAACTGAGGTTTATCACTCCGAATCTCAATTTCTTCATGGGTTAAAGAGGGGGAAAGATGGGACTGGGTGAATAGCTCAATCAGTAAAATGCCTGCCTTGCAAGCACAAGGACCTAAGTTTCGGATCCCCAGAACCCACATGAAACCTGGTTACAATAGTCTGTGTTTGTAACCCCAGCGCAGAGTACAAGGGATGGAGACAGGTGGATCCCTGAAACTCATTTGAGAGACCCTGTTAAGAGACCCTATCTTAAAAAATAATGGAGAACCAGCTGGAGAGATAACTCAGTAGTTAAGAATACTCACTGCTCTTGCAGAGGACCTGGGTTCAAGTCCCAGTACCCACGTGGTGGCTAACAATTGTTCTAATTTCAGTTCCGGGGGATCCAATACCCTCTTCTGATTTCTGAAGGCATTGCATGATGTGGTGCACTTACACACATGCAGGCAATACACTTAAACACATAAAATAAAAATAATTTAAAATTTTAAAACATAATAATGGTGAAGAATGATTAAGGAAAATCTCCCAATGTCGATCTCTGGCCTCTGTGTACTCTCCCACACTCACAAGTTCATGCAACACATACACAGCATAATACACATACTCCAAAAAATTAGGAAAATGGAGCCTATTTATGGAATAGCCATGACTTCTTGCACAGCCCCAAAGTGTCTGTCACACTGACAATGCTTAATAAGCATCAGCTATAGTGCCCCCCCAATAAACCTTACCAATGTTCTAAGTTTAAGAAAGGCCATAAAAAAGAGTGGTAAGTGCTAAAGATACGGCTAGGTTGGTAGAGTGCTTGCCTAGCATTCACAAGGTCCTAGGTTCGACCCCTGGAACTGCATAAACGGGAGTTGGATGCACTCGCACACCTATTATCCCAATACTCAGGAGGTGGCAGCCTTTCATAGTCATGTTAGGCTACATAGTTGAGTTCAAGGCCAGCCTAGGCTACATGAGACTGTGCCCCCCCCCCAAAAAAGGAAAAAAAAAAACAAGAATGAGGAGGATGAGGATGGAGAAGAGGAGGCAAAAAGGAAGAGGGGGGAGAAAGAAGAGGAGGAGGAGGAAGAGTAAGGGTTCTTGGCAGTATAGACTCTCCTACGATTCCAGAGTGCTTTTCATTCTTCACTCCCAGAGAGAAAGCCAAAGTCACCAGCAGGCAACTGAGCTCAAGGCCAAGAGGTACGTACAGTTGGCCCCCCACACAACCAGATCTATGGAAACATTTGTCAGCTCCCTAGAGTCTATCAGGCAACAGAGGATTAATCACTTATTTTCAACCAAAGTTGCTGCTTCAATAAAGATAAAAGGAAGGGAAGGAGCAGAGAGGGAGAACCCCTCATCTCAGAACTGGGACATACCCTTTCTTCTCTGTGAAATGGGCATGTTGGGATTCTGCTCCAAGACCCAGGTCCCTACATCCAGAGCCACCCACTGAAACATCTCAGCCAAACATGCTATGGGCAGCTGTCCATCCAGCAGCTGGAAAACTGCTCCTAGGCCAGATAAGATGCTGCAGAACATGCAGCTTCCCCAGGAGCAGAGAGGTGGATTGAGTGTCACTGACCCTCCCTCATTGTTACCCTGGTTTCAGGTCTGGTGGTGCGCTAGGGCACCAAGGTCTAACCCCAGAGAGAAACTGGCCAAACAGGTCCAGCAGCTTCACTACTGTGGACCATGGAAAAGATTGTTCTGGGCTGACTTTGGAGACTTCTGTGTTTAGACTGCACAGGGGTAGTCAACCTTTGAGCTTCTCTAGGCCCCACTAAATGAAGAATTGTCTTGGGCACACAGTAAATGCTGATGATGTCTAACCCAACATGGGTTACGAGAGTATATTATGTTTATTTTGGGGTGATCCATGACATGACAAGCTATTCTGGGTTTTATGTGGCCAAAGGATCACAGGTGAGATGTCTCTGGTAGAGGCATCAAGCCACCATGAGGCATAGTAGGAATCTTGTTGAGCCTTATTAGGCACTGAAGGCTTTTAGGACAATGGAGATAGCTTGTAAGTCAGGGTTACAAGCACAAGAGTGTAATCTGACAGATGGTGGGGGTGTTGTGGGAGGGCACAGGAAGGGCTCAGAGGTCTGTGGAAGGGATTTCCTGGCTCAGTGGCCTCTCCCATCACAAGGATATCACTAGTGGGCAGCATATGGGCAGAGATGGGAGGAAGAGGGAGGTCCAGGCAGCAGTGGAGACAGGAAGCATTTGGTTCCCCAAGAGGGCCAAGGAGAGCTCAAGGCTGGGTAGGGCATAGTCTTCCCAGGGCCAGGTTCCCCTGGACTCAGGGCCCAGCCAGTGCCCATGGCCTGCTTAGAGTGGACAGCTTTGTTATGACTGAGGAGGTAAGCCTAAAGACAGTCTGATGGAGACTTCAGAAGATCCAGACCACTTGGGATGGGGGGAGAACATGAAGATGAGCTCTGAGCGGTGACTGGAAGGAGGAAGAGCAACCTGTGACTTGAGGCCTGCACGTCTGCCTCTGTCATTCTGGCCTGTCCTTTCTCCCTAGCACCCATGACAGCATGCATTCTTGTTCCAAGACCAGAGGTGGCTTTTGTTGGAAACACCATCTTTGGTGTCTCAAGTACCACCCCCATTCCTATGCCCTGCCTGAAGTCAGGAGGGTCCCAAGAATAGGGACACTCTGTGGCCTGCTGTACTATGCAGAGGCTGCTCATGGGTGACAAAGCCCGAGTGCTTGGCGACCCTGTCCACTGCCCTAGGGCCAGGCCACACCAAGCTTCCCTGGGGAGAAACACAACTGCTGCCTGTATGAGCCTAACTGCTCCCCACTGGGCGTCCTCTGTCTGTCTCTCTGTCACACGCACGCACGCACGCACGCACACATGGTGCCATTTTTACTGTTTGTTAGTAGTGTCTCCCTCACCCACCACTCTTCAGGGGCTGTTTGTGGGGGCACCACCTCCCTACCCCTCCCCTCTCTTCCTCTCCCTTTTGCACAATCAATCCCACAAGGCAGGTGTGGGCATCTGCCAGCTCAAGGCCAGGGCTGGAGGACTGACTCCCAGAGGGTCAGCAATGTGAGTGAATGGCAGATTGGAGCCTCCATGGCTTCCCAGCTACAGTTCCTAGATAGGAACCTTAGATGCTTGGACACTGATTCTTCTTCCAAGATAAACAGGGAGAGGCTGATCCTGAGGGAGATTGATCCTGGGGAGAGGCTGATCCTGAGGGAAACTGGTCCTAGGAAGAGGCTGGTCCTAAGGGAAGCTGGTCTTAGAGGGAGGTTGGTCTTTAGGGAATGCTGGTCTTTAAGGGAACCTGCCTTTCCCCTTCTTCCTTTGTCCATAACTTTCAAGCTACCCAACTACTCTTCAACACCTCCCCTTCCTCTTGGTCAAGACTTCCCTTTCTCTCTCCAGTGGTCTCCTAAAGACTCTGTCAGTCTGTCTGCCTTCAGGCCTGCCTCTATCAGACAAAGCTGTTCACTCTGAGCAGGTCATGGGCACTGGCTGGGCTCTGAGTCCAGGGGAGTCTGACCCAGGGAGGACTATTTAGGAAGCCACTCTTATGCCAGGGCCCATCTGGTGACCCTCTGAGTACTCCTTGCCCACTCTAGAGGTGAAAGAACCAACACTCCTGGATCTCTTGCCCCACCCCTCTGCCCTGACACATTGCTCTGCCCTGCATCATCTCTTACCCGCCATGTCCCCCAGTCTTCCTGAACCACACTCTTCCTCCTTCAGGATACCCTCCAGTCCAAGCCCATCTCTCGCCAGTGGCACCTTTGGTTTCTTCTTTTCCCTCCCCACTAGTAGAAGCCTCTCACTTGGGGGCAGAGGGAGCCTATCCCCAGCATGGAGGCCCCAGCACTCCCATGTGTCGCCCATGGGTGGCTCTAAGTCTCCCTCTGTATATCCACTAAGCACTGTTCTGTCAGTGGATCCTGAGCTTAGCATGGATCAGGAAGTCTTTCTTAAAAACTCAAAGGCTGACCATGGTGGCACATGCTTTTAATCCTGGCTTTTGGGAGGCAGAGGCAGAGCAATCTCTGAGTTTGAGGCCAGCCTGGTCTACATTGTGAGTTTCAAGTCAACAGGGGCTACAGGGAAGCCGTGTCTTAACACCCTCACCCCAAATAGACAAAAATTGTGTGTTCAGCACTTCTTCCAGGCCTGGGCACACAGTAGGAGCACAATAGATACTCGATTTAACAGAGGGCTTCTCCCTGCTTGTGCTCCCACTGAATATCTGTCTGTGCACTTGAGGTGCTGGGATGATGACACACAATGACAAGTGACCTCTGTGCATGGGCTTATGACCCAGAAGCTTCTGAGCATCCAGTAGCACTCAGAGGTTCCAGCCCTGCCCTGTGTGTCCCACCTCTGTCCCTATACATGGTGTATGTTGAGGCAGGGTAGTCCACATGCAAAGAAAGGCATCTGAATCTCGAGAGTTTCTGGGGAGATGTCACCAGGGGAATGTTAGGATCCAGACTGGGGACACTGGGGACGTAACAGGATAAGAACCTTCCCAGAAGCTGGGGTGTCACGGAACAGGTCCAGGGCACTACTGTCTCCCAAGTGGGAACTACAGAAGTTCTGGTAACAAGGCAGGAGAAGCCAGGCAAGGCAGAGGTGGCTTAAGGCAACAGCATCCTTGTCTCCTCCAAATGGACTTGTCCCCGAGTACACATCACTATCCTCCAGCTTTCTGTTGGTGGCAGTGGGACAGCCTTGGGGTCCTTTCTCTGAAGATGGCTGGGCCCCATGTTCCTAAACAGGCTAGGAGTGACAGGGTTCATGTGCCCCCGGAGGAGCAGAGTGTCCTAAGGAAGGAGCATTGTCCCTAATGCTGAGGTTAGAGCCGATTCTGCCACTTCCTAGTTGGGTGACCTTCGGGAAGTCACACCACCTCTCTGGGTTTCTATATCCTCTTTACTAGATGATGATGGGGATTAAAGTAGGAAATTCCTTTACAGTCAGCAGCCTGCACCCACCAAAGCTCAAAGAGGGTGGCTTGTTGCTTTCATAGCCTTAGCTATCCTCCCTACTCATCCCTTCCACACTGAGCCCGGCAGTCACTCAAACTCTCTTCCTCCAAGAGGCCTTCCATGATGAGCCAGTCCTCTGACTAGCCAGCCTGGAGAAAGACCACAGGGATTTTCCAGTCCCCAGCAGACTGGCATGTGGTTATGGCTGCACCTCGTGATTCACCTTGCCAGTCTGACAACATTGGAATTGATCTCGATCCTGTTCCAGGAGATGACTTTATTGACAACTCGCTTGGGTGTCACAGCAAGGACAAATTCATATCTAAGTTTATAAATGGTTACTCACAGGTGTTGTACTTAGCACACCGTGGACTGGTAGGCAAACCATTTGGTTTGCTAAAATGTGTCCCTAGTACCCTTTGAGTAGCGCTGCTCTGTGACCCTCGTAAGGCTACAGTTCCCATCCTCAGTGCCGGGACCACTGCACATGCCCTTTCTGGCCATGCCCTTTGCACCTGTTCTGCTCTGCTGCAGGTACTTGAGTTAGGGAGCAACTCTGATAGCTAAAGCTGGGCTGTTGAACTCAACAACTAGGGAAGAAACCCTGAGGTTTATTCTGGTGGGGGAGGATTTGTGGCACTCGCTCTGTGCAAGCCACCTTTCCCTCATTCTCAGTCATCAGCCTGCCCCTTGTCACCAAGGTGTGAGGAGGACTTGTGATAGTCATTGGGTCCCAGTACCCCAGTGCGGCCAAGGGAACCCTTCACGCTAGGGGTGGGTTCATCCAAAGCTACCAGGACCCAGCCCCATACTACATCTGTCCCTTGTCCCAGATAAAGGGACCACCCAAGATAAAGGAGATATCTCTCTCTCTCTCTCTCTCTCTCTCTCTCTCTCTCTCTCTCTCTCTCTCTCTCCTCTCTCGGGTCTCCCTGTAGCCTTAGGTGGCCTGAACCAGGCTAGCCTCAGTCTCACACTCATAGAGATCTGCCTGCCTTTGCCCCCCATAGTTCTTTTTTATTTTATTATTTTTATTTTATGTATATGAGTGTTATGCCTTCATGTAGGTAAGTGCACCCATGTCATGCAATGCCTGAGGAGGACAGAAGAGGCTGTCGGATCCCCTGGAACTGGAGTTACAGACAGTTGTTAGCTGCTATGTGGGTGCTAGGATTCCAACAAGGGTCTTCTGCAAGAAAACTCAGTGTTCTTATCATCTGAGCCATCTCTCGAGACGCAGGGTCGTAGTTTTAAAAAATATTTTATTATTTTTATTTTATGTGTACGAGTATATTGCCTGCATGTATGTGAGTGCACCTGGGTCATGCAATGCTGTGGACGCCAGAAGAGGAAGAGGACTTCAGATTCCCCTGGAACTGGAGTTAAGGATGGTTCATAGCTGCCATGTGGGTGCTGGGAATTGAACCCGAGTCCTCTGCAAGAGCAGTCAGTGCTCTTAACCACTGAGCCATCTCTCCAGTCCTGAATTCTTAATTTTTAATGTGTATGTGTGTACATGTGTATGAATGTGGGTATACATGTATATATGTGAGTGACTGAGTGTGTGTGTGTGTGTGCGCGTGTATGGAGGCCAGAAGACAACCTTAGGTGCCATCCTTAGGAATACCATCCACCTCTTTTGAGACAAAGCCTGGAGCTCACCAGTTAGGCAAGACTGGCTGGCCATCAGGCCCTAGGGATCTGCCTCTCTCTCAGCCTCCTCAGTGCTGGGATTACAAGTGTGTTACTATATCCAGCATTTTTATGTGGATTCTGGAGATCCAACTCAGGACTTCATGCTTACAAGGCAACCACTTTTACCAACCTGGCCATCCCCTAGCCTGGGACAGTAGTTCTTTGCAGTGGGGACTGCCTTGTACACTGTGGGATGTTTAACCTCCTTGGCTTCATCCTGCTACATGCCAGTAGTGCTCCTCTAGGCCCAATACCATCCACGATTGGGAGACTTCTAGGTTTGCATAACTCATGTTTATGGTTGAGAGAGAAACAGAGGCATAGGCCTGTTCCATGGATATTCCTAACTTCTGCCCTGACACCACTCAGTGGGCCTTGACAGGCAGCGGCTCACCCAAGGAACCCTGTTACAAACCCTCTAGCCTTTCTGTAATGGAGCCCACTTGCCAGCTGCCAGACAGTCTGCCTCCTTCCTGACCTCCTCAAATCGCTTCTGAAATGCTTCTCCTTCAAGAACACGCTTCTGCTGCCACTTCACACTTGGCTCTATGCAGTGATGGAGAATCCCTAGGATGGTGTCACCTGTAGGGCTGGTGTCTCCACAGCTATCCTGACACCTCAGTTCTGTCTTCCACCTCCTCAGAGACAGGACATTTCCCAGCATTCAGGGGCCACCCACAGTTCACAGTTTCCGGCTCCCTAAGGGCAGGATCAGAGCCCTGGCAAGGCTCCCTTCCTCTGTGAGACCCCAATTCAGCCCTTCCTGAGTCATGCCTCCCAGATTGGTTCCACAAGGGATTCCCCCCCATCCTTCCTCATTCTCACCACAACTCCCAGAAAGGTGGGCTACAGGAAGGAACTAGGGGTGACGAACCAAAAGAAACCTGTACCCATGTCACTGGGAAGCACCAGCTTTGTGGAAAGAAGGAACAGGAGGAGAAAGAGAAATGGGGAACAGCAGGAAACAGGTCATCCTACGGAGGGTAGGAGCAGCGTCCACCCCAGTGCCTCCAGTTGCCATGGTAACAACCATGGGCAAGTATCTGTTTACAGCAGCTTGTCATCTGTACATTGGAGAAACAGTAAAAATTCCAACTTTTTTTTTGGAATGGGGGAGGAGGTTAAGATTAGATGAGAAATTTACCAGAAAAGCCTTCAGTAAATTGGGAAGGCTAAAGGCAGGAAGGGAGGTCAGAGGTCCACAATGGGCAAACATGTCACTGAGGGTATCAGAGAACAAGTCATGCCTAGTGCAGAGGACAGGCAGAGGCAGGGTGGGTGTGTAAGTTACTTTTCTCATCATGTGACCAAGTCAAAAAAACAGCTGAAGAGGGGAAGGGTTTATTATGGCTCACAGTTCAGAGGAAAACAGTCCTTCACCTCAGGCATGATGGAAATAGGGCTTGGTCCGCGGCCCTAACCAAAAAGCAGAGAAGAGAAACCTCCAGTGCTCAGCTCTCTTTCTCCTTCTTCCCTTTTCATTCTGTGTAGAACTCCAGGCCATGGGATTGCATCACCCACATTCAGGGCGGGTCTTCCCTCCTCATCTCTGGTAACTCCCTCATCTCTGGTAACTCCCTCACAGAAGTATGCCTCATTAATGCCCTAGATGTTCCTTAATCCAATCAGGCTGACAGTGGAAGTTAACCATTACCACAGGGATGGGAGGTAGAAACCACTCCATGGCTCACACCTTGTGCCCAGCAAATCCTCATTGATGGTGATGCACGCACCACTTTTGTAAGTAGCCATGGCTCCTGGGAACAGACTGGTGGTGGAGAATGGTGGGCAGGGGACCAGGCAGGGAGCACTTCTGGTCAGGAAGACTGAGTCAGAGTAGACCTTGCAGAGTAGAGAGAAAGAACACTGCTGTCGAGTTGGCTGTGCCTCTGGCCCCTCGCTAAGATTCTGTATGCACTGAATTGCCAAACCTCTCTAGGAACTTCAGGGTATAGATATTTCATTCCTACTAGTCCCATTTACATTGTGGGCAATAAAGCTGGGAGAAGTTCAGTGATTTTCCCAGGATCACACAGGTAGGCCCTGGGTAGTAAGCAATTCCACCATGGATCTCTCTGGCCCCAGAGTTAGGATTTTGAAGTCATGGAACCAGAGTATATTTAAACCTGAAGAGGAACGCTGGGTGCAAACACCCTGCTCAGTTCACACTTGGGAAAACTGAGGCCAAAAAGGGGATGGGCAGTAACTTGTCCACAGTCCCAGAGCAAGTTGCAGAGTCAGAAAGGGCTCTCAGCCCTGCCTCCCCTGCTCCAGAGTGCATCTTTCCTGAGCTCAGCTCCCTGGAGTCCAAGGCAGGAGTCGTGTTCAGGAGGCAAGATGAAGAGGAGGAGAAGGAAACCCCAGCAGGGAAGAGGACAGTAGGGAGAAGAAAGTGAGTGTCAGAGTGTCCCTGTGGAGCTGGGCATGGCGGCACATACCTGTAATCCCAGGCCTGGGGAGGCTGAGGCAGGAGAAGTTCAAAGCCATCCTGGGGTACATAGTGAATTCATGGGCTAGAGTAAAACTTTGTCTCAGAAAACCAAAGTGGGGAAAAAGAAAACAAGAAAGGAAGAAACAAAGGAGAGGGAGGGGAGGGAGGGGAGGGGGGGGGAGGGAGGGAAGGAAGGAAGGAAGGAAGGAAGGAAGGAAGGAAGGAAGGAAGGAAGGAAGGAAGGAAGGAAAAATTCTTAAATCATCACAGCACTCTGGGGACAGAAGGGGAAAGCCCATCTGTTTGTTCATTCATTCAACAGGTTTTGGGACTTACTCTGTGTTGGGCCTCACTGAGGGCATCAGTAGAGACTTGGACCCTACCCAGAGAACTTATAGCCCAAGGAGACATACTCCTGGGCCCTCGAGGGTCATGTGTAAATTCCAGAGTGGCTCAGGCCCAGCCCTGCCAAGAGGCCTCAGTGAGTGGAGGCAGGGGTGTACAGGAGTAGAGGTAAGGATAGAGCCGGATTCCTGAGAGCTCAGGGCCCCGGAGAAAGTCTGGAGGCGGGGAACACCCAGGCGCACCCTCTTCCCTTAACTGTAGGCAGATTTTCCATTCCATTTTTTCTTCTTTGTACAACAGCAATTTAAGCTAATTAAATGCAGCAATAAATTATTTTTTGTCTGCCTGGAATAATCGGCGGGGGGAAATGGGCTCTTTGCCTTGGGGTGGGGACAGATTGTGGCTGTCGATAGAAAGAGACTGTTGGGGCGAGGGTCTGGCCTGGAGCTAGGTGAGGAGAGAGGGGACTGCTTGGGGACAAGTCAGAAAGACTAAGAAAGGACATGTGACATCGCTGTCCTCTATCCTTAGTCCAGGGTTACCAGGGACTCATCTTTCGGGTGCCTCTGTGTGCATCAGAAGAGGCAAAGGTGTCGCCTGAGGGTCTCAGCTGGGCTATGCACAGCTTGCAGTCACCACTCCCACACACCCAACCACTCTCTCTTCTCAAAGCCTGTGTACCTGTGGAGACCCCGGAGTTATCCATGGTTCTGCTGGAGTTCAGTTGGCCCGTGACTGCCCACATATCTGTGGCAGCAGAGACAGGGTTTGAAGAATTGATTGCACATGTTTTGTTTCTGCAAGGCAGATCCTCAGTGTTTCAATGCAGTGAAAGAGTCAACCTGGTAAAGAAATTGTGGTTTATGAGCCCTGCTGTCTATCACATCTGGACTCGTTCACCTTGGCTTTGCTCAAGGCAGGCTGTACCTGATCAGAGTGAAGAGCAAAAGCAGTCAGAACAGTCAGAGGAGGGCTGGAGAGATGGGTCAGTGGGTAAAGCACTTGCTGTATAAGCATAAGGACCTGAGTTTGCGTCTCCAGCACTCATGTAAAAAAGCTGGGGGCGGGGGGGCGGAAGCTGGGAGTGAACATGCACCCTTGTAATCCCATCACTGGAAGGTGGAGATAAGCAGATCCCAGGGGGCCTTGACTGACCAGTCAGTCTATAGGACTGTGAGCTCCAGATTCAGTGGGAGATCCTGTCTCAAAAAGTAAGGTAGAGAGTAATAGAGGAAGACACCTGATGTTGACCCATGGCCTCTACATGAGTATAAGTAGGCCCATGTACCCACATGCACATGTGTGCACACCCCCATACATCATATCAGAGAGAGAGAGAGAGAGAGAGAGAGAGAGGTTCAGAGGAGACAGAAAAAGAGAGGAATTGTCAAAGGAACCCAGGATTCAGGGCCTCAACAAGTAGGGAATGGGGCTATGATCTTGACCTTACTGGGGAGTGCTGCTGTGGCCCCCATGGTCTTCTGAACCCAGCTCTATCACAGACCTAGTGAACTGCATCACAAATCAAGAGACTCCTGGCTCTTTTTCCCTCAAGGCCTGCAATGTTTCCACACCTTCCAATGAGGACACTGACAAGCTCCAACTGTCTGCTGCTCAGGAGCCTGTGTTGGCTTTCTCGGCCTCCTGATCCATCTCAGTTCACTGTCTGAGTCCCCTCCCTCTGGTAGTCTGGGTCTCTCCAGGCCTAGAAGGTTTCTCCTCCTGACTATATCTACCCTCTACAGACTCAACTCCCCCAGAAAGCCCACCCCATAGTTCCACTGTGTAACCCCTGTCCCCTGGAATCATTTGAGCTTTCCTTCTTGTTTTCATGATCTCTCTCTCGCTCGCTCTCTCTTGCTCTCTCTCTGTTGTCCTGGTTCTTCTCTACCTCTGAATTCCTTTTCTTCTTTTTCCAAATCAGATTCTTAGTTACTCTATGAATATAGAATTCCAGTCTAACAAAGGCTTGAAAAAGCAACAAAATGCCATCCTTTTGGGCTGACACATCTCTTCCCAGAGGCAAGCTCATGGAGAGGGCAGAGTGGAACTGAGGTGATGAGAGCCTGGGGCAGGTGGCAGCAGGAATACCCTCAGGGATACAGTGCCAGGCCTGCTCTCCAGAGCCAAGGAGGATTCTAAGGCCCAGAGGGACCAAACAGTGAGAAGGACCCTGCTGGCCCTTGTAACAGGGTTAAATTTCAGAAGCATCACTTTTCTGGTTCCCAGGAGGTCTACACTCCCTCTTCATTGCCCTTCACAGAAGTGGAAGTCCAGTCCCAAGGGCCAGGTGACTCATCTAGTCACACAGGCAGTGGCAAAACTGGGCTCTGAGCACAGCAGGAGGGTGAGGAATGGCTGAGGACACTTGAACATAGCCCACAGCTGTCAGGAGGCTGGTTCTGCCACCCCTGAGGGCTCTGGAGGTCCCCCAGGATGATCTGGGGAGGGAAGGCCAGTCCTTCTGGTTCTTCAGAAAGTTTGAAGAGGTAGGGGTAGTTTTAGCTCCCTCCAGGCCACCCCTCCCTCCCTCCCTCCCCAAAAAGCTAATCATGGAATCAGCCCATCAAAGGAAATTGTACTTTGTGCCTTAAAGACCAAATGGAGCTTTAGCAAAGTGGTTATTTATGGTCTCTAATAAGCATTTTCCCCGTGTGATTAACCTTTCTGCCAAAGCCATGGGAACTGGGGTGGCAGCTCAGATTGCACTGGCCCGGGGGGTCGGGGGGGGTGTTGCTAAAGTAGGCAGCTGTCAGACTCAGCCCTCCTGTCACCCCTCCAGAGGCTCCAGTGCAGCTTTTCCTGTTCCTCTGTGCCTCTCTGGTCTCTCTTCTCCTGTGGCTGCCCTGCCTGTGCACAGCTAGATCTAGCACCCTGTGTACACCTGCCATTGAGCTGAAGCTTGCCCTTATCCTTCTCAGATTTGACTTTCAAGGCTTACAGAGATGAGCTATAAGGCAGAGGTTCTGTTGATGCCTGAATCTGCCAGGCTAGGGCACAGAAGCAGGGTATTCACCAGTGAGCGAACCTATCATACTGGCAGGGTCGCCATGTTAGCACCATTTTGGTTAGTTTATAGCTAGAAAATAGCAAATTTCATGAAGCATTGAAACTTACTTTTTTTTTTTTTTTCCAAAAATTGTTCTGGAGAGCTGGGGTTCAGTGGGTAAGAGAGCTTGCCGTGAAACAGGAAGACCTAAGTTTGAATCACAAGCACCTGCATAAAAAGCTGCATACACCTGTTAGCCCAGCATTAGGGGACAGATCCTGGGAACTCGCTGGCCAGCCAGCCTAGCTGAAACAGTGAGCTTCCGGTTCAAAGCAGAAAGCAACAGAGGAGGACATCTGACATCCTCCTCTGATCTCCACATGTATGTGGATGGGCATGTGCACCACATACATATACACTTGCAGTACATACACATAAAACTTAAAAAATGGTCCTGAAAAGACAACCAGTATTGAACGAGAGGCCAGTTGAGGAGGGACTGAGGAAGTAGTGGAACTCAGGCTAAATGCACTTCGGTCTGATTTAAAGGAGGGTCTCCAGTCCAGTTTGGTAGAGGCCTAGACCTTGCTGAGAAGCTGAGTAAGTACTGAAAGTGATGACTCCTCCCCAGGATATTTCATTTGTTTGTCTGTTTGTTTGAGACAGGTCCCCTGTAGCCCCAGCTACAGCCTGAAACTCACTATGTAGACTAGGCTGGCCTCGATTTCATAGAGATCCAGCTGCCTCTGCCTCCCCAGTGCTGGGATTAAAGACATGTACCACCATGCCCACTAGGCAGTTTCTTTTATTACAGGGACCATTCTGCATTTAATTACAGGGTGTCCGCTGCCTGCCCCCATGTATATGTGGACCCCAGATTAAGAATAACCAGTTTTAGCGGGATATAGTGGCACATGACTTTGATTCTTGCTCTTGGGAGACCAAGGCAGGAGGATTTTGAGTTTGAAGCCAGCATGGGCTATAGAAAAAGCCTGTCTTCAAACAAACAAACAAACAAATCTCAGTTAAGAGAAGCAAACAATAGCCTGGAAAGTTTGGGAGGCTTTTCGTGCCTGGGGAGTAGTCCCCTGTTGATAGAGAAAATGGAGGTGACCAGGAGATCTGCAGTTGGCTGGAGGAAATGCACAGGAAAACAAGGGCTTTTCTTGGAAGTGTGATTCTGGAATCAGCCAGAAGCCTTTACAAACCTGCGGAGCAGGAGGTGGTGGGGGCAAATATGCTGCCTCAGAGCCGACCTTTCAGGAGAGGAGAGGCTGGCTTAGGAATTCTAAGAAGTATTTGCCTTTGCATAATGCAGCCCACATCCTCTGCAGATGGAAAATGGCTTTATGACCCAGCACAACCAAGACTAGACAGACAAGAAGTAGGGTTCAAGGTCAGCCGAGACCTTCACCCTGAGGCATTTATTTCAGTTTTCCAATGAATCTGAATTTCTGCACTAATGACCCCCAGGACTTTAAGATTCAAGAATAAGAACTTCCGGTCCTTGTATTCATCCTCTAATTAGAGCCCAGGTCGTGGGTGCGTGATAATGAACTGGTTTCACACACTCAAGACTCAATTTCTGCACTAATGACCCCCAGGACTTTAAGATTCAAGAATAAGAACTTCTGGTCCTTGTATTCATCCTCTAATTAGAGCCCAGGTCGTGGGTGCATGATAATGAACTGGTTTCACACACTCAAGACTCGCCCAAGGCGTCCATTGAGAGCACCTCCACATGTACAGGGCACTGGGAGACCAGCGGCATATCGAAAGCATATGCTAAATTACTTTGGAAGGCTCGGGAAGGGTGCTGGCCCCGAGGACAGCTGAGTCACCAGGTGCTGGGCACACAGACTATGGGTGAAGGTGTGCTGGTCCAGGAGGGGTCATGTGGCAAGAGTTGACATAGGGTAAGTACATAGGAATAGGACCTGATGTGTCTTCAAGGGAGAGCTGGAAGAAGAACAACGCACAATTTAAGTATTAGATTGATAAGGGTAGATGTCAGACAGTGGTATTTGTAGTTTCTTTAATTTGCCTATGGCTGAGCTGAGTTCAATTTATATATATATATAGAGAGAGAGAGAGAGAGAGAGAGAGAGAGAGAGAGAGAGAAAAGAAGAAGAAGAAGAAGAAGAAGAAGAAGAAGAAGAAGAAGAAGAAGAAGTAGTAGTAGTAGTAAAAGTGGGGCAGAATTTCCTAGGCCCCAGCAGCCATTGCCCGTCTATGGGGACAGCACAGAACCTGGGTCCCGACTGACTCTGAGTGAGCTGTGAGCATTGTCATGAGGACATTGTTCTTTGCTTAGCTGGCAGTAGTCACCAGCTGGCCCGTAGCCTCCTCCTCCCTCCACTTCTGTGTTTGCATTTGGAAAGTGAGGCTAACAATATTTTTCTCCTCTCCAGAGACTATGAAGCTTAATTACTGATTAATAAAAGTGTGGGAAGTTGCTCAGTGCCAGAGCAATGAATGGGTTTATTCTAATCACTGGCGAGGCTCAGGAGCAAGTTTGCTGACCCCAACACTGCACAGGATTGGGTGTAAGCCTAGGGACTATTGAGGTGTCTGGTTTCAGTCAATAAAAGCAGAGAGCCTTAGGGTGGGATAGAGGGAGGGTACTGGGACTGTGGGAATGAATTATACAAAGCCCACTAAGGATTTGGGTAAACACCAAGGGGAACAATGTGGACCAGTAAGCCACCAGGTCAAAGGGACTTCTTTTTTTAATATTTTATTTATTATTTTTATTTTATGTGTATGCATGTATTGCCTGCATGTATGGAAGTGCACCAGTGTTGTGCAATGCCCATGGAGGTCAAAAGAGGGCATCAGATTCACTAGAACTGGAGTTACAGACAGTTGTTAGCTGCCATGTGGGTGCTGGGATCTGAATCCAGGTCTTCTGCAAGAATAATCACTGTTCTTAACCGCTAAGTGGCTTCATTTTAAAATTTTATTTTATTTTTATTTTATGTGTACAAATGTTTTACCTGCATGTATGTTAGTGCACCATGTGTGCACAATGCCTGCAGAGGCCAGAAGAGGATACCTGAGCCATCTCTCTAGCCCCAGGGGGGGACTTTTTGGGGGGTGGGTCTAGGCTCTGACCAGGGATGTGATTGCAGGGTGGGAAAGAAAGCAGCAGAGCCTGATTTTGTCATCTGCACCTACAGGAGGGGGAAGGAGTGGATACTGGTGAGGGTGGGGGCTCTGGGATGGAGTAGATAGGGGAGCAGAGCAGGACGGTGATGTGAAGAGCACTTCCAAGGCTGTCATCTCCCTGGAGACTCTGCTGTCACCATCGTCAGGACCCCAGCTGACATGTTACAATGCTCCTCTCCTGCTCCCACATTCTTCTGGACCCCCTTACAAATGGAATCCCAGCAGAAACAGCTCCCACTTTTGACTCCACCTTATCACTCAGACCAGATAACAACCACCAGGTTCAAATCAGTCAATATGTCCTCACTGAGCACCATTTATGTGCCGGAAACACAATGTCATTCATTAACTTATTTGACAAATTTGAGTGTGTACAACAGATTCTCACAGATACCTGGAATGGGGGGGGGGACTGTATTTACTTTTAAGGTGGGACACTGAGACCCAAAGAAGTCATGTAGCCTACCCATCTAGACTCTAACCTATAGGGAAAGGTGGTGACCTAAGTGAGGGTACATGGTGGTTGGGGGCAGGTGTCAGTTCTAGAAGAGGCAGGCTTCCAGTCACGAGGCCCGTATCTCTCTCCTTCCAGAAGGGCTGAAATCCTGGAGTCAGAGTAACACGGGGCCCTCCCAGAGATAGCAAGCCAACTTCCCAGACACATTCATCTCTTCAGTGCCTCAGCTTCCCCATCTGCAGTAGGCATAGCCATGCTGTCTCCAGAGAAAATTAAGCCATTGATGTTGTCACTGTATATCAAGAGGGCTTGACACATGAGATACAGTTTGTAAGGACTGCTAATAAGCCAGGCAGGGATGAAGGCCCAGGAGGGGCTCATTAAACCACAGGCCTGAAACACCACAATGGGAGGGAGGGAGAAGGGAAAAGGGAAGGAGATGCTCAAATGAGAGCCTATGAGCCCATGGCACTCAGCAGGCAGGTGGAAGCTTGTATGTGCAGGTGTATACATGCATGGGTAGGGGACCTGGTTGGGCCATGTTTGGGGTCCATGCAGTAGCTTTCTCTAACAGCCTCACTTGTGACTCTAGTAACCAGGGACAAACATGACCTCTGTCCTAGGAGCTCAGGCTTCTTCTCTGACCAGCTTCCATTCTAGGCCCTTGGTGAGCAGGGCAACTCCAAACTTTCAAGATGCAGGAGGAAAGGACCAGGAGAGTGGGCAGGGATGCTAGGCAGAGGAGGAGGGGACAAGAAGCATTGGGTAAGTCTTCTAGGCAACCCCCCACATACACACTAACAGTGTCCGGCACCTCCTTGTGCCCACAGGCCCTTCTCCTCCTGGGGCTGAACCCTGTCTCCACCTCCCTTCAGAACCAGCGCTGTGAGAACCTGTCCCTGGCCAGCAACATTTCTGGTGAGTCGTCCCTGTCCCTCACTTCTCAGGATGTCAGTTTCCCACAATGTCCCCTTCCCCCAGGGCTCTGAGCAACTGTCCCATCTCCAGGGAGCACTATGTGGAGAAGGATCTGGAGTGGGAGTCATTGAGTGGGAAGAAGACTGAGATTAGCCAGCAGCCTCTTCTATGGCACAGGAGACACATGCGGCAAATGTGTCACATAGTCAACCATCCAATGGGCAACAGGGAAGGGCACTCCAGCCCCTGCTGCTGGGCTGTGATGTGGGGATATTGGGCAAAGGACAAAGGCTGCTACTTGCTCCTGCTGCAAGTGCCCAGAGTCTAAGGCTGCATGATGCTAACCTGAAGTCTTCGAGATATAGTCACCCATGAGACATGGAAAGGGACAGAGAGGCACTAGTAAGTGCTGAAGCCTGGATTGCATAGGCAGCTGGTTCCCTTATGTGCTCTGAAACACTGTGCTCAATACCTTTCTAATAGAAAATCCTAGGTGAATGCAAATATCACTATGACCTACAGCTGAGCCATTGGCAGAGGGCTTCTATGTAGTTACCTTATTTCATCCCCCATGAGCTGAAAACCCAGTCTTCATCCAGGTTGGGAAGCCGAGGTATGAAAGAGTTACACAACTCCCCCAGGATATTACAGACAGTACTCGCAGGGTCTGGACCCAAATCTAGATCTCTGGGATCCCAGGGCCAAGCCTCCTCTTACTTTTGAGTGTGGTCCTGGGGACAGCTGCTGCCAGGCAAAGTGCAGTGGTGCTTTACTTTCCTCTGTCTGATTCAGCAATTGAGCACCTCCTGTGGACCAGGCCTATGTCACCAGGAGAGCCCAGAGAGCCTCCGAGTCTCACCCAGGTCTCCCAGTGCTGGGAGGGAGAATGCAGAAGAACCAGTAGTGGAAAAAGACAGACTCAAGTTTGGTAGTGAAGAGGCACAAGAAATTCATTTCTGAAGCTGGGCCTGCTGGGAGAGGTTTCTTCTACCTGGCCTGCTGTCCCCTCACATGGGTAGGGGGAAGAAAGGGAGAGATGGACCTGCAGATGACTGACTGGGTCCTATGCTGGGTCCTATCTGAGCTCAGTTATATCCCAACTGTGAGGTAGAGGACTGGTACCCACAGAAAGGGCTTGCCCTGGACTGCTTTGCACCTTACTTTGCCCAACTGTAGGGAATTGGCTTATGAGGTTAAATGCATTGAGTTTTGTGGCTCTGTTTCACAAATGGCAGAGTTCATATCACTACTGTGTCTAATCATGGCTGGCTTTTAAAAGTGTTTAGTAGATAGCTGGAAAAAAGAGAAAGTACTTACTACCTGTTGCTTACACCAATGGAGGTATCAGGGAGGCTAGGACAGGGACAGAGCAAATCTAGGAAGCCTTCCTAAAAGAGGAGGCTTCAAGGTGAGCCCAGAGAGCTAGATGTCTGGCAGAGAATAGCTAGTGTCTGAACACCAGTGAGTGGGTCTGCAGAAGGACTCAGTGGGGTAAGGTAAGCACTGGCTGTCCCAACATAGGGCTGCCCACTGCCTAAGCTGAGTTGAACAGGGAATGTATTGTTCTCAGCCTGTCAACAATTGCAGCCAAGAGGGACAGGGAAGGAGGAGGCCTGAGGAAAGTTCTCCCCCAAAACACAGCCCCCAGACCCAGGTCAAGCGTCATTAACTTGCTTGTGTTCAAGAGAAGTGACACCTTGGAGCTACATAGGTGTCAACTGCCCTTGGAGAGAGCAAGCTGTGATGAATGGCGTTTATTCCCCCATGATTTGTACGGGGTGACCCACCCCCAGCCTAGCTTCATAGCATGCAATCCATCACTCTGCACAATGGCCTCTGATAATGGCCATTTGTTATATGATGCTCAACTGACCCAGACTGATGGGCATTGGCAGAGACAGATGGTGAGGGCAGGGCAGAGGGGCCAGGACAGATGGATGGGCGTCTGGCCGGAGTGGCTGGCCCTGTGCCGGAACCTTTGGGGGCCTTGTACACACCTCATGCCGGGAGCAGGGAGGGGCTGAGTCCCCAGGGCCAAGGCCCCATCATGTGGCAGGTTACAGACTTGGCAACTTATAACATGGCACGAATAAGGCCATGTCAGAAAGTAATAGAATTACTGAGTAATAACATCACAGACAAATGGAATCAGAATTGACAAGGACCTAGAGTTACTGGTTCCTATCCCCGCTCTTAAGGAAGTGATGGTGACAATAGTAATAATAACGGCAACAATAATAGCTAATATGTAGGAATGTCTACTTTGCATTGGGCACAGTGCTAAATGCTCAACTCCATTCAATCATAGTACCATAGTCAGCAAGTATTTTTGTCCCCATTTTTCAGAAGGGGAGCCTTAGGCTCAGAGAGTTTAAGTAACTTGCCTGAGCACACACAGTTACTAAGCAATGGCCCCAAGAGTTCAGCCATCTGGGCCTGATTTCAGACTTAATATGCTATGTGGTCAATCGAGATCTACAGTACCCAGGGCCCAATGTTGTCAGACACCCAGAGGTGCAGTGTCACCTCTGAAGATTTCCCTACCCACGCTGGACTTGTATATGGCTCCACTCTTTCTTCAGTACCTATTATGTGTCTAGACCTCTATTAGATACTGAATACAAAAATGAAGAGTATACAAACCCACAGGACAGGAGGGCTCACTGGCTCCCATCTACTGCCCTGATGCCCCACACATAAAGACACCTTTCTTCTCTGCCCTGCTCAAAGGCAGCTTAACCCAAGGTGCCCAAGAGGAAACAAAGCCTCTCTGCCTGCTGCTGCCCCCCTCTCCATGCCAGGTCACCTAGGCAGAGTGCCTGCCCTTTCCTCCCAAGGGCTCAGGCCTCCTACTGGCAGGAGTGCCAGTTTTGGAGGCTACCCCAGCGCACCTTGCATCTCCCCAGGCAGCCTTGGATGAGTCCTTCCCCTAACCTCAAGCCAGCTACAGGGGATGGGGGCTGCCAGGTGCTCACCCACCTTATGATTCACCCAGAAGCTCTTGATGGGAGACCCCACATAACTGGTTCACTCAGAAGCTCTTGATGGGGGACTTCGCATAACTGGAGCCAGGTTCTGGCTTCCCTCTGAAGTTAGCTACTGTGGCATATTTGGACTCTAAGTATGATAGAAAGATAACTGTATAGCTAACTTGACAGAAGAAAACAGTGTCCAGTTGTGCACAAGTAGTAACTAGGCCACCGGCAAAGAGTCCTTATCTATTATCTGAGGGACCCAGGGACAAGAAGACCAACCCCTGATACTTCAGCAAACACTTGTCTCAGGACCTCTGTACTCCCTTTCCTCAGTTATTCACACAGCTCCTTCCCTCCCTTCCTTCAGGTCTCTAATGAAGCCTTAGTATTTTAGAGAAATACCAAATTAACACAGTACCCCAGTACTATTTTATCCATCCTACCTCCTTTTACAGTTTACAGTATTTCTCACTGGTTAGCGTGTTTGTTTCCTAGCTCACTGTGTCTCTAACTAGAATGCAAGCACTGTGGAGACAGGGAATCTATTTTATTCATTGCTGAATCTCCAGCCCCTTCTGTTTCTTAGGTGAAGTCAGTAAGTACTTGGTAAATCAAGAACCACCCTGTGCCTCCCTGTCTATACAGTTACTGACCAGAAGGGACTCTCTAGGAAGCTGGCTATAGGAGTTGGCTCCCTGACCCCAGCTCACCTTGGCCTTACAATCAGTTTGGCTAGCTGCAGGTTGCTTACCCTGATTCAAACTGCTCCTCACCTCAGAACTATGATAACCAAGTGGGAAAATAATCTCCCAGGAGAGTGGGAGAGGCTGGTTGTTTGGGACAATGGGAAATGAAGGGGGTGTTGGCCTAAAAATCCAAACTTCAGGATGAGCAAGATGGCTTAGTGAGTTGAGGCACTTGCCACCAAACCTGAGGACCTGAGTTCCATTCACCCAACCCATACGGTGGAAGGAGAGAACTGACAACCCCAAGTTGTTCAATGACCTCCATATGCACACCATCCTGCTGGATTCAGTGGAAGGGGGCGCCTTTGTGGCCAGACCGAGTTCATTGGCCTGTCTCCCCCAATCTTGCAGCCTAGCCTTTCCTCCATTTCTTCTGTCTCTCACAGATTTTCATGTACTCCAGGATTTTCTGGGTTTTTAATATAAAGGTCACGTCATATCCTGGATGCCACTTCAGCAGCTTTCTGTGAACGCGGGGACAGGAGGGAAGAACAGGGCGCAGAGAAGGGTGCAAGCCAGATGCTGACAGCTGCCAACCCCACCCCAGGGCTACTGTGAGGGGACCAGACCAGTGTAGGCATCTCAAAAGCCCAGGGTTCAAAATCCACTCTGCCTCTTGGTAGCTTTGGGTGTCAGATAAGTCCTGTGACTACATGGGCCTCAGTGTCCTTATCTGTAAAATAGGAAGTTAGTGCCCACATAGGCAGGTGGTGTGAGGCCACAGTAAGTTCTAAGACATCTATACCCCAAGGTAGGGGCATGTGACATTCTGCCCCACCCACCAAAGCCCCTGGACTAGCAGTGGGCAGAGTCAGTTCTGCTCAGAGTACTTAGAGACTTTGGCAGTTGGCGTTCCCAGAAGGAGACCCTCCTCTCCTGGGGGGAATCCGCACTGCCCTAACTGCCCCCTGCCTTGGCTCCAACTGTGCTGACTGCAGCTAGTACCCATCCTTCCCTGCCCCTGGTCTTAGTAGAAGGGTACCTGGGAACTGCTCCCAGAAGGAAAGAGGCAGGTGCATCTTTGACCTGTATGTTAAGCACTTCTTTTCCAGAACATCTGACAGTGAGTTTAACCTCCCCAGTGCTGAGTGGACGTGAAGAACAAAATGCAGGAAAGCCTGAGTACCCCATGAGGAAGGTGCCACCCCTACTAAGTGAAAAGCACCTGTCATGCACTCTACTCTGTCACCAAGGGAGGGTAGAGAGAAGCGTCCTCAGGCTACAGAGCAGGGAACCTGAAACCAGCTAAGGACCTTAACTTTCTGTTCGGCCACAGCCTTCCTAGTGCCATAACAGCAGACTTAAATTCCTGGCACCTCCCCACCTGTGCTGAGCTCATTTCTGCCCTGGAGCATTGCTTTGTCCTGTCCCTGGTGAGGCTGAGGGTGAACCAGTGGGGAGGTGGGCAGGACACTAGAGGGACTTCTGTCTGCCTGGGGCCTTGGCAGGACCTTGCTCTTTGTCACCAGCTGTCTCTTCCCCCAGGCCTGCAGTGCAACACCTCAGTGGATCTCATTGGCACCTGCTGGCCCAGGAGCCCTGCAGGGCAGTTGGTGGCTCGGCCCTGCCCTGCCTTTTTCTATGGAGTACGCTATAACACAACAAGTAAGGAAGAGGGTGGACTGTCTGCTAAGGTGGGGTGGGGAGTTTGGAGGTAGGAAGAATAATCCAACAGCTGTAATGCCCCGAAGACTAGCTCTATGCTCTGCTGGGCTCTGCTTGCTCCTGCTGATCCTCACAGCACCCTGGAACACATTGTTACCTGGTCTATAATCAAGGCCCTGAGGCTCAGAGAGGTTTGGGAACTTGCCCAAGATCATCAGCTGGTAGAGGGGGATGCGGAATGTATAGAGCTGTCTGGTACTTTCTTCTGTTAACAATCTTCTGCTTAGTCTCATTAAGCCTCAATCACTCTTGAAGTAAGTCAGTGATGGTCAGAATAGCTTCAGCTTTGCTGATGAGGACCCTGGGGCAGAGAAGTTCTATGGAGACATGGCATCTAGAATGTCAGATCTATGGGCAGAGGGTGATTTGCATCCCAGGCCTACAGGTGTGATGGGGGTGGGGCAGAACTGACCCAGGAGCTGAGCAGATACTCAATCTCCATGTAAACACCTCCGTTCCTTAGAGTCCCAGCCTGCACGCCAGGCTTTGCAGCTCCGTGCTATAGCATCTGCCACCCTCAAAATTAATTTGCTCTCTCTTGCCAATGACTCAGGTCCCTGCTATCAAGAGAAAAACAGCTGTAGGCCAGGGGCCCTGGCCTACTCGAGGGTGGTTGGGGTTCCAGGTCCCTGGAGCTAGAACAGTGTGTGTGAGACCTGGAGAAAGTCTGATCCCCAAGCCCCAGGAAGGTGCTGAAGGTGACCAGATACCAGGTAGCCCATACAAAGACTCCCTGGATGACCTCAGGTCAGTCTCTCCTCTGTGGCCCTCTGTCCTCCTCATCTGTGGGGTCAGAGGACTGAAGACCTGGTGTCTGAGACTTCTTCCAGCTCCAAACTCTCTCATCACACCCTAGCTTCCTTTACTAGGTGGTTGGAGAAATTAAGATTGGGGATAGAGCCAGAAGGGTTTGAGAGGGCGACCATGAAATGAACCATGGGAGGGACCTGAGAGAGATAAAAGAAAGACTGGAAAGGGTAGGGGGACTGAGGAGGAGAGACCAGGTAAGAAGAAGGACAGGTCAAACAGGAGTTGTAGTGCATTGTTGCCTAGTCTCCAATTTAGTAGGGTTAATTTTGTAATGAGGAAACAGGCATAGACTGATTAATGACCTGCTCAAGGTCACAGAGCCTGATGGTTGAGTCAGAACCCAGGGTCTAGGGTCTGCACACTGCTCCACACCCCGTGCCTTGATCCAGGACACCAGCAACGTGGACTGGGCCACCCAAGCTCCCCAGGAGATCCCTTCCCTCACTACAGCACCAGAGCCTGTCTGGTCTGCCTCCAAAGCACTCCTCACATTCCACCGTACCTGCCCACAACCATCTCAGGCACCCCTAGCATCCAATATGACCCTGTCACACGTCACTTAGAGTCCACCTTTCTGTGCTTGCCCATTGCCTACGCTCCTGAGTGGGGACTGCTGAGCCCTCTATGGATATGGCCCTGCCCACCTTTATAACCAGCCCTAGCCACTCCCCACGAGTACCTTCCGCTGGTATCCCTGAGGTTTACTGGACATGCGTCAAATAAGTGTTGTCATTTTAGTGTCTGGGTGTACATAGGCCTTCAGTGAAAACTAGGCACCCTGAGCTCTAGTCCCACCTCCATCTGCCCCTAGTTCAGGAGCTCTTGGTTTTGGGGCTTCTCTGGGCCTTGGGTTCTCTACCTGCAGGATGGACAGGGTGGAGGAAGATACCCTCAGGTTCCCTCTCTCGACCCAGAGAGAAAGCTGAGCTGCTGATTCCCAGATGTAGGCTGGCAGACTCCCTATACAGGTGCCCTGGGCACCTCCACGGTGGCATCAGGAGGGGAGGCAGAGTTGCTTCTAATCATTATCCTCTAATTAACTCATTTACTGTTGAGGTGTTGCCAGGACTTCCAGGCTACTCCTTACCATCCTCCCTCCTGCAGCATCAGATCTTCAAAGAGATGGGAAACATTTCCAAAAATACCCATTTTCCCATGATCCTCTGGGAGAACTGCTCAGCTCAGCAATTAGACAAGGAGGTCGGCTCCTCCCTGGCAACCAGCCCCTGTGTTTGAGGCTTGTTTTCCTTCGGGGTCAGTCCCCTCTGGATCAAAACCTGCTGCTTGGGATGGCCTAACCTAGAGACCAACTCCAGGTGCCCTACTCTAGATGGGCACGGGTGGGGCTGTTGAGCAAAGGAGATGCCTCTGTAATCTCCATCTGATAGAAACAAGTGACATGTTCTGACTATTATGTAAGGTTGTATAAATACAGCTCAGAGACAATAATAATAAATCTAGGCACCATATGCCAGGTACAATTCCAAGGGCTGTGTACATGCTAGCTAAAAATACTCACCCAGAAGAACAGGAGAGGCCTCAAGATGGCTCTGCGTCAGAGATGGAGAAGCCAAGAAGTCTAGTGACTTGCCCAAGGTGACACAGCTAGTGTGGGATGGAACCAGCATTTGAACCCAGGTCTAGGGCCCCTTTTCTGAGTCCTGCTTTTGGACTGTCTCTCTTAAGGCAGAAGCTGTCTCATGCCCCTCCCACCCATCTCTGTAGACATTTCAAGTAGCCTCTGGTTGATCCCAGGTATGACCCACCATGCCAAGTATAGTCAGTCCCCTGGTTCCTGTCCTCCCTGTCCTCACAGAGATCCCAGAATGTCCATCATGAGTCCCTGGGAGGCTCAGCCTTATTTAGCACTATTAGAATGTCTATAGCCTCATTACCAACTCTCACCTGGTCATTGCTCTGCCCAGCACTCAGGTCTGCTCACAGCAAGGCCAAGCAGCCCTAGAATAATCCATGGAGATCAATTTCCCCACCAGCCAGCTGGCAGTCAGAGCAGCTTCTCAGGTTAGAGAGGAGGCCAGACTTCCAGCCCCAGAGGTCAGACCTTCTCCTCCGGCAGTGTCAGCTCCTCTGGCCCTCCACTCTGTATCTTCTTCTGGTCTTGATGTTGCCAGCAGAAGTGACTTATAAGCTGATGGTCCTTGTGGATCATCTACAGCATCTCCATCCTTAGAAATGAAGAGACAGGCCGAGAGGTACTTCAACTACATAGCCACAGTTGAGCTACTCCTTTGGCCCCTGTGGGACTCCAAGCCCAGTGACTGGAACTCAAGCAGCGTCCCCAGCCCTCTTCCAGCCTGTGGGTCAGTGGGAGCCACAGAGGGGACTATAGTAAGAGAGGGTGCAGCAGAGATGGCTCAGGGCTCTTTCTTTTGTAGCCAATGCAGCTTGGAGTCAGAGCCAGAAGCAATGCAAGGAAACATGGTTAGTGCTACCGAAGCCAGAGGGGGATTGGGTGGTAAGGAGACGTTGTAGGAGAGGACATGCAGAGGCTCCTTACCCCGCCCCCTCTTACTGGATATCTGAACCTGCTACCCAAGGGGTTAGGCAGGAAGTGGATAAGCGAGACCCTTTGGGCAGCCCTGTCCCTTCCAGAGAGCCCTTAAGCCAGGTAGAGCAGCCCTAGGGCCCTTCCAAACCTCTTTAGGAGATAAGAGGTTCTGGCTACAGTCTAGACTGACATAAGGTTCCCCCCGTTCTTAGCCCACTCTCTGCCTTCCTCCCCAATGTCACAGGCCAGGCAAAGAGTAGCAGTAGTAGTTCTAGCAGTGAGCTACCTGCCACATAAGGCCTACCTGGTAGCCTCCCCAGCACACACCTGTCATGCCATTTTCTGCCCATAAGACCTCCCCTGTGGAGTCTCCAACATATAGCATGGGAAGTGGAAATGGGACTGTGGGGTCCTTCCACCAGACCTCCCATGTGAGCCCCATCCCCATGTTAAACACTAGAATGTGAGGACCACCCATGCAAACTCTGATACAGAGTCAAACCTAAGAAACCTCATCATTTAAACCAGCCATAGGAACAGTCGCTACATGCCTATCCCCCAGATCCTGCCCAGCTAGGTGTATCTTGAGTCACAGGATCTGTCATTCTTTGTTGTCATGCAAGACCCTGAACAGGAACATCTTGGAAGAACAGCCACCAGGAAATTCACCACCACAGAGAATGTGCAGGAAGGCAGTCCCCCCAGGGGGTTGGGGGAGATAGCTACCCTGCCTATGCATAGATCACGTGACATGATTGAGCCAGCTTGGGCCAATGGAGCCAGGGCCCTGCGGGCAGCTGTGAGGGCAAAGATATAGCTATTTGGAGCATAGGAGGTAAAAAACAAAAGTCAGGGGCACAGGACAGTTGGGAATCCCCTCTCCCCGCTTTACTGCAGGGCCCCCAGCCAGCAGGCCCTGTGTTGGCCCAGATGGATGGACAGGCAGATGTCACTGTCTCCTTCTATCATGAGTTCTCTTCTTTTCCCAGACAATGGCTACCGACAGTGCCTAGCCAATGGCAGCTGGGCTGCCCGAGTGAATTACTCCGAGTGCCAAGAGATTCTCAATGAGGAGGTGAGAACTGGCCACCATACCAAGGCAAGCTAGGGACTCCAGTGCCAGCTGGATGCCTCATGTGGTTAGTCAGGGTCTGGGAGCTTTTTCAGAAGGTGATGTTGAGGATCTACCCTGAAAAGGCTGGTGGAGAGCCACTGGCCAGGTTGTGGTATTGGGCATTGGATCCCCTCCTCCCTCCCTCCCTTTCTTTCACCCATACTGTAGCTGTTTGCACTGGGTGTGGGGCAGGGCTGGGGTGAAGTCAGATCAGACAGTCATTGGATTCTTACCCATTTGCATCCTGAAACCTGAAAGTGACATCAAGGTCCAGCCATGGAAATGGGGTGAGGCCATTTGAAAAAGCCTTGGCGATCCTTTGAAAATTTTAAATGTTTTTGTCCAGCTGTTGCTTACACATAATACAAAATTTAAAAGGTAAATGGGAATACAGTGAGAGATCCCCCTCCTGCCACTGTCCCCAACCACCGGGCTTCCTCCCCTGAGGCAGCAATCTTGGCAGTTCCTTAAGTGTTCTGCATGCACAAGTCATTGTATTTAGGCATATTTTTCTGGCTTTACCCAAATGTCACCTGTTATACACCTCACTTGACACTGGCTTCTTCATGTAGCCATCTATCTTGGAGACTGTTCCATGATGGTACAGAAAGAACATCTTCATTCTCTCTTCACTTGCATAATATCCAGTCTCCTGTCCAAATGCACCATAACTTACCAGACTAAGCTTTAGTCTCAGTTTTTACAGATAGGACCGCCATGAATAATCTAAGGATGCCGCTTGCCAGCCACATGGATCTTTCTGCCACTGCCGTTATGCTCAGTCCCCCTTACTCCTTTCCCGCTACCTCTGCTACCTCCGTTCCATTTTCCAGAGGGTGCTGAGGAAGGTGGGGGTTGGGCTGGCAGAACAAGTGAGCAGAAAGCAGAGGCAGAAGCAAAGCTACCCTAGGCTGCCCGAGTGAGGGCCCTGGGCTTTAGAGGTAAGGAAAAGGGACTGGTCTAGGCAATCCTGAGAAATCTGTCCTCTGAAAGGTCTCAGTTGGAAAGGAATTTGGAGACCCTCTCTCATCTGAAGATTTCCAGACCTGCTTGGTAGGAAGATTCACCCAGAGCACTCATTCACATACAGACTCCAGAGCCCTACACCACACTCAATGGGTCAAACTGCCCCCAAGGTCAACCTGGGAATCTGGCAATGGGCTTTTTTGAGACAGGGTCTCCCTGTAACCCCAGCTAGTCTAGAACTCATTATGTGGACCAGACTGGCCTCAGTCTCACAGAGACCCACCTGCCTCTGCCTCCTGAGTCCGCACCTAGCTTAAATGGGCATTTTTGCATGTGTCTGTGTATTGTGCGTGCATGTGCGTATGCACGTTCACATGTGTGTACACACATGTGTGGAGACCAGAGGGTGTCTTCCTCAATCACTATTTACTGGGGCAAGGTCTCTTATTGAACCTGAAGCTCAGCAATTCAGCTATTTCAACTAGCCCATTTGCCCCAAGTTTCCCCTGTCTGCCTATCTACCCTCAGAACTGGGATTACAGGTGGGTCACCACACCCACTCAGCTTGTATGTGGGTACTGGAGATATGAGCCCCAGACCCTCATGGTTCATGGCAGGCACTTTTTCTACAGAACAGTCTCCCCAGTCCCAGGAATACGCGTTTTTAACAGGTGCCACAGGGAGTCTGAAAATGGGACAAAAGTGAGATACTCTTAGGGAGAGACTGAGGCCTGAAAAGCAGGGAGTGACTCACACAAAGTCACATGGCCAGAGTAAGAGTGTGCCACAGCCTGGAGTCTGGGGCTTTGGAGTCCAGGGTCCCCTCTGCCTACAGTCAGGAACCTAATGAAGTGAGGTCGATGGGGAATAGCAGCTTGCCTCACCCCAGGTTACCTGGCTTCAAGCCACTGAGCTACTGAACTCCACTGTCTCCTTCTAGAAGCTGCAAAGGCAGGTCAGTGATTAGACTAAAGGGATGTCACACTGCTGCGCTGCCCTGCTGGGTGGAGAAGTTCCTTGGGACGCAGGGTAAGGGGTATCCAGCTTCTGCAGTTTTTGGTGATTATCTCCAGGCAGTCAATCCTGAGAGGCACAGTGCTACCTGAAAGGGATTCTGGAGGCTTATGGACCATGGATCAGGGTGCGTTGGACCAGGGCTGTTTAACTGTTCAGTTGTTCAGGAACTTCCTGGGTTTCTTGCTAAAGGGAAAATGAATTCTGTGCATTTGGGGTGTGACTTTAGACTACATCTTTCTCAGAATGTCTGCAAGCTCCTAGACACTGACACTGCTGGTTCAGGGACCACACTTTGAGGACTGGGGGTTTTGGAGTACCCACTGGGGAGTAAGAGGAAGAGCTTAGGAAGCTAGATGGACAGGAAGAACCACACATACGGTAAGCAGGAGTGAGGTGAGATGAGGCTGAACATCTGGAAGGAGCTGAGATCCTACTGCTGCTGTCCCCTTAAGGCATCCAAACAGGTCTGCCACCAACAATCTTTGGGACAAGGTGGTATCTCAAAATCTAGTTGTTAGATTTTGGTCTTGAGCGCACAGCACAGCAGTCCCTCCCCAGCACCCCGCTGTGCCACCTTCCTCAGGGTTCACATGTAGCTCAGGCTGGCCCCAAACGTGATACTTACAAGCATGTGCCACCATACCCAGTTTTATGTATTGCTAGGCATTAAATCCGAGGTTCATGCATACTAGGCAAATACTCTCTTCACCAACTGAGCCACATCTCCAGCCAGTGGATCATTTATAATGAATAGAAATTTATTGGCTTATTGTTCTGGAAGCTGGGACATCCAAGGTCAAGGGGCTGACATCTTGCAAAGGCTTTCCTGCTGTGTCATCCCACAACAGAAGACAAAGAAATGGCAAAAGAAGGCAGGTGAACTAAACATGCTTTTAGAAGGAACCCACTCCTGCAGTGAGACGCCCACTCTGCTGAGGAGTCCCACATCCCAACACCTTTGCACTGGGGGCCATGTTTCCAACACTTGGTCTTTAGGACATACTCACATCATAACAGTTATCTCTCAGACTATCACTGGCATTTTCTCTGTGATTCTGCCATTCCCGAAGCTGTGCTTTGGCTCTTTAGTCCTCGGACTGCATCAGGTCCAGGAGGCCAGTGGAACCCAGACCTTGACCCCAGCTGGGGTCACTGCCCCCTGTGGTGTTGGGCTCTGTTGTACCTTTCAGCCTTGATAGAGAAAAGCCCCACCCCACTCTTCCTAAATAATCACCCCTCCAGGATCATGGGCCCACCAGGGAAGGGAGCCCCTTAAAGAACCTGTTCCTCAATCCCTGCTTGTACCTGCCCCCCCATAATACTCTGAGTGGAGGACCCTAAAAGCTAGGCAGGTCCAGCTTCACATTGCTGGCTATGTGGCTTAGGTCAATAGTACAGCCTCTCCAACCAGAAAACAGGGATTCAGAGACCAGTCTCAGTAACAGGGAGGCTTCTAGCAGAGGACCCAGCATACAGTAAGTGCTTAGTAAATTACTCCTCCCCAAACCACCCAGCTGTACACCTGACTAGGGGTCAAGGCAGGGGCTCTGAGAGCAGAGGCCTGAAGCCCCCTCCTTATTCTTCCCTCCTGGGCCTGAGAAGGAAGCCGAGGCATAGGCATGGCATCAGCTCAACTCCACAGATGTTGTTATTACCCAGGGGCCTCTCAGCATGGATGTGTGGAAAATTTAATAAAAGGAAATCAAGTGAGGGCTCTAGATAGGCTATGTGTTATGCATGCCTATCTGGGGCCTTTCGATAGGATCCTGACATCTGATGCAGGCCTTTAAGGACCCTTTGCATTAGCAGGGCAGGATGGTCCCCCTCTCCTCCTCTCTGTCTTTCCCCCCTGCCTCCACTCACCCCTCCTGGGATACCAGGGTTCCAGAGGCCTGACTTGCTAACTAGCCATGTTCTTGACTATCTCTGTCCCCTTTAGAAGGGTATGGCAGAAACGGAGATCGAGGGAGGGCAGGCCTGGCCCCTCTGGAGTGCCTGCTAGGTATCCAGCCATAAGGCACATCTCTTATCCTTAGGTGGGCTTCAACCACTTGTCCAGAAGATGGGTAGTGCTGGGTGTGGCCCCTCAGGACCAGCTCTGACTTCTGTGGGTTCCATCATTCTGACAGGAAGGGTCAGGGAGGGCCAGCAGCTCTACTGGGCACCAAAGGGATGAACAGGCTTGGAAACCTGTACTTTCTTGGCACTTAGTCTTTGCCAGTTTCTGTGCATAATCATCCTTGGTCACACACCCAAACCCACCGAGGGTAAGGGAGGAAAGTGCGTACAGAGACGCACACTCCCGCTTTCCAAAACTCCTGCTTCTTCTTTGTCCTCCCTCATTCAGCACATAATGATGATATGTGAATGGGGTGAATGAGAATTTTTGCACTGGGGGACTGGCTGGTCCCCTGTTGTAGAGTAGGGACCCATTGTAGCCTTAGTGTCTTGCCAAGCTGCACATGCATGTAACATGTGGTTCTGAAGCTGAAGGTGACAACCTAGAACAAGTCAACATACTTTTGGGTCTCTTTTTCCATAAAATAAGTTACTGATGCTGTTCCACAGGTTTCCCACAGGGTTGCTTTGAAGCTTTAAGATAAGGAAAACCATCTGCAGGTGGGAAGGTTTCCTCACTCATGGGCTTAAGATTATTGGAAAGATGGGGGAGCAGCTTCCATTGTATATTCAATGAATTAAGAAAAGTAGGGGCCAGAGAGATGGCTAAGTGGGTAAAGGTGCTTGCTACCAAATATGACAACCTGGGTTCAACTCCCAGGATCACGTGGTAGAAGGAGAGAACTGGCTCACACAAGTTGTTCTCTGACCTCCTCATGAGGTCACATATACCTACACATATACACATTCACACACAAAAATAGAAAATGTAATAAAAATATTTTTAAAGAAAATTAGAAATGGTTGGAGGTGTAACTCACATTAGATAGAGCACTTGCCTAGCATGCTCAAGGTCCTGGGTTCAATTCCTGCCACTGGGAAAGGAGGAAGGGAGGGAGTCATGGAGGGAGGGAATGGAGAGATATTGTTCACTTGGAGCAGCCCCTGGACCAGGGAAAGGGGGAGGGGAAGGCTCTGGAATGAGAACTGGAGCCTGCAGAAGGAGTTGTCTTTCTTTCTTGCCATCCTTCCTTCCTTCTGAAGGGGTGTATGTGTGGTAGGTATATAGAAGTGCTCATGTGTGCACGCGTGGGGGTGCACAAACCAGTGTACACCTGTAGAGACCAGAGGTCAATGTAGGGTGTTTTCATCAATCACTTTCCATATTGTAATTAATTATCATCATCATCATCATCATCATCATAATTATGGCATGGGGTCTCTTCACTAAATCTGGAGCTCAATGTATCAGCTAGGCTGGCTGGCCAGTGAGTTCTGGGAATCCACCTGTCTCTCATCCCCCCATGTTGAGGTTGCAGATACACAGTGACACACCCAGCTTTTACATCGGTGCTAAGGATCCAAACTCGGATCCTCATGCTTGTGCAGCAAGCATCTTACCCACAGACCCATCTTCCCAGCTAAGAATTGCTCCCTAGCCATTGCTGCTCTCTCTCCTGGGGAGGAGTGGAAGGGTGCACCTACAGCCGGGGAATTCAGGTATAACCAGGAAGATCGGGACTCAATTCAGAAGTAGGTGAGGAAAGAAATCTTGGAGGACTGAGGTCTCTGCACCCACTGGGGGCCTTAGCGTCAGGACGGAATGGGACATGGGCAGCTGTGAGCACAGGAACATATCTGTGGGTGGGCATAGTGTTTATTTACATGACACAGGAGCCCTGTGTGACGTGGATGCAGTTTCAACTCCTATCTCTCTAATAATACAACATGGAAGGCAAAGCCTGGATTCATAAATGGACTGGTCAAGTGGGTATTGCTACTCCAGGGTAGCACTTGGTACTCAGGGCTACTCTGGAGGGGGGTGGGGAGGTAAGCCCTGTTACTGTTGCTCACTCTCCCGACAACCCAGGCACTGTCCGCACAGAGATGCTCAGTTCAATGGTGTAGAGGCGTGTTTGTAGGGAGCCTTAACTCTGTCCCTCTCTCCTGCTTCAGAAGAAGAGCAAAGCACATTACTACATTGCCGTCATCATCAACTACCTGGGCCACTGCATCTCCCTGGTGGCCCTCCTGGTGGCCTTTGTCCTCTTTTTGCGACTGAGGTGAGAAGGCCCAGGTACTGCCTCCTGCTACCCCTGGATCCTGAAGCAAGGTGGAAGAAAGATGGGGGCATAGCTCTGGGATGGAGGTGCTCGCAAGGGGGTGACCTGCCTGTCCCCTGAGTGGAAGGGAGTGAGGTCTTAGGTCTCTTGGGACCTCTGGCAGAGCCACTTCTATCCCTTCCCCAGCAGCGACTGGAGGATGAAGAGTAGGGAGAGACAAAACCGAGGCTCACCCATGTCACCAACATTTAGCCTTGTCTGTGCCCATCTTGGGATGACCAGGCAGGGAGAGCCCTGGAGAGGGGGGGCTCTGTGTAGTAGCGACCCTTCTTCAAGTTCAAATCTGCCATTGCCCAAGTGGTAGGAAAAAGCTGGAAGCAGATGGCAGCCAGAGCTGAAAGTCGAGAGGGAAGGGGCTTCCTGTTGGAGGCCTCTCCTATTTGCCAGCTCTCTGGCTCTCAGTCCTGGGATGCAGGGAATGGAGGGGTGGATCCCTAGTGAGAAGCAGGCCTGGTCCACAGAACATGCCAGGCTCTGCCAGGAGCTGATGTCTGGGTGGCAACAGATAGGAAGGCCCTGTGAAACTTGAAGAGACCAACCAGTCAGCCCCACTCACTCCATCTGTGCATCTGGGCTGGTGGAATGCCAGCACCTACCCTCATCCTCTCTCTCCTCCTGTTGCTGTCGTCCCCTGTCCTTTGCCCTCCCCTGCTACCCCAGGAGCATCCGGTGCCTGCGCAACATCATCCACTGGAACCTCATCTCAGCCTTCATCCTTCGCAATGCCACGTGGTTCGTGGTCCAACTCACCATGAGCCCTGAGGTCCACCAGAGTAATGTGGTACGTCTCAGCATAGGAAGCAGAAGGGACCAAACCCTGGGTCAGAGGAGCTCAGATGGGACTGCCCTGCAAAGGGGGTCCCAGCCAGGCCTAGGTCTCACAGAGCAGGAACAGGATCCCAAGGGGACTCAAGATAGACCACCACTGACTACCCCTAGCTCATTGTCATTTCTGGTGGGCCAGGGCTGGTGCAGGTTGGTGACAGCAGCTTACAACTACTTCCACGTGACCAACTTCTTCTGGATGTTTGGTGAGGGCTGCTACTTGCACACAGCTATCGCGCTCACCTACTCCACTGACCGTCTACGCAAGTGGATGTTTGTCTGCATTGGCTGGGGTAAGCTGGGCCAGCCCCACCACTGACTTTCCTAGGACTCTTTCTGGCTGGGTTAGAATGACGGGGTGTGCACCCTTCCTGGGGGTGGGATGGTGGGATCACCATGAAGGAGGTATCAGAGCTCAACTCCCAGAAATCCCTGCCCTGGGGTCCTCCAGATCCTGCATCCCACATGCCGCCACCAAAGAGCTCGATGACTGCCCCTCTCCCCCCCAGGTGTACCTTTCCCCATCATTGTGGCCTGGGCCATCGGGAAGCTGTACTACGACAATGAGAAGTAAGTCTCTTGTGAGGTCCTGGCTCTACCTGGCACTCCCCAGGGGACTTCAGCCATTCCTTTCTCTTATCAGGGACAGTGGCTTCTACATCAACAAAGGCAGAGAGCTGGGTACTGACCTCATTTCTAGGGGCCCTACTAGAGCTCTGCTGCAGGTGGAGCTGGACAGGTCAGGTCCTAGCCCTGTTAACTCTCTGGGGTTTTAAGGAGAACAGTCCCCAAAGCCAGGCAGCCCAGATTATGAATGGCACCATCACTGTGTAGCTATGTGACCTTGGCTAATTACCACAGCAGGCCTCAGTTTCCTCATCTGTAAGATGGGTATCCTCATAATAGCTACTACTTCAAAGCTGTAGGGGTGACAACACATCAACACATATAAAGTATGTATGGAATAGCACCTGGCATCCTGTAAATGCTACATAAATTTTCATTAACATCAAAACTTATGGCCAGGTGTGGTGGTGCACACCTTTAGTCTCAGCACTTGAGACTCAGAGGCAAATAGATCTCTGTGAAATCGAGGCCAGCCTGGTCTACTTAGTTCCAGGCCAGCTAGGGCTACAGGGAGAATTTGTCTCAAAAAAAAAAAAAAAATCAAGATATGTTTTACAGTAAGATTCTCTATGCTTAGTGGAAACTGGTGCTGGTGGCCTCAGAGATTCCTTCCAGACCCGAAACCTTGTAAAGGACACTGGTGCATTTCCAGTCACCCCTGAAATCACAGCTTCCATTTGCAGGACTTCTCAGCTATGCCTCACGAGAATCATATGGGAAGTTCTGGAAAGTTCTTCACTGCAGAAGGCTTGATGCCATCGGTCCGGGGTATGGCCTGGGCACCAGGGTTCGTTGTTTTTTAACATGCCCAAGTGGTTCCGATGCACAGCTAAGATTGAGACTCTCACAGGTGGACAGAAAAAGTGGAAGAAATCAAGGCAGAAGCCATGACCTATGCCAAATATGTCTTCCTAGGTCCCAGCTGTCCAACGAGTACTTATTTCACAGTGGTAGCCCCTCCTCTTCCCTCTCTGGGCTGCACAAGGTTCCTAGAAAATATCTTCTGCATTTGTGAGGGTGGCTCTCTTTGACTCAGGCTCCTGTGTTTGCATAGCCAGCAGGGAAGGCGACAGGATTTAGGGAGCCAGTTCACCCACATGGTCTGGGGCAGGGAGTGGGAGTCCCAAAGCCAGAGCTTGGGAAACCCTGGATGGGGATGCCTGTGCTTTCAGGGTATAAGCATGTGTATAGGTACAGGAAAGGAGGGACGGAGGAAGAGGATATAAAGAGGAAGGAGGGAAGAAAGGTGGAGGGAGGGATGGAGACAGACAGAAAGAGAGAGAGCCCAGTAAAGTGCCTTCCAGCCTGGAGCCAAAAGGATGCAGGGATGAAGTAGAAAGTTACGGCTAAGCAGTCCTGGAGCGCCACCTGGTGGTAAGATGCAAACACTGCAGCAGAATGATTCTGGGTGTGAGAATCAGAAAAACAGACTCTAGGGCCTCAATTTTGGGACCCTCAAGTAATGATGCATGGCGTTTTTTGAAAACTTGATTCTGCAGACAACTTTTTAAAAATCAGGAAGTTTCACATACAAACTTCACATTCTAGTTTACGGAAGCATCGTTAAGATCTAATCACTGCAGGTCCATAGGCCCAGGAGGACACAGATTTTTCTAATTTGCCCTACCCCCACCCACTTCTTGGAGCTTGTTGAAGGGCAGCTTAGAAGAATGCAAAGCAGTCCTGCCTCTTGCAATAAGTGGCACCCATGAGATCCTCTCTGTGCAGGCTGTGATCCAATGGAGTCAAACATTGCTGACTGTTGGTACTTACATGGCACTTACATGGCACGCTCAGGCACAGCCACTGCCAGAGGCCTTCAACGGGCACTCAAGGACACATGCTGTATTGGGATCCTCCCTGCTCCTGGTCTGCTGTTCTGAGAATTCCTTCCCTGGGAAATATAAAGCATCTACCCTTCTTTTTAGGGGCCCATTGACAAAGTACGATTCCACCAAAGTCAAACCTGAGAACCAATGAATTTACTTAACAGTATAGGTGATCCCAAAGTAGCCACACCACTGGAAAGGCCCCACAGCATGGATGGTGATGTCCCCATAGCTACACAGATGGAGTCTCCCCTTCCAATTAACCTCCCACACCCTCTACACTCTAGCATCTTCTCAGACCACAAAGTCCCGTGCAATTAGGGAAGAATGCCATCCTGCTGGCCTAAAAGTGTGGCCGGAATCTGAGGTGAGGGTCCACTGTCCCTCCCCACTCCCTCCTTCTCCAAGGAAAAGTCAATAGTCAACAAGCCCCATCTTGAGGGTGTCTTGGAAATAGCCACAACTGTTCTGATGAAAAGGATAGGACTATATAACACCCACTCAGTGACCTTTTCCATAGGCCTCCCTCCAGGGTGCTTGTTCTCACTTCACATCCCCAATCTGCAGCAGAGGATGTGGTCCACTTTGTAGGTGGAATCTCTAAAACACTTAGCAGGTTCAGCTGGCTTAACTTGCTCTGAGGGCTGGAATTGGGGCACCCTTTCCTGGCTATGGTATTTTTCCTGCCCCATGGTCAAGCACCATACCACTGAAAGGACCTCCCCTGCCCTCTGTGGCCCTCTAGGTGCTGGTTTGGCAAACGACCTGGGGTGTACACCGACTACATCTACCAGGGCCCCATGATCCTGGTCCTGCTGGTAAGACCCTGGGAAGCTAGCAGTAGACAGGCCACCAAGGGGAGGGACAGTCTACCTACCATGGACAGAAAGGATCTTCTGCCTAGAGGTGGGACCACACTAAGGGGGGCACTGGGCCAGGACTATGCAGGTGTTAATGAGGACAAGAGATCAGCAGGGGCACCCAGGCCACCATTGGGAGGGTTGAAGACCCAACCTATTCACCCTACCCACCCCCATTTCCTGCACACATCTCTGCCACCCCTCCCCACCCCTGCTGGTGTGCTCTAATTGCAGATCAACTTTATCTTTCTCTTCAACATCGTCCGCATTCTCATGACCAAACTCCGGGCATCCACCACGTCTGAGACCATTCAGTACAGGTATCTGGCTCCCCAAGGGTACTTCAGAGATCCCAGTTGTTTCTGAAACTGCAGCTTTCTCTACCTGGGACATCTCTGAGACCTGCCACCCTCTCCCTCTCCCAGGCTCAGCCCTCCCTCCAGAGCTAGCAGCCCTTCCCCTCCTGAGTGGTCTGTGACTCTGGCCTCCGCTCTACCCTAGGAAAGCTGTGAAGGCCACTCTGGTGCTGCTGCCCCTCCTGGGCATCACCTACATGCTGTTCTTTGTCAATCCTGGGGAGGACGAGGTCTCCCGGGTTGTCTTCATCTACTTCAACTCCTTCCTAGAGTCCTTTCAGGTACTGCCATCCTCTCTGGACCCTGGACCCTGCACCCCGAGCTCTGGGAGTTAGGTCTGCACCAGCATGAGTGGGAATTCTAATGGCAGAGGTCTGTCAGGTTGGCAGGCCCTGGGGCAGCCTAAGCTGGTGGGGACCCACTCATCTTTGACTGCCCCTCTTCCCTCAGGGCTTCTTCGTGTCTGTGTTCTACTGTTTTCTCAACAGTGAGGTGAGAACCTAGGGCCAGGGCTGGGCTCCAAATGCTGAGACCACTAAAATTGGGATCTGTCTCTCTCTTACATCCTCCTGCCCTGGGCTAGCTGTCCTTCCTGCTCCCAGGTCCCTGTGTGCTCCTGTTGGGAACCCTGGGAAGTCCCTGTCCCTGTTGATGTGTATCTGTGGGGACCTCCTCTCCTTTGATCTTAGGTGTAGCATGGGGGACTAGAAACTGGGGTCTCAGTCTCATGGGGTCTGAACCTGGCAGGGTAGGGATTCTGTATGGTAAAGACCAGATGACACCTTTGTTAGACTAGAAAAAGGTGTTGTTCCCTCACTTGAGAAAATCTGCCCGACAAATAGCAAACCAACAATGTTAATGAGGGGAATGTCACCAACCACTGTAAGGCCTGTGCATGGCACACTTGGACAGCTGATGTAGCAACCCAGGGAAGGGGAGGGTCCTGAACCTGGGCTCCCATGTCATATATTATCTTCTGCCCACAGGTCCGCTCTGCCATCCGGAAGAGGTGGCACCGGTGGCAGGACAAGCACTCGATCAGAGCCCGTGTGGCTCGTGCCATGTCCATCCCCACCTCTCCTACCCGGGTCAGTTTCCACAGCATCAAGCAGTCCACAGCAGTCTGAGCTACAGGCTACACAGCAGTCCCTGAGACCTGAGATTTGGGAGATGATGCAAGCTCACCAGTGAGCCTGTCTGCAAAGGCAGCCAGCATTCCCACTCTTACACCTGAGCCATAGATCTGAGCACCTGGGAAGGCCTGCCCCTGCCCAGCAGTGGACAATAACTCAGCACTGGGCTGGGCCCAGGGCCTCTGGCTCCCTGCTGCCAGAGGGTGGGAACCCTGCAGCAGCTTGCTGGGGTGGGGGTGGCAAGAGCTGTCTTCTTTCAGAGCAGCCCACTGAAGATCTGGAGTCCTCAGTAGCTATAAGCCACTCACTACCCCCAGGGCATCATGGGAAACTTGTATCTGAGCATCATGATACCTTTGGACACTACTGAGAACCAGCACTACATGATCTGGTCAGCACCCCTGGAGGATAGCATTAGGAATCTGGTGACATCATCAGATATCACTCCACTCCCTAGAAGCCACTCCTGAGCCACCAAAATGTCATCAGCTCTGTGGCACTGCCAATTGGAAGCCCTGCTTTGCTGCCTTGAACCCTTAGACTTTTACTATCTTGCAGGCCACTCTAGCTTTCCTTCACTTATCTACTGACAGCAACAGTCCCCTCACCCTGACTCCTGCCACCTCCTGTCTCTGGGCATCTTCTGATTTGTGGGAAGATGGGGCTGAGTTGCAAGCTCACCAATTGTCTGTGAGGAAGAACCAGCGTGTGCCCAGCCTTCAAGGAAGGAGAGGGCCCTGGGACCCCAGGCTGCTGGCTTCGGTGGCTGGCCTCTGGGACAGGCTCACAAAGTTATATCCTGGGAAGGCTAACTTGGCAGACCCCTTACTCCTAGGCATGGGATGGCCTAGCCCTCACCATGTCAGTAGTCTAGGCAGCCACAGCAGGACTGGGGTGGGAGTGATATAAATATTTATCTTTTCAACTACCTTTGTGAAGGCTTGCACTCTACTGAGGGAAGGGTTGGGGAGGGGTGCCTCTAAGAAGTGGCCTTTAGGGGGTCACTGCATGGCAGAAAACCTGATACCACTCATACCATCCAAGATGAGCCTGAGGCCTGGAGGTGAGGTTGGGCATGAACCCTAGATTTGAGGATGGGTGTGACCAAGAAATCTTGGTAAGGAGACAAGACCCGGAAGGAACTGTTATGGGTTACTGATGCAGGGGAGGTTACCATGGGCAGGAGACAGATAGCCAGAGCAGAAATGTAGCAATGGGACAAAGCAGGAGTGGACCCCAGCCCTGGGGAGGAGAAGCAGGTGGTGGAACTGAGGAGGCACAGAAGCAAGGTTTCTAGGGCAAACTCTAAGCTGGACGAAAGGTGGGTAAAGCCAAGCAAGGAGGCAGAGGGAAAGATCACATGACAAACTAGCACCTCTGCAAGCAGCTAGCACTTGGACCTGCTGAGGAGCCTGGAATAGGGAGCAAAGGAGCTGAGTTAGGGTACTTAGCCACCAACTCCCATCACTCACTGGTTGAGGGTTGCTCTCAGGGGCATCAGTGTCTCTGCATTTGCTTCATCCCTGTGGCCACTGAGCTGTCAGACCCAACGCTCCGTAGACCTCTGGAAAGCATCATGTGCTGCCTTGTAAGCTCAGTGGGGACAGATGGAACACCAGACCCCCATGAAAGCCCCAGTGCCACCTGAGCCCTGCCTCTGGGTCTCTGACCAGGGAAGAGGGTCACCTGTGCATGCACATACACACATGTGCGCATAGTTGCATACAAGGGCATGTTGCCATGAAGATGCCAGTAGCAAACTGACTGTGGTCCAAGAGCTCTGCAGCTCCTGCTGCAGTCAGAGGGTCCCATGTGGGAGGAGCAGCTGAGGTACCCTTGAAGGACATATGGCATACCCCGCCCTGCCAACTCCTTAAGCTCTGTGTCCTTAAGTAGAGGTAGGGGGTAGGAGGTCCACAGAACGCCAGAACAAGAATAAGCTGATGGCTTCTTGAACAATTTGAGAAACTGAGGGTGGACTGGGGGGAACAAGAAATAGTGCATCCAGCTGACTGGAGGGACCTGAAGTGGCCGGTATCAAATAGCCACACAGAGATGGTTTGCCATTCTGCTCTTCACCCTGAGCAGAAGAGCCAATTATCCCATAATATTGTGCCATGGTGTGTCCCAGGGAGGGGGACGCTGAGGGTCTGCAGTCTCAGAGAAGCTAGAAAGGTGTTCCTGGGTGTCGGGCTTGTCAAGCTGAGGGGTGGGCCTCTCATCCAGAGGCTGAAAAGAAGGAAGGCTGCTTCAGGGGACAGTGGGACCTCTGAGCCAGGAGGAGCTATAGCCTGTCCTTGGGCCAAGGGCTCAGAGTTTAACATTGCCAAGCCTGTGTTCCAGGTTTCAGGGCAGTATCTAGTCAGGCCCTTCAACAGAAATCAAGGCCCGTTCTTCTCTGAGGTTTAGCTTGGATGGGGAAGGCCCCCCTGGGCATGAGTGGCCTGATACACACCACTGACTGTGAGGAGGGGTCTGACAGTTGCCACTAGAGTCATGGGGCCCTCTGTGACCTCAGGACAGGCCTGACCCTCGTGTCCAGAAGAATGTCTCTCCATGCCACTCCTAGAAGACCCAGTCTCCTGAAAGTGTCCCCCCTCCGGCCCCTTGCAAAGGATCCCATTTCTTCTGAGACCCTCTTGGGATGCAGAACAGAAAAGGCTACCCTGTTTTCTAGTTTAGCTAAGGGCAATACAGGTCCTGCCTTGGGGTCCTGGCTTCCCAGCAGGCCTCTGTATTTATGAGGCATTTGTCCTGGAGCTAAGAATGAGGAGCAGGTAGATCTGGAAGAACCACCCTGTGGGAAGGGAGGAAAGAAGGTTCTAGAATCCAGATAGTCATACCTTAACTGGGGTTCCTGCAGATTGCTTTGCCACCATTAAATATTTAACTCCTGGGAACACAGCCCATTCTTCAGTGGAGAGAACAGAGGCTTAGCCACTCCCTTGGGATGGAAGGCCTGGCTTCACTCTGGGGTTCTTTTCTCCTAAGCTGCCTGGAGTCCTCAGGCCTTGGATTAGGAAGCCAAGATCCACAAAACAGCACTGGGGCAAGGAGGCAGACAGGATGACACAGTGTCTCGGGCTGATCTAGATGTGTTCACATGAGGATGGCATCTTTGGTGATGTCCAGCAGTGTCCAGCTGCCAGACCAGCTGAGGAGGAGTGATCCAGGCTATGCGCCTCTTCCCCTCTCCACCCCCCACCTCCTTAAAATGATGCTTTGCTTCAAACACACAGCCCAGGTCACCAGAAGCCACTGTCAGTGGCTTGTATTCCCTACCCAGGCCCTGTCCAGCCCCTTGCACAGGTGCCACTGGCCTCCAATTCAGGGCATCTCATCCATCTCTCCCCAACCTAGACTTCAAACTTACCTGTTTGGCAACACTGGGTCCAACAGGGGAGGGGTAGGGAGAGGCAGGGGGTACTCTCTGCAGCAACCCTGATCCCAGGCATTACTGTCAGTGTACCAAGGCCTCACACATATGGATCAGAAGGCCCTTCATTCAACCCTGGGAAGCAGGTGCTGCTATCCCCATCTAACAAATGAGGAAAGTGGAGCCCAGGGCAGATAAGAGGTCCACCTGAGGGCACTCGGCATTGGCATGGCTGGATAAAAATCCAGGCAATTTCAAATGGCTTTCAGTGTTCCACCTTGTGCCCCAGGAGCTGGTCGCAACTGGCTCTCCAGCATCAGAGGAGGCACTGTCACATGCAGTGGTAAGACCTGTGCACACTGACCCTCCCTCTACCCCCAGCGCCCCTTCCCAATACATCAGTCCCCCTCTGAAGTAAGATACTTTGGGAGGACCAGAGGGGTCACTGGCAGCACCCTCCCTAGGCCCTGAACATTTCCCCTACCAGCTGGTGGCAAGTCGCCAGTCAGTTGTGTTGGCTCCCTAATGTGTTTCTGACAGTTCACTTGTCATTGTAATTACTGTTTGTATTGTAATTAAATGTGACATTAATAGATAAATCAGAAATGCACAAACAAGGAGAAATGTTTCTCATGAAAATTCAGTTGAATGCTTTCAAAGACAATTTAAATGAATCACACACAAAAAAATAGTTGTCAAATTAGGTGTTGGTAAGACAAACATAAATAGGGGAATGGAAGGTCAAATTCTAGACAGGGTCTGCTTGCCTGCTAACCACTTTACAAGGTCCCTTAAACAGAACCTCCACTTCAAAGAATCTGGAGTCAAGTTCTGGGGAAGCCTTTCATCTCCTCTCACTGGTGTAAGCTAAACTAGATCTTTGCAATGTAATCAAGTTAAGATAAAGTGGGCTGTAAGCCATGGTGACACAGACACAGACAGGGAGACACAGACAAGGGGAATGCCACGTGACAGTGACAGCTAGCAGAGTGACTCACCACAAGCCAGGTGACTGCCACCTAGAAAGAAGTAAGCAAGAACATTACCTAGATTCTCGGGCTCAGGGCCCTGCTGACACTTTGATTTTGGACTGTAGTCAGTTGAGGCTGCTATCAGGTACAACAGACAAGATGCTTAAACAACAGGTCTTTATTCCTCAAGAAGCTGGAGGCTTGAGAGTCCAAGATCAAGGTGCCCCCTGATTCAGGTCCTGGTGAGGACTCTCCCTCCTATTTGGAAAGGGCCCCTTTCTCACTGTGTCTTCGCAAGGCTAACAGAGAGCTTATCTCCCCCTGGGTTTCTTCAGTGGCTTCTAATCCCACAAGAAAGCTCGAGTGCCATGAACTAATCACCTGCCACCACAATGTGAGCCAGGCTTTAGAAGACACAAACTTTCAGTCCATAGCCCACTTACACCTTCTAGAACTAGGAAAGAATGTGTTTCCAGTTTTGTGTGTGTGTGTGTGTGTGTGTGTGTGTGTGTGTGTGTGGTGAGAAGGGTGTTGTTGAGATAGGGTCTGTCTGTGTAGCCTAGACTAGTCTTACTATCTTCCTTCTTCTGCCTCCCCCATGCTGGGGTTATAGGTATGCACCACCATATCTGGCTCCATTTCCGTTGGAGTTCTTATCACCATCATCATCATCATCATCATTATTATTATTATACTTTATTTATTGGGGGAAGGATGCATATGTGCCATTGTGCATGTGTAAGGTCAGAAGATACCTTGCAAGAGTAGGTTCTTTCCTTCCACCTGTGGGTCTTAGGGATGTAACTCAAGTTGTCAGACTTTGTGTGACAAGTGCTCTTATCGCTGAGCCATCTTGCTCAAAGATGGCCTCCATTTCTGTTGGTTTAAACCATATGGTTCCTGATCATTCATTCAGAGAAGTTCAAGGAACTAATGCAATGCATAAAATAGGTAGGAGGGGCTGGAGAGATGGCTCAGAAGTTAAGAATACTGGCTACTCTAGCAGAGAACTGGAATTTGGTTCCCGGCATCCTGTGGTAGCTAACAACTGTCCTTAACTCCAGTTCCAGGGAATCTGATGTCCTCTTCTGGCCTCCACAGGCATTGTACACATGATATACTTACATGCAGGTAAAGCACTCATACACAGAAAAAATAAATTTATAAAATAGGTAGGAAACTGTGTGTGTGTGTGTGTTTGTGTGTGTGTATGTGTGTGTGCGTCTGTGTGTGTCTGTGGGTGGGTGGGTGTATGTAGTGTCTGTGGGAGGTATGCACACCCATGAGCATACATGTGGAGGCCAGAGCAGGACATCCAATGTTTTCCTCTATCACACCCTGCCTAATTCCCTTGAGACCGAGTATCTTACTGAACCTGATGCTGACCAGGGAGCTCCCAGGAGCCATTTGTCACCACCCCTCAATGCTTCGGTTAAAGGCACACATAGTCATGCCTAGCTTTTTACATGACTGTAGAGGATTCAAACTCAGGTCCTCATGCTTGCAGAGCAGACTCTCTTACCCACTCAGCCATCTCCCTAGCCCCAATATGGGACTTTTAATTATTTCCCTTTTCCATCAACTTTTTCAATAAGTCCACCTCCCACCTAGTCTTTAGTACCACCATTCCCACAGCCCCTGAGTGGGCACTATCTGCAGCGATAACAGATTAGCCAGTAGCTCTGCCATCCAGCAGCTTGGATTGGGAATGTGACTCCTAATCTCAAGTGGAGCCTTGGGAAAGTTCCCTAACTGCCCCAAGCTTCAGTCCTATGACCATAAATCCAGTCACTAACTCATGCATCCCACACATATTTCCTGAGCATTGTTTTTCACTTGGGAAGCTTAGAACAGTGAGTAGAGCAAACAGGGTCCCTGTTTCATGGATCTAATGCATCTCCAGTAGGAGCCAGAACTTACCAGGCAGGCACATATGTACTAAATGCTATTCAGGAAGTAAAATCTGCATAGTGGTAGCTGTGTGCTGAGAAGAGGGCTGGCTCTTTTTCTGGGGGTGATAGAGATGACGTTGGAGTCAAAGTCCAAATGACATGGTCAAGCAGCAAGTGGCATGGGTCACACTGTCAGGGGGTTGGGGGTAGAAAGCAGATTAGCAGGGCTGGGGTACAGTTCATCAGTGATTGAGTCCTTGCCTAACATACATGAGGCCTGAGTTTCAATTCCCAGCACCAGGAAAGAAAGAAGAAAAGAAAGAAAGGGTGGGGGGGGAGAAAAGCAGGGCCAAGAGGCCTCAAGTTGGGGCTGGAAAGCTGTGCTTGGGTTGACCTAGGGCCCAGAGTTGGAACATAAACCCATGCTGAGAGTCTCTGCTGTGCCCACACCTCCTCAAGCCTTGGACCTGGGCCCCACCCCGAACAGAATCCTTGCTCACATGCCAGGAGGCTGTGCCAGTAGCTGGTGACAGACCTCATCTCAAGCAGTGAAGTTGTCACAGTGTCACAGGGAAAAGGACCTGAGTGCCAGCCACTGAGTGGCAGAGGATGGCCACAGGCCAGCAGGAAAAGTATGGGAACATAGGAGCCCGGATGGCCACTCTAGCCCGACGTCGTCTCTTCTGATTCCAGGGGCCCTAGGGTGCCTCCTGCACATACCAACTGCCCTAACATCTTCAAATGTACTCCTTTTGTGTGTGGCCTAAGGAAGCCTGGATAGGATATCTGGGTAACCTGTGAGAGGGCATGAGCCCTGGCTGGGGTGAAAACCTGCCCAGCCGGTACCTAGGGGCCTTGAATTCAAATCCAGCTCTAAACCCAGTCTCAGAAGAAAAGCAGGGAATCCAACTTAGACTCTGCCTCAAAAGGTATATGAGACATCAAAGTCCAGTAATTTAACTAATACAAGAACCCCCAGACTTCTTAGACTGGTCAGTTTCAGTTGCTCTGAATCTATTGTGTTCCTCTATGATGTGGGTGGTATCTGGTAAGGTTGAGTTGCTATAACAAGGAAGCCCACAACAAGCAAATGGCTTATTATGGAAGATGATGCATTCCCTCTGGAAGCACAGCAAGAATACCAGACAGCTGCTCCATGCAGTGGTTCAGGGACCTCAAGCTCTTCACTTTCTAACCCTTCGACACTGTATCCCTTGTCACAGTCCTGTCCTTCCCCTGACTTGCAAGAAAGGGAGAGAGTGACCAAAAAGCTCCACAGTCCTTCATCCAATGCTGAGAGGAAGGCTAGAGATGAAGTCTAGTCATGTGCAAGTAGATAGGGGGATTGATTTAAAAGGACAGCTTGCAAACCCCAACTGGATACATATCACAGAGTTGCCATGACTACAGATAAACTACCTGGCTCACCACGGAGCTCATTGCTCTGGAGCCTGGAGGCTGCACTGGTCCCTTGCCCCCATTTCTTTGTAGCTAAAGAAACAAGTCCAGGGGCTGGGGAGATAGTTCAGTAGGTAAGAATGCTTGCTGTACAAACAAGAGGACCCTGGGTTTGGGTTCCCAGCACCCAGGTAATGCCAGAGCTGTGAGGAGTGGAGATAGGAAGATCTCTTGGGCTAGCTGACTGCTGGCTTAGCTCTAAGTTGTGTGAGAGGCCCTGTCTCAAGGGAATAGGCAGAGGCTGATAGAGCAATGAAGAGGATGGTGCCCAATGTCCTCCTCTGTCCTCTGAACACACACATACGCACATATGCATACACATACCACACACAAAATAAATAAAATAAGATGAAATAAAATAAAGTAGTCCAAAGAGAAAAGTGACCTGGCCTGCCTCAGACATCCAAAAGGCAAGGGCAAAGCTGGTCCGGAGTCCTGCCTGGGTCTCTAGCTCACCCATACGCCTCTTACCTCAGGTTACCTTGACCTAGCCCCACTGGGGCCTGAGAAAGGGCAAGATCTCAAATGACCTCCTTACTGGAACCAGGATTGGGAACACGGTCCTGAAAGGGACCCTGTGTCCCACCGCAGTGTCCTTGGCCACTTTATGACAACATAGGTGTGGCCCTGGTTTCCAGGACAGGTAGCCAAGCTGCTCTGTGACAAAGGGCCACACCCTCCCTCTGGGAGGGGAATAGAGCTATGAACAGCTGCCCCCTCAGGAGGACACAGTAGATGGCTGAGGAAGATGGTGTGCCTGTGTTCCCTCCTCCCCATGGGCTCGCTTCTCCTCCTCCTCCTCCTCCTCCTCAGCCCTGTGGCCCAGGGGGAATATGGGGTGGTCCACGTCGTGTCAAAGAACTGGAGCAAAGACTACTGTGTCCTATACAGCTCTGACTACGTCACCCTCCCCAGGGAACTGCAGCATGCCCCACTGCTGCCCCTGCATGATGGCACCAAGACATCATGGTGTCCAGGACAGGACACCTTCCACCAGGCCCAGGCCAGCTCCCCAAGACAGCAGCCCCTCCACCAGACTACCACCATGGTGATGCATGGCAACTGCAGCTTCTATGCCAAGGGATGGCTGGCTCAGGAACAAGGTGCCCACGGGCTGCTCATTGTGAGCCAGGCTAGTGACCAACAGTGTTCAGACACCACTTCAAAGTCCCAGGACCCCAGCAAGCCACTACCAGGCCTCACCATCCCAGTGGCTGTGCTCCGCTATACCGACATGCTGGACATCCTCAGCCACACTCATGGTGACACCAACGTCCGTGTAGCCATGTATGCGCCCTTAGAGCCCATCATTGACTATAACATGGCTGTCATCTTCTTCCTAGCAGTGGGCACTGTTGCTGTGGGCGGCTACTGGGCTGGCCTGATGGAGGCAGACAGACTGCAGAGGCGCTGGGCCCGAGGAGGAGCGGGGCTTGATGGCCACAATCAGCAGCAAGCAGTGGCAGCTGGGAGACCCCAGAGGGACCAGGAAGATGAAGACAATGAGGATGCCCCTGTAGACTTCACTCCAGCCATGATGGGTACTGTTGTCACCATGTCCTGCTCCATCATGATATTGCTGTACTTCTTCTATGACTGCTTTGTCTACGTCATGGTTGGGATCTTTGGCCTGGGTGCCAGTACTGGCCTCTACAGCTGTCTGGCACCCATGGTGCACCACCTGCCCCTGCAGCAATACCAGTGGCATCTGCCAGGCCACCGGACCTATATACGGCTGCCATTGCTGTTCCTGGCAGGCCTGTGTACTGTGGTGACCCTCCTCTGGGTTGTCTACCGTAATGATGACCACTGGGTGTGGCTCCTACAGGACACCCTGGGTGTCTCCTACTGCCTTTTTGTCCTGCGACGCGTGCGGCTGCCTACACTTAAGAACTGTACCTCCTTCCTGCTGGCCCTGTTAGCCTTTGATGTCTTTTTTGTCTTTGTCACACCTCTTTTCACCAAGACTGGAGAGAGCATCATGGTGAAGGTAGCATCAGGCCCTGCAGATTCTTCAAGCCACAAGAGGCTGCCCATGGTACTCAAAGTGCCCCGGCTGAGCTTCTCAGCCTTGACATTGTGTGACCAGCCCTTCTCCATCCTTGGCTTTGGTGACATTGTAATCCCTGGCTTCCTGGTGGCTTACTGTCACCGCTTTGACATGCAAGTTCACTCCCGTCAGATCTACTATGTGGCCTGCACAATGGCCTATGCTGTGGGCCTGTTGATTACCTTCGTCGCCATGGTCCTCATGGAGATGGGCCAGCCTGCCCTGCTCTACTTAGTGTCCAGCACCCTGCTTACCAGCCTCGCTGTGGCTGCCTGCCGCCAAGAGCTCTCCCTTTTCTGGACCAGCCAGGGCAGAGCTAAGACATCTGCCAGGCCTTCAGCAGAGCCCTGCATTGCTTCAGCAACAGGCCCCAAGCTGAAGCAGGAGGTTGTACCAGATTCCAGTACAGCCAATGGGTTTGAAGAGGCCACCAACCAAGAATCAGGAGACTTAGACAGCAACCCTGGAGATGACATGGCTGAGATGGTCACCCTATCTGAGGATGAAGCCACCAGTCCAGAGGGCCACAGTGAGAGCTCGGAAGGCTGGAGTGACGCCAACCTAGATCCTGATGAGCTGCCTTCTGGCTCCCCCAGGGCCCTGGAAGAGCTGATGCCGCTGGCCATGTTGAAACCACTGATCCCACCCTCGGAGCTGGGCCACATCCACACCCAGGCCCAGGCCCACGATGTCAACCTGTCTTGGATGGGACTCCACAAGAGAAAGGGCTTGAAGGTAAAGAAGAGCTTGTCAACCCAGGCTCCCCTGTAAATGGAGCCCCCAGGACCTGGGCCTCTCAAAGAGCTTCCGGAACACTGCACAGCAAAGCCACATGGGACAAGAGATCGGGCATTAGAGAAACTCCCTATCTTCCTCAGGAGTCTCTTTGTTTGTTAGGACTGTAAGAGGAAAGGGGTCCCAGAGTAAGTCTTTGCAAGGCCAGGAAGGTCCTCGTGGGTTGGCGCCACCTCCAAATTGTGCACAAGGAAACTGAAGCTCAGAAAGATCACATGACAAGGTTACTCAGGATTTGCCCCTTCAGAGCTCCCTAGGCAGATACTTGCCCTCTGCCTGCATGCCTGGCTCCTCAAGCCAGAGCCCGAGCTCCTTAGCATGGCAAGTAGCGACGCATCCCACCCCTGCCATCCTCAGCACCATCACCCTGTGCTGCTTTCTGGTCCTTCCACATTCTCTCCCTCTTTGTATGTGCTGTTGCCTCTGGCTGGGATGCCCTTCCCATTTCAAACAAAAAGATCCTAACCCGGGAAATCCTGATACTTCCTTCTAGCCTCAGTTCACATGGGCTCTGCAGCTCCAAGACCTGTGCCTTCCCGCACTCAGCCCCCTCCCTGAGACATTGAGTGTGCCCCTGCTGAATGAGACACTGAGTATACCCCTACTGAGCTTCCCCCTGAAGTGGTAGGCATGTGGTGGAGGGCGGGGGGGGGCTGTCATCTGGAAGAAGAGCAGGAGTATAAGCCAGGCAAGAATCAACCTGAAAATAGGAGCATGGAGTAATGGGGCTAGGGTAGAAAGTACGGCAGCTCACGGCCAGTTCCCACTGGCTCTGAACAATGGGAAGGGCTCTTTGGGACACAGTAGTTCAATCCACAAAATGTGTCCTCTGGAGGCAGGGGTATGAACAAGATGACTTCCTTAGGACCCCACTGGGTTTTAGACCATATAGTGTATTTAAAAATTGTCTGAGGTCGGGCGTGGTGGTGCACGCCTTTAATCTCAGCACTTGGGAGGCAGAGGCAGGTGGATCTTTGTGAGTTTGAGGCCAGCCTGGTCTACATAGTGAGTTCCAGGACAGCTGGGGCTACAGGGAGACCCTGTCTCAAAAAAAAAAAGCAAGAAAAAAAAGTTGTTTGATTAGAGCAAGTGGACTCAGGTGAGGGAAGCCCTCCTGAAGGAAGAACTGTTTGGAAGAGAGGGTTCATGTCCCAAAAGGGAGTGTGGGACAGTGGTTAGAGCCATAGACCCAGAGATCTCAGCTCTACATTGACTTAGAGTCAGTCACTCAGCAGAAGACTTAACCTCTCCATGCTTAGTTTATCTGTAGCAAAAACTAACTACCTACTATGGGGTTAATAGGTTTGAAGGAAGTGGCTGTGGGGGGGGGGTCACCAATGCCCAGCACTGAGGAGGAGGTACACAGGCTTCCATCCCTCCACAAGGAGGCCTCATTGCCCCTTTTGAAGTGCCCTGGCCTTGATCACATCCGTGTACACTTTGCTTTTTAGGTTTTTTTTTTCCTTCACTGCGGAGTTCAGCTTTGTGAGTACAAGGACCTTGTCACCCTTGTTCATAGGTATTATTCCCAGGCCAAGAACAGGGCCTGGCATGTTAGACGCATTTGATTTCTGTTTGTTGGTGAGATGGATGAATGAATGAATGAATGAATGAATGAATGAACAAATGAATGAAGCACTGATCCCACTTGAACTGTGGAGGACAGGGAAACTCCATGAGGAAAGGCTCCACTGCCCAAGCTGCTTCCTTCAAGTTCATGGTCAGAGTAGATGGGCACCTCAGAATCTCATTCATAGGGAAGAAGCATATTTCGGTAAACAGCGGCTACAGGCCTGGCTGGACAGAGCAAGTAAAGCATTCCAACCAGAACACTGACCTGAGGCACTGGCAGCCCATCCCACTGCAGCCAGTAGCCATCTGGCCTGGACAGAGGGGCCTCCACAGGTCCTGGCTCACCCCCAGCCCAGGCAGCCTCCCCACTGCTGGCCCGCGTCACTGGACCCATGGGGCAGGCTGCACCCTGCTGGGCCTGAGAGGAAGGGTTGGACAGAGCCCAGGCCTCAACCCCCTCAGTCCAGAGTGGGAGACAGGTGGGAAGCTTCCTCCCTCAGGCATGTGCAGTCAGAGACTCTGAAGATGCCAATTGGAGCAGAAGCAACAGTGATGGGGCTGATACAGGCCTCCAAGGAGAAGAACCTCAAGGAGGGTCTGAGAAAGGGGACCACCCCTGCCTGTTTACCAGGGGCCTGATGGGCAGGGAGGGCATGAAGACTGAACCTGTGTGGCATCTGCTGTTGAGCCAGCAGAACTTAGAGCACCCACAGGGATTCAGGGAACAGGCTTGTGCTAAAGATGCAGTGGATACCGGGGGCCCCAGATACCCCTGGTGCAGCCTAAGCCCACCTCCTCACTGGGAAATCACCCTGGTCTGCTCAGACTCAGCTCATTGGGCACAGCCCATGGTTCCCCAAGGCTGCCTGAAGGAAACCTGTATGTGAACAGCCTGATCCCTGGGATTCACTTAGGGGGTGAGTCTCCCTCATCATCCTACACCCTGCCCCTCGCTCCCAGGTGTCTTGCCAGGGCCCAGACCCTTCCACTCCTGACTATGACTCCTGAGCCACATTCCTGAGATCCCAAGCCAAAAGCATAGGAATCATAGCCTGCGTAAAAATTACAAAATAATCTAGATCCTCTGCCTCACCTGCCAGGCTGCTCTGCCTGGCACAAGTGAGAAGGTGGCGGAGGGTGGGGCACCGTTGGGCGGGGGAGACAAGTGAGGAGAGGATCAGGGCCTTTGTTTCTCTGCCAAGAGTATACTATAACAATTCTGCCTACTGTAGACAGGGCTGCAAGGACTCCAGGTGGTTACTGCAACTTGGGTGTTCAGACACAGACACCCAAGCTCCACTGCATGTCAGGCACCCAGTGGGGGCATCTGCTGAAAATGAAGATTCTGAGCCCCAGGTTCTGAATGGGTTCAGGCATTTATGGTTTTGAGGGACTTTCACTCCTGCCTCACGCTGATCACCTCTAATTGGACCTGGGGCCAGCAGGTGGGAGGAGAGCAACCAGGACTCAAAGTGCAGGGCCAGAGCAGGCCCCTTTCCCCCTGCCCTGGCACACACTTTCACCCGGCTCCTTACAGATTCCCTTGCCAGGGCCCGAGACCCACATGGCCACCTCTAGAAGTTCAGTCTCCATCTGACACCTCTGAACACTCCTCAGGCAGGAGGAACTGAGCCAGTGTCACCAACCCACCAACAATCTTTATCCCTGCCCTGTGCTCTAGAATGTTCTGACCCCAAAATGAAGTCTGCTTGTATTTATTCATTTTGCCTGGCACATCATAGGTGCTGAATAAAGAAACTATTGAATGAATCGTGGGATGGATGAATGTTTCCCTGGCTAGCTAGGACTTTGGGGACATGAAATATTCTTACCTACAGAAAGGGCAGAGTCACACTGCCTGGTCCAGCATTTGTGTTAAGTATTAAACTATTTGGGAATGAACTGAGCCCTCCACCAGGCATAGTCAGGGCTCCAGAAATCTGGATTGTGGCTGCTGCTGTTGGGTGGCTCTGTTCCTGCCCAGAAGTGGCCTTTTAAGCTGTTACTTTGCAAGTCCGCTTCCTCGGGACTAGGCCTAAGTGGCCAAATCAAGCCACCCCCTGCCAGGGCTGCCTAAAGCTAAAATGGCAGCCTCCTTCTGAATGCCAGAAAGAGACAGGGTACTGCACATGTGCATGCATGTGCACACACAGGCATAAGCATAGGTGCAGACTGCATCCTTCATATGCACATAGACCGACAGACAGACAGACAGACAGACACACACACACACACACACACACACACACACACACACGCACACAGACTCTAACCTGTTCCTTTCAGAGATGACCTGTTCCCACTAGGCCTTTCCTATGTCTATGGGAGCAGAGGACACTAATCCCTGGATTTCCCATTCTGGAGCAGTAGGTGACAGAGACCCTTACCCCCAGACAGTAATGACCAGATGATGTTCAGGGGTCTTCCTGAAGGAAATGGCTTGCTGCCCAGCTGTTCAACAGAGGCATCCTCTGCTTCGGGTCATACTCTTGGGGATGAGGAAGGGTGCAGGTGGAGAACCAGCCAATGGCTGAGCAACTGTGGCACGGAGGCTTGGCCACTTCTACCAGTCTGACTTCTAGTGGTCTTTGATCAGCCTCCTGCTGGGTTAGGGTGAAGGCCTGGGTTTAGTCTGATGGTCCCACACACACACTACAGCCTGCTCCCACCTCTTTGCATGTGGACGCCTAACTCCATCTTAACCTCTGCTTGCTGAGGTGAGGCCATGCCCAAGGCTCCAGGGGTCCATCCCCATGCTGGGGCTACATTCATTTCTCCTTGGGACCTTCTTTAATCCCAGCCAGGACTCCATGGGTCTTGGCTTTGTTTCTTTTAGTAAATGAAAAGAGTTGGGCACTTGGAGCTTCTGGATTCCCTGAACAGTGAGAACCAGCAAGGACCAGTGGGAGGCTCTTGTTTAACATGAGGAAAGGAAAGCACAGACAGCGTCAGGGCCTGCCCACAGTTACACAGCATATGGTCAGCAGAAAAAGAACTCAGCCCTGGGCACATGCTGGAATAGCTATCATCCAACCCCTACCCCAATCCACGCTCCCCTGAAAACACATACCCCCAGGAAAACTCTGCACACTACTACCTTGCCTCACTCCCCCTCAACAGATGTAACATCCCACCCCGACCCCCACATTTTCACTGAGAAGTTGGTTGTCTCCACAGCTAGGGAGCAAGGGAGGACCTAGCTGGGCTGGAGTCTCTCAGACCTGAGCCTACCGCCCAGCACTGCTGACTCCCCATGTGACTTTGAGCAAGTGAGGCCTTCCCTCTGAGCCTGCCTCCTTCTCTGTAAAGTGGGATGCTAAAACCTACTTTGTGCTTTGCTGTAAGACTGAGAATGTGTACACACAGCAAATGCTTGCTAAGCACTTAGAACAGCTCAGTATGACGGACAGCGCATCACATGCCATTCAGGTTAGTGCAATGTTTCCAGGACAGTACCCAGCATATCGAGTGTTATTTTCCCAAACCAGTTCCCAGAGATGCGAGTGTCTTCTTCCCCGGAATACTGTGTGTGGATGGGTATGGGGTGCTGCTACCAGGAAAAGGCATCCTTAAACCGCCAGCCTTTTTTCCTGCAGCGCTGACGTTTGCACGCTCCTGTGCTGCCATCTGCTGGTCAGTCAGATAATCGCAAGCAGGCTCTTTGGAATAATTCCCATGGAGTGATCTATAAATACATATGTAATAAAGAATCAGTCACCAGAGTTGTCATGTCCCCAGCGGGCCAGGTTATAAGAAAGTGAAGGTGGCACAGGAAAGGCATTATGGTATGTTCTTAGAGGAAATCACCCCAACACTGTCTCCAGAATGTCCAGACCACCTGAAGACAATCCCTGCCCATTGGTCCCATCCCCAGGCCACTGAGAATCAGTGTTCCTAGGAGAGGAGGCATCTCCCCAAAGCCAGTGCCTGCTCTCATGTGCTGTGGCCCTGTTCACCTCCACATTTGCCAGGACTAGTCTTCTGTGGTGACTAATTTTGTCCCTAAACAAACTCTTACCCACTGTATTTTACCTTTTGTTGTTTTCGAGGCAGGGTCTTGCTGTGTAGCCCAAGCTGGCCTTGAACTTGAGATCATCCTGCCTCAGCCTCCTGTGTGTTGGGATACTAGGCAAGCACCCCCATCCCTAGCACTTGCTGTATTTTCAAATGCATGCTATATTTTCGTACCTCTGGTCCCAGGACTTTGGATATATACCTAGTATGAAAGTTGGAGTGCAAGTGCAAACCCCAAGCTTCACTCCTGGATCATCCTGCCTCAGCCTCCTGTGTGTTGGGATACTAGGCAAGCACCCCCATTCCTAGCACTTGCTGTATTTTCAAATGCATGCTATATTTTCGTACCTCCGGTCCCAGGACCTCCTCTCAGAGGATTACAAGTGTTCTCAAAAGGACCCCACCCCCTTAGGACTTGAGTGGAGGGAGGGGTTCTGAATAATGGTGTTGGCAGAAACCTCCCAGACATCTCCAGAACTGAAGACAGAGAGTCAAAAGGACCCCACCCCCTTAGGACTTGAGTGGAGGGAGGGGTTCTGAATCATGGTGTTGGCAGAAACCTCCCAGACATCTCCAGAACTGAAGACAGAGATGAAGAGCGGCCTGCCCAAGGTCACACAGCAAGTCATCCTCATGAGTGTGAGCTACTGTCTGTCTTAACGTTTGCATTACATTTACATTATTACAGTCTTGATTTACCTTTCTGTAATGATTGGTGATGTTGTTTTTCACGTGTTTCTTAGCCACTTGCACATCTTCCTTGGAGAAATGTTTGTTCAAATATTTTGACCATTTTTAAATCAGGTTACTATAAATTACATACTTCAGACCATTTCTATAAGACAGACCTAGTAATTTTATTTCTGGAAAACTAGGACTATGAAACTCTTTAAGCTCACAATACACTTCACTACTTTTGGGATAACGTGTGTTGATGTCTCCTTTTGTGCTCCAAAACAATGACTACACAATTTTCTCCATGCCCTCACCAGCAGCTCTGCTTGCTTGATGAAAGAGAGAGTAGCTGCCATTCGATTTACATGTCTCACAGCTCCCATGAGGCTGGACTTTTATTTCTGTATTCTGGTTTGTTAAGAAAATGCTCTTCATCCCAGGGCTTAGCGGGATCCAGTCAGTTACCATTTCCTGTGGATCCTACCCTGATAAAACCTTTGGGATCCACTGCATCCTTTCCACTATTAAAGCCTTACCAGTGGCTGAGGATGTTGGAAGGAAAGGGGTCTGGAGAGAGGCTGGACCACAGGCACAAAGTTACAGATGGTGGGAATAAATTCTCCTATTCTTTGGCATAGAGAGTGACTACAATTAACAATAGCTTGCACATTTCCAAATAACAAAAAGAGGATTTTTAAATGTTCTCACCACAAAGAAATGATGACTGAGGTGATGAATCTACTAATCCCTGAATTTGATCGTTGCCCATCATATGCATATATCCAACCACATAGAACTCCATAAATATGTACAATTACTATGTGTTCATTTAAAAATTTAAAGATGGGGGCTGGAGAGATGGCTCAGTGGCTAAGAGCACATACTACCCTTCCAAAGGACTAGAATAAGGTTGCCAGCACCCCTACAACACCCTGTAACTCCATCTCCAGGGAGATATGACACCTCTGGTGTCACACAGGTGTGCACACCCACACACAGGCACACACATATACATAATTAAAAATAATAACATAAATCTTTAAAAGCCAAATTAAAAAATGTAAAGCTTATTTTAAGGTGGCATCCATTACCTGGGCCATTAGGATCCTTGTTAAAGAAAATAACAGAGCTAATGTCTGCTGTGTCCTTTCCACTGAAGGCCCTCCAATGTACCCTGCTGCTTGGCAAACCAACCCAACCCCATCCCTCTGCCTGGTGTTTAAGGCCATCGGTCTCTGCTCTTGACCAAGCTTACCCCCCAGGACATCCCCATGCACCTGGGCATGTGGTTCTTACACATTCATCCACCACCTCCACCCCCACTGCTGCTCCCCTATTCCACTGACCAGAGCTTTTTCCTAGTTCTCACATTGAATATTCAGAGATCCGCCCATTTTCACCAGTCCGAAGTGCTGGGCCCTGTCCAAAGTCCCGGAAAGGACCTTAGGACAAGGTCCCTGACTGAGAGAGCCTCATCAAGGAAGGAAGGTGGGTGGGGTAGAGGAGGGTACACCTGTCTCTCCTCTCCCATCCCTTCTTTCTCCTCTCCCTCTTTTCCCTCCAGAGTCTCATATAGCCCTAGAATTTTCTATGTAGTCAAGGATAACCTTGAACTTCTGCTCCTCCTGACTCTTATCTCCTGAGTTCTGAGAGTATAGGTATGCACCACCACACTAGCCTATGCAGTGGCTCTGGGGATTGAACCCAAGACTTTAGAGCTGGGACTACAGGTATTTGCCACCATACTTGGTACATTCTGATAAAGACTCTGGTAGTCCCAGAACTTGGGAGATGAAGGCAGAAGGGTCTCCAGTTTGAGGTCAATCTGGGCTACGTAGAAAGAACCTGTTTCATAAAACCAAAAAGCCAGGCAGTGAGATGGCTCAGTGGGTAAGATCACTTACTGCACAAACCTGACAACACGAGCTCAATTCTGAAGCCCACATAAAGGTCAAGGTGAGAAATACTCCACAAAGCTGTCTCCTGACCTCCGCACACACTCCGTGGTGTGCATGCCCCCATACACATCATAGACACACAATAATAAATAAAAATAGTTTTATTAAACAATAAAAGACAAGACAAGAAAAAGACTCTTTGGGCTGCAAAGAGTAGGAACTCACTAACAGAGCTCAAACAAAAGAGCCTAAGGGTAGACACAGAGGTCTCAGAACCAGGGAAAGCAGCCCCAGTGGGGGCCATGGAGATGTGACTGTGACGGCCCTTGGCCTTTCTGTGCTGCAGCTTCTCTATGCCTGATTCCTCCTCTGCCCTCACTGAGCTGGCTGGCTCTCTCATTTTGTTCTTGGCCTGTGGAGGTGTTGGCCTCAATGACACATCCATGTGTCACAGCCCAGGAGTTACTACCAAGGCCATGCAAGCCACCATTCATGAGAGAGAGAGAGAGAGAGACAGAGAGACAGAGAGACAGAGAGACAGAGACAGAGACAGAGAGACAGAGAGAGACAGAGACAGAGAGAGAGAACTGTTTGGTTTAGATTTAGTTTAGCCAGCATACTAACCTTAGCTGTGAGTGAGCCCATGGGCTCTTGACTCCTGGATCCACTTGCTGTTCAATCAGCTGAGGCTGGAGGAAGGTCAAGGAGAGCAGTCAGATGGCATGAGGATGGTTCTACCCAGGCACCAGTTCTCCCCAGCCCATCTGCGTGTGAGCAGGATCCCTGGATTGATTCATGTGTACAGTAATTTTTCAGGTGTGCAGCTGGAAAGCAGTGGTCCCTGAAGAGTATATGGGTTCCAGTGGGGGGGGGCGGCTAGGGGAGGGTTCTGGTGGGGGTGGGGCTATAAAGATGATGCAGATTGTTTGAGATATTCTGTATGAAACACAACAAAATTTGATAAAAACAAATTTTTAAAAAAGAAAAAAGGTGGTCCCTGATCCAGTAGCCTCAGCACTGTCTGGGAATTTGTTATAAATGCATATTCCAAGGCTGTTCCCAGCCCTTATGAGTCCAGAAACAAGCTAAGTCCCAGCCGCTTATTTCTGCAGCCTCACTGGGTGAGTCCATGTGCACCAGAATTTGAGAGTCATTGGTCTAGAGTAGAGAGTTGCAAGCTGTTACTGAAAAGAGCCAGATAGTAATTATCTTTTTTAAATTTATTTACTATTTTTATTTTATGTGTATGAGTGTATTGCTTGCATGTGTGTAAGTGCACCCATGTCATGTAATACCCGCGAAGGTCAGAAGGTGTCGGATTCCCCTGGAACTGGAGTTATGGATGGCTGTTAGCCACCGTGTGGGTGCAGGGAATCAAACCCGGGTCCTCTGCAAAAGCAGCCAGTGCTGAGCCATCTCTCCAGCCCCAAGAGAGTAAATATCTTAGTCTTTGCTGTCTCTTTTAAAACCTGTTGGTATCACACTGAAACAGCCACAGTCAACAGGTAACAACAGTGAGCAGAATTCTCAATGTCCCCCACCTGCCAGTGCCTTTGCCCCATGTAAGGCAGAACCTGTAGCTATGACAAGTGGCCAGATTACACTATGTGCAAAGTGAAGGAATTTCACAGATGTAAAGTCCCTAATTGTTTGACTCTGAGTTAAGCAAAGGAGAGATTGTCCCAGATGGCCCTAGCGTAATCAGAGAAGTTCTTTAAAGAGAGTTTAGAGGTAAGAGATGGTAGACCTCAAAGATGTCCTCCTCACCTACGAGGTGGAGCAAACTACCACACTGGGAGGGTCTGTGAAGAGGGCAGAGAGTGGCTTCCAAGTAACAGCAGGAAATGGAACCCTTAGTCCTTAAACAGGAATTGAATTCTCTAACAACGTGAATGTGTTGGGAGAGATTGTGGCCATCCTGTGATCAGAGTCCCATGGATACCTTAATTTCAGCCTAGTGAAATCCTGGATCCAGCTAAGTTGCCCCCTGTGCTGGATAGCTTTAGTGTCAACTTGACACACCCGGGTTGAGGGAGCCCCAACTGGGGAATTTCCTCTATTGGACTGGCCTGTGGCCATGTCTGAGGGGCATCTTCTTGATGAGTGATGTGGGAGGGCCCAGCCCACTGTGGGTAGTGCCACCCCTGGGCAGGTGGGCCTGTGTTGCATAAGAAAGCAGGCTGAGCAGGGGCCAGGGGAGCAAGCCAGTAAGCAGCATTCCTCCATGGCCTGTGCTCCAGCTCCTGCCTCCAGGTTCCTGCCCTGAGTTCCTACCTTGGGCTCCCTGATGAACTGCAACCTGGAAGTTGTAAGCTGAATAAACCCTTTCCTCCCCAAGTTGGTACTGGTCAGAGTGTTTTGTCACAGCAATGAAGAAACAAACTAGAACACCCCCTGACTCCCAATCCACAAACACCAAGGTAGTACATGAATTCATGATCATTTACCCTGCAGCAATAGAAAACTAACTCAATGCGGTCATTTCCAACAAGACTTTATGAAAGCAGACAGTGGGATGGGTTGACAGTTTGTTGAGCCCAGCCCTGGAGGGCTTGGTGGTTGAAGCAGTTATATCATGTATAAACAGTCAGAACCTAAGAGCTACAGCAGAGGCCTGGACCACCACCCACTGCAGGAGAAAATGGACATGCCAATGCTGCTCAGCTGGGGCTGTCCGCCTCTGAGATGAGGAACAGGAAGGGTGGTATCTGCTTCCTATCAGATTCAGTCTTGTCCTGATCTTTGATAATCAGGGATTCACAACCCACCCAGGAGTCACAGCATAATGAAATACATGCAGCCACCATTCTGGAGGAAGATTTGTAAGTTGCTAATATTGAACCAAGTCTAGGATATCTGGTTAAGGCTGGAAAGACAAGGCTAAAGGCAAGGTGCAAAGGATATTCCCATTTTTGGCCCCCAAATGGAAGGATGCTTGTCCTAGTTTGCTTTTCTGTTGCTGTGATATAAACCACCACCAAAAACAACTCAGAGAGGAACGTGTTTATTTCATCTTGCAAGTTACAGTCCATCACTGAGGGAAACCAAGGCGGGAATTCAAAGCAGGAGCTTAAAGCAGAAACCATGGAGGAATGCTGCTTACTAGCTTGCTCTCCCTGGCTTGCTCAGCTACCTCTCTTATAAAGCCCAGACCAACCTGCCTAGGGATGGCACTGCCTACAGTGAGCTGGGCTCTCCTACATCAATTAAGAAAATGCCTCACATGGGGCTGGAGAGATGGCTCAGTGGTTAAGAGCACTCTTAACCACTCTTGCAGAGAACTCAGATTTGGTTCCCAGCACCAACATGGCAGCTAATAACCATCCACATTAACTCCAGTTCCAGAGGATCCAACGCCCTCTTCTGACCTTTTCAGGCATTGCATGACACAAGTGCATTTATATGCAGGCTATACACTCATACACATAAGAATAAAAATAATAAGTAAAATGGGGCTGAAGAGAAGACTCAGCAGTTAAGAGCACTGGCTATTCTTGCAGAAGACCCCAGTTCAAATCCAGAACCTACATGGTGGCTAGCAACCATCTGTAACTCCAGTTCCAGGGGATCTGATGCCCTCTTCTGTCCTCCAAGGGCATTGCACAACACGAGTGCACTTACACACATGCAGGCATAACACTCATACACATGAAAATAAATAAATAAAAATTTTTAAATAATAATAAATAAAATTATTTAGAAAAAGAAAATGCCTCACAGGCACGGTCACAGGCCAATCTGATGGAAGAAATTCCTCAGCTGAGCTTCCCTCTTCCCAGGTTACTCTACATTTGTGTCAAGTTGACAGCTGAAGCTAATTACCACAATGCCTAAGACATTTTTGACAGTGAATGCCTCTGGGATACAGTGTCAGAGGTAGGAGGTAACTGGCTTTTCCCAAATGATCTATGTTAGTTATATACTGCTACATAACAAACTAGTTCCAAACAGCATAATGAGTGCTAAACTTTATTTATTTATTCTTTTATGTGTATGCGTATTTTGCCTGCATGTATGTAAGTGCATCATGTGCATGCAATGCCTGAGTAGGCCAGAAAAGGGTGTCAGCTCCTCTGGAACTAGAGTTATAGAAGGTTGTTAGCTGTCATGTGGATGCTGGGAACTAAACCCTCTGCAAAAGCAGTCAATGCTCTTAACCTCTGCGCTATCTTTCTCCAGCCCCTAAAGTTTTTTTTAGACAGAGTCTCATAACTGAGGCTTGTCTTGGAACTCACTATGAAGCCCAGATTGCCTTGACACCCATGATTCTCCTGCCTTTACCTTGAAAGTGCTAGGGTTATAGGTGTGCACTACCGTGCCAGGCAAAAAAGGTTTGGGAGAGCTAGAAAGATGGTTCAGTGGGTAAAGTCACTTTGCTGCACAAGCCTGGTGATCTGAGTTTGATCCCCAGAACCTATGTAAAGGTAGAAGAAGAGAATCAACTTCCACACACATGATGTGTCATATATGTGTGCACACTCATACATGCATATACACAAAATAATAATAAATAAAATTCTTTTTTGCCTTTTTTTTGTTTTGTTTTAACTTTTACAAAAACTTTTTCGAGAATTTCATACATGCATTTAAGATGTTTTGATCAAATCCATGCCCACTCCATCCCCTCCAACATTCCCCCCTCTGAAGAGGTAACCCTAAAATCTTTTAAGGATTAGATACAAGCTCCCAAATTCTTTTGACATTTTGACAATAAATAAAATTCTTAAAGTTTTTTTCCTTGTGGTTCTGAGGATGAAATCTAAGGCCTTGCTTTTTTAAAAAAAAATATTTTATTATTTTTATTTTATGTGTACGAGAGTATTACCTGAATGTATGTGAGTGCATCCATGTCATGTAATGCTGCAGAGGTCAGAAGAGGGCTTCAGATTCCCCAGGAACTGGAGTTACAAACGGTTGTTAGTTGCCATGTGGGTGCTGGGAATTGAACCTGGGTCCTCTGCAAGAGCAATCAGTGCCCTTAACTGCTGAGCCATCTCTCCAGCCCCAGGCCTTGCTCTTCCTCTGCTGAACTCTTTCTGGAGGTCTGATTCTCCCATACACACCTTTTTTAGACAGGGTTTCATGTATCCCAGGCTGACCTCAAACTTACTATGTAGCTGAGGATAGTCTTGAATTTCTAATCCTTCTGCCTCCATCTCCCAAGTTCTGGGGTTACAGTTGTGCCACCATATTAAACAAGCACTCTGTCAACTGAGCTACACCCCCAGTCCCTGATGTCCTCTTTTTAAAATTTTATTTTTATTTTTTGTGTATGAGTGTTTTGCCTGCTATGCTTATGTGCGTCATGTACATGCAATGTCCACAGAGGTCAGAAGAGGGCGTAAGATCCCCTGGAACTGGAATTACAGATAGTTGTGAGTCTCCATGTGGGCACTGGGAACTGAGCCCATTTCTTCTGCAAGAGCAGCCAGTGCTTTTAACTGCAGAGCCATCTCTCCGGCAGCCCCCCTGATTTTCCTCTTGTCCCCAAAGGCCTCTTTGTTGCCTTGTAGACTCAGCTTATTCCTCATTCCCAACTTAGCCTTCTGCCTGCTATGCTTCCCATATGGCTAGGTGACTCGGACATGTGAGTGAAGTTGGTAGTTCCATCTTCATTTGGTATGGCTAAAGAGGAAACCGTACTTCTAGAATTTGGTTATGTTTGGCCAGGAGCCCACCCTGTTGTCCTGAGATGTGGCTTCAGTGACTTAAGCCAAAGGTGAGATGGGTGATGAGGGGAGAGGGACTGATGATGACTCACCAGCCTCCTCATATCCCCACAGTACCTAATAACCACCCATATGGAACTCTGAAAGTTCTTCATTTGTCTATTTGAGCCGCTATAACAAAACAGCATAGGATAGGTGACTTAAAGGCAGCAGATAACCATTTTTTTCACAGTTCTAAAAGCTGGTAGGGCTGGAGAGATGGCTCAGTGGTTAAGAACACTGGCTGTTCTTGCAGAAGACCCGGTTCGAATCCCAGCACCCACATGACAGCTAACAACTGTCTGTAACTCCAGTTCTAGGGGCTCCGACAGCCTCTTCTGTTCTCTGTGGGCATCGTATGACACAGGTGCACTTACCTACATGCAGGCAATACACACGTACACATAAAAAATTTTTTTAAATAAAAAAGCTGGGAAGTCCAAGATCAAGTATCAACCAAAAGCCATGTCCCAGTTCATAGACAGTTATCTTTTTGCTGTAAACTCACATGGTGAAGGAGTGAACCAGTTCTATGGAGCCTCCTTCATAAGGGCACTAATCCCACCAATGTTGGCTCCACCCTCATGATCTGATCACCTCCCTAAGACCCTCCTGCCTAACACCTTAGAGGTCAGGATTTCAACATGTAAACTTGGAGAGGGCAGAGGCAGTCAGTCCACAGTAGGCCTATCTTCATCATAAAACCCCCAAGGCCCAGAATGACTCTTTGGGTTAACATATTACATGAGTGGACTGAGAGCAGAGTGAAAGCCAGTGTCGCCTGCTTCATACTGGTGCTCAGGGAAAGCCCAGAGCAAAGCCCCCTGCCCTACCATGCTGAAAAGCTAGCAAAGAGAAATTGCCATACAAGCTGCACTGCATAAATGAGTGACATTTGTTTAGATCACAGGTATATCAAGTCTCCCCATAGGTCTCATTCTCCCATTTATGCAGCAAAGGGGCTGTGGACTGTTGCCCTCTAAGGATGGTGAGGTTTAGTGCCCTAGTTTCCTCCTATCTGTACTCATTTCCTGTGGTGGCTATAACAACTGGTGACTCTAGACATCAGGAGTCTATTTTCTCAGTATGGAGATCAGAAGCGTGAAGTGTAGGTACCAGCTTAGGACTCTGGGTTGACCCCAGGTCTGGTGACCCTAGGGTCGCACAGCTTATGGCTGCATAAATTTAAGTTCCCTCCTCCATCTCCTGAACTTCTCCCTTTCCCTCACTTGTGAAGTGAGGGTTAGGACAAACTCTCATATAGCCTAAGCTGGTCTTGAACTCACTATGTGACTGAGGATGATCTTGAACTCCTGATTCTCCTGCCTCTACCTCCTAAGTGCTGGGATTACAGGAATATGACATCACATCCAGTTTATGCAGTGCTGGGGATCAAATTCTGGGCTTTGTATATGCTAAGCAAGCAGTCTCTTCACTGAGCTCCATCCCCAGACCCGCTCCCCTGGTTCATGAGTCTCTTACTACCTGTCTCTAATGCTTGGATTTAGGGCCCACATGGATGACCCAGGACAAACTCCAGAAGTTCTTAAGCTGCATCTGCAAAGACCCTTTAATAGATAAGGTCCATTCACCGCTCTGGGTGGGCATCTATAGGGGAAGGTGACCATTCAACCACTACACCACCTTCCCCATCAAACACACAGGGTCATGCTGGGAACAAACGGTGTCCTGCTGCATCTCCATCTTTATAAGAACTACAAAGGACAAGATGCTTGGTTAGCTCCATGTCAAAGCCGGAGAATCTCAAAGAAACCAGGCTTGGCTCCTGTTCTTCAGGAGCTGGTGGTTGAGTGGGACCAGAGCAACCCAAAGAAGGGAGACTTTTGTTCCCACCTATGGCAGTGCCCACTCCTGCCCACCACTTCCTGCCCAGTTCCAGAGCCACGGCTAGGGGATGAGATAATGCCTTCTAGAGAAATCAAATATCTTGAATAGTTTCCTGGGAATTGCTGGGCTGTCGCTCTAAGACGCACCACTCCCTCCTGTAGCTTCCGTTCTACCGGCACCAGAGATTTTACTGCTGCCAGGACTGCAATTAAGAAGGAAGCTATTTGCCAAATGGTACGTTCTAGGGCTGTGGCAATGGGCTCTCTGTACAGCCTGTCTCTGCCAAGAGAGAGACTTCCCAGAAGCTGAGGTGTGTCCAGACCTGGCCCCACCCAGGTAATGTCCAGAGTCACTGGGTCAGCAATAGTGACACATGGCCCCAGCAGTTCTGATCCACTGTGGTTAAGGGACTGATAAGAATATAGTCTGTGACAGCTGAGGACACTACATGGGCCAAGGAAAACTGGACAGGTGTGGGTGACAGAAATGGGGAGTTAGGTTAAACTTGGGGTCTCTTCCCAGCTCGGCCACTGTGTGAGCTTGAAAGACTTTTAAAAGAACCCTCGTGATTCATTAGAAAAAGACAAAGGATCCAACCGGCAAAGAATCTGAACAGGCATTTTACAGAAGGAACACAGATGGTCAGAAAGCATATGAAAAGACGGTCAGTCTCTCTAGTAATAAGAGAAACATTTAAAACAATCAGAACAGAAGCGGGGAATTTGGTGACATCTGAATCAAATCCCTAGTTAATAGCATCATGAACAGCATTAATTTCCTAGTTTTGTTCATTCTTTCTTGTGTGCTTTTGTTTTATTATTGTCGTTTTGAGACAGGGTCTAACTATATAGTCCAGGCTGACCTGGAACTCACTATGTGCCAAGACTGCTCTCAAACTCAAAGTACTCCTCTCCTCAGCCTCCTAAATGCTGGGATTACAGGTGCAAGGGGTTTGTGGAGTTTTGTTTTAGTTTTTTTAATTCTTGCTCGATTTTTGATTGGTTGGTTGGTTGGTTGGTTGGTTGGTTTTTCTGGTATTTTGAGACAGGGTCTCAGGGCCTTAGACTTTTGATCCTCCTGCCTTTACCTCCCAAGTGCTAGGATTACAGCCATAACCACTGCTCCTGGATTGAATTTCTTTACCTTGAAGAAGGGCCTCTGTTCTGTGTTACCCCCTCCTTGCCCCACCTGTACCACTGCATCCCAAGGATCTAGTCTAGCCCCCAGATTCTGGCTCCTTCTTGTAGAGCCTTTGCCCTCTTGCCCTGCTGGCAGACTCTATCTTTACCAGTTGCCTTTTGCCATTTATAGCTCAGGGTAGAGGTCCTGTCTGTAGGGAGGTTCCAGACTTCCCAGTGTAATGCAGAAGTAGAAAGGAGGGTAGGGCTGGCAATATTCAGCCTTGTGGACAGGAACAAGGAGTTAGGGTACCATTCAGGAAGAGTTAAATGTGGGTGGCCACCTTCACCCCATTACCCAAGCCTTGTCAGTCCATCTGATTCATGGTAGATGTTGTTCTGTTTTGCTTTCTATTGCTGTGATAAAACACTGACCAAAAACAACTGAGGGAGGAAAGGGTTTATTTGGCTTATAGCTCACAATCCATCATCAAAGGAAGGCAAGACAGGAACTCAGGGCAGAAACCTGAAGGTGCAAACTGGAGCAGAGTCCATGGAGGAAAACTGTTTATTGGCTTGCTCAGTTGCTTCTCGTATACAACCCAGGCCCACCTACCCAGGGATAGCACCAGATACACACAGTGAGCTGGGCCCTCCTACATCAACCAGCAATTGAGAAAATGTCCCACAGGGGCTGGAGAAATGGCTCAGTAGTTCAGATCACTGGCTGTTCTTGAAGAGAAGCCTGGTTCAGTTCCCACCACCCACATGGTAGCAAATAACTGTCTGCAATTCAAGTTCCAGGAGATCCAATGCCCCCTTCTGGCTCCATGGGCATTGCACACATATGGTACCTTTGATACATGCAGGCAAAACACTCATACACATAAAATAAAAATAAATAAACAAATAGAATTTTTTAAAAATAAAATGGCCCACAAACAGGCTACAGGCCAATCTGATGGAGGAAATTCCTCAATTGAGGTTCCCTCTTCCCAGGTGACTCTAATTTGTGTCAAGTTGACAAAACTAACCAGTGCAATCATGGAACTCATGATGGGCCATAGTCCAAACAGATGGGGTGATTAGAGATAGATACAGCTGTGGGAGAAGTATGGGCTGAGTGGTCGGATTTCTAGGAAGCTTCCTAGAAGTGGGGTACAGTGACCCTCTGTGGGCCAGCATACCCTCCCCTGAGTAGGGACCACCCTTCCTCAGCTCGCTTGAGGCCTACAGGCTCCTTCTCACTTTCCTCTTCATGTCCTTGCCCTCAAACCCAAATTATTCTAAAAAAGAAAATGCCTTTCCACGGTGGTACATCACCCCTTCCTCTTTCTCTTTTTACCTCTTTCAAAACCAGTTTTCCACCATCTTCTTTACCTTAAGATTTGACTCTAGCCCCTGTCTCCCTCTCTCTCTTCTTTTGTAATACCTATTTATTATTTGTGTGTGTATGAGTGCGTGTGCACATGTGTGCCTGTGAAAAGAGACTGCAGATTGCCATCAGATGGCTTCTATAATCATTCACCTTTGTTTTTCATGGCAGGGTCTCCCACTGAACCTGGAGCTTGGCCAGGCTAGTTGGCTGGCAAGCCCCAGAGATCTTCCTGTCTCCACCTCTCCGGTGTTATAATGTGGTTCACACCACACCATGGCACCTGGCTCTTCATATGGGTGCCAGGGGTATGAAGTAAGGTCCTCTTACACTATTAAGGCAAGCACTTTACTGGATGAGCCATCTTCCTAGTCCTTTCTCTCTTTTTTTAGTTAGTAAGGTCAGCCATCCTTCAAAAACCCCTCTCTCTGGAGGGGCATGTTTCTGATTCTTCTCTAAATGGCCTCTTAGCTGGCCACATCTGTGGCTTGGGCTGGGTTCCTCAGGCTGGATGGATGCTACCAGTGTGCCCTCTTCTTCCTGCCTGCCCACAGTTGAGCCACATGCTGAGCCTTCGCCCTGTGTAACTCTCCAGGGCAGAGGAAAAGATACTGACTTGAGGCAGACTGCAGGGAAGGCAGGAAAGCTCAGACTGAGCTCAGACCTTGTCAGGCCCTCACATGCATTTTCTGTACCAGTTGAGCCTCAGGACCACCTCCAATTATGAGGGTTCATTCACCAGTGTGGCCACCACAGAGGACAGAGCTTCCCAGTTCCAACTAGAAAAACCTGACAGGTGACCCAGTCTGAATTATGGACACATTTGCATGGCCAGAGAGAAGACCTGAAACAGGAGCCTTCCAGAACCACAGGGTTCAAAAGGACAAAATAAGAGGACACACCTTTCCTTAAGAAGGGGAAGGATGCTGGAGGTGGTGACACAGGCCTTTAGTCCCAGCACTTGGGAGGTAGAGGCAGGTGGATCTCTGTGAGTTCAAGGCCAGCCTGGTCTGCTTAGCGAGTTCCAGGTCAGCTGCAGGTAGAGGAAGACCCTGTCTCAAAAAGACCAAAAAAAAGAAAGAAAAAAAAAAAAAGAAGAAGAAGAAGGGAGAAGGGTCCCAGCAGACCAGGCAGTGGGTGTCCATCCATACTATCCCATGTTCAACTGATGACCTGGTCTTGCTGCACAAGAAGATGGGCAGGTAGGATCCTGGGCAGCCCCACCTCCAACACCCAACTACTGCCTTCAACCCCAGTGCCCAGCCCTACACCTGGCAGCCCTGACTTCAAGGCACTCAGTTCTGAGACGCTGCTGCTGTCTGACTCCAGCAACCAGCCCAGCTGGAGAACAATACTTTAAATTTAACGCATCAGATTTTGAGAGCTGATTGTCTCTGAAGATGCAGCATTTGTGTGGGACGAAGGGTGCTTGCCTCTCCCCAGGATGCTGCTTTTCTAAGGACTGTAGATATTTTCAGAGCTAAGAGACCCTTAGAGGTCTTCTCCAAATCCCTTCTTTCCAAACAAGACAAGGGGCTGGGTAGATAAAGCACTTGTTATACAAGCATGAGGGCTTGAGTTCCAATCCTGAAAACCCACATAAAGTCAAACATGGTAGTGCATCTGAAATTCAACATTCTTACAGTGAGATGGGGGTGAGGCAGGGTCAGGAGAATCCCAGAAGTTCACGGGCCAGCTAGCCTGTATACATAGCAGCAAACAAGAGACCCTGTCTCAAACAAGGTAGAAGGTGAGGACATACACTCTAGATTGTCCTCTGACCACCACATTTGTGCCTCTCTCTCTCTCTCTCTCTCTCTCACACTCAGATGCCCACCACGCCCAGCCTGTTTGTTGTTTTTTTTTTTAAATTTCCTCTTTTAGCCGTCCAGATGGAATCTAGAAAAGAATACAAAAGGACTTTTCCTCGAGCCTGTTTATAGAACAGAATGACCCAATAATAATAATAATAATAATAATAATAATAATAATGAAATAAAGTTTTCCTAAGCAGATGTATCATATTTCTTAAGGCTTAAAGTTTAAGTCACAGATACTTCTGTAACTACAAGAATATTAAGTCTGATTTTTCTCTCTTGTGCATTCACCTGCGAAGTGTTTCATCTTTACTGTGGCTGATCTCCTGTGGGAATGACTCCTAGCTTGTGTTACCCTCAGGCATATCCGGGTCCTTTTGCTTAAGCCAACACTTCCAGCCCCAGGGGAAGTCAGGACTAAAGCAATTCTTATAAATTCTCACTTCAGCTGCTGAGTGACTCTACCTGGTTTATCTAATCGATTCTCATCCTTGCCTTCCTTGAAAAGAAATAGGCCCTGATGTCAATAATTGTCTGGTACAATTTTTCTTCTTTACTCTGTTCATAGTTTTGATCCAATATCCCAATGCCAAGGCCACTGGCAAGAGAAAGGCCTTGTGGATGAGCCAACAAAGCATGCAGGGTGCAAGATGCTACTGTTGGGCACAAAAGCCCTTCTGTGACATGAGCTGCTGCTCCACGAGAAGGGTACTCCCTGTACTCAGGCTCTGTGTGACCCTCCTGAATTTGTAAACAACGAGACTATAACGCAAGCGAGTTGTGGGGTTTTTGTTTTGTTTAGCTTGCTGGTGCTTTCAACTCAATAAAATATTTGTTAAGGAGTTCTGTGAGTTGTTTTTTTTTAATCTTCTGCATTTGAATGGACTCCACTCACTAGTTTAAACTGTCTCCTTTGAATATGGGTTCATGTCTGTGTATGAGTCTTGCAGCAGTCAGGAAAAGAGAATTCACAGAACTGTAACAGATAGACCTAAATCCCAATTGTTTGACACAAGTTTATTCCCCATTCACATGTTCCATGCCCCCTGAAGATCAAAAGGAGGTCTGGAACTTCCTGGATCGCCCCAGGGATGGAGAGACCCCTGGAGAACCAGCTGCAGATTGTCACTTGCCTTCACAACTCTTTAGTCTGAACTAGTCACATGGCTTCATGCAAACCCAGGAGTCCACAGGAAAAGGACTCCGTGCCTCCATGTACTCTCTGGGGGAGGAGCATTGCCTGTTGGTCAGCCTAGGCTTTGGCACAGGTGCAGCATGCAGGAATCTCACCTTAACACCAGGACAGGGATCCACATGTCTCAGGAGAGCCCTGGTGCCAAAGCAACCAGTCAGAGGCCTAAGTACCAACTATGAGCAAGACTCTGAATGGAACCAAGAGAACAAAAACTGGTGTTTAAATATGTAACCACTGTCAAGGGATGCATCTGGTGGCATCTGGTGGGCAGAAGTCAGGATGTTGCTACAGTGCCGTACATCCTACAATGAACAGAGCCATCCCTGGAACAAAGATGTATGTGCCCTTGGGGCTGGAGAGATGGCTCAGCAGGTAAGAGCTGTTGCTACTCTTGCAGAGGACCTGGGTTTGGTTCCCAGTATCCACATGATGGCTCACAACTACCTGTAACTCCAGTTCCAGTTATCTAATGCTCTCTTCTGGTCTCCTCAGACACCAGGCATGCATATGGCACACATACAAACACACAGGCAAAATATTCACACACATAAAATAAAAAGTACATTAATAGTTTAATATTCTATTTTTAATTATGTGTATATGGGGGGTATGTGCACATGAGTGCATGTACCCATGGAGGCCATAAGAGAGTGTCAGATTTACTGGAGCTGGATTTACAGGCAGTTGTAAGCTGTCCCATGTGGGTGCTTGGAATGGAACAAGTGCTCTTAACCTCTGAGCCATCTCTCCAGCCCCAAACATAATTTTTTTTAATGTACATACCTCTGGCTGCAGAGCTGGCTCAGTAATTAAGAGCACTGGCTATTCTTGCAGAGGATCTGGGCTTGCCCAGCACCCAATGGCAGCTCACAACTATCTATAACTCTAGTCTGGGGGATCTGATGCCCTCTTGAACTCTGAGAACTGAGGTTAAACCTACCTCCACCACCAAATCAATCCTAGTCCTCTCTCTCTTTGGGCCTCAGTTCCCCTAGCTATAAATTGACAGGATTCGCCTTTCTTGCAGTGATGACCTCCCTATAAGAACATGCCTCTTGCAAAAGGATCTCCTTCATCCCTCTCCAGAAAAGAAGAGGTAACACAAGAAGAAGCGCCTGGTGCAGACACCCAATTCTTACTTCATGGATGTGAAATGCCCAGAATGCTACAAAATCACCGCGGTCTTTAGCCATGCACCAACAGTAGTCTGGTGTGTTGGGTGCTCCACTGTCCTCTGTCAGCCTACAGGCAGAAAAGCACGGCTTACAGAAGGATGTTCCTTCAGGAGGAAGCAGCATTAAAGGTATCCTGAATCAAGATGAGTGAGAAACCATCCCAATAAACACATTTTGGGTATATATATATATAAAAAAAAAAAAAAGAGGGAGCTTTTCCCTAAACAAACCTAAG
>NW_008358632.1:1466232-1469163 GCF_000622305.1 Nannospalax galili | reverse complement strand
ATATATGGACAAGATTCAACAGGACAATTCCTGAAGTCAGTTCAAAGCTTCCAGAATTTTTCATTTTGACCCTGTTCCAGTCCCAGTGTCCCCACCCCTCACACACAGGGTGAAGATGTCATTCCACCTACCATTTCTATTTGAGACAAGGTCTTATATAACCTGGGTAGGTCAAGAGCTGGCTAAGGCTGACCTGACCTTGAACTTCTGATCTTCCTGCTGGGATGACAGCCTTGTGTGGCAGTACCCTGGTTTAGGAGGTGCTGGAGAACTGAACCCAGGTTCTTTGGTTGTCCTAGGCAGGCACTCTACCATTAAGCCTAGGTGACAGGAGGGGTGGGGTAGCCCTAGAGCAGGGAAGAATGGTGGCCAGTGGAGTAGCTGGGAAAAGAGGAGGATCCAAGAGGCACCAATAGGCCTGTAACACTAGTTCTTGAGAAGCTGAAGGAAACAGGAGATTCCTGTGTTTGAGGTCAGCCTGCGCCACATAGTGAGTCTGAGGCTAGCGTGGGACACCTAATGAAACTGTCTCAAGAAGAAGGAGATGGATGGGAATGTAGTTCAGCTGGCAGAGTGCTTGCCTAGGATGCATGAAGCCTGGGGTTCGATGCTCAGCACTGCATGGAACTAGGCCTAGTGGCACATGCCTATAATCTCAGCACTCAGCAAGTAGAGGTGAGGGGCTGGAGACATGGCTCCCTGGTTAAAAGCACTGGCTGCTCTTGCAGAGAACCCAGGTTCAATTCCCAGCACCCACATGGCAACTAACAATCATCTGTGGCTCCAGTTCCAGGGGATCCAACACCTTCTTCTGACCTCTTTGGGCACTGCACGACACAGGTACACTTACATTCATGCAAGCAATACACTCATATACATAAAACAAAAAATAATAAAGGAGTTATTTTCAAGAAAGAAGGTAGATCCAGGCATGGTGGCGTATGTCTTTAATCCCAGTACTTGGGGGGTAGAGGCAGGCAGATCTTTGTGAGTTTGAGGCCAGCTTGGTCTACACAGTGAGTTCCAGGACAGCTGGGGCTACAAGGAGAGCCTGTCTTAAAAATACAAAAAGGAAAGAAAGAAAGAAAGAAAGAAAGAAAGAAAGAAAGAAAGAAAGAAAGAAAGGATTAAAAGGATCAGAAGTTCAAGGTCAGCTATATCCTCAGCTACATGGTGAGTTGGAGACCAGTCTGGGCTACATGAGATCCTGGCTCAAAACCAAAACAAAACAAAACAAAAAAAGAGGAAAGGAGAAGGAGAAAGGAGGAAGAGTAAGAGAAAAAGGAATGCATGTAAGAATGAGATGGAGAAGAGTGTGTGTGTGTGTGTGTGTGTGTGTGTGTGTGTGTGTGTTGATTTTGCTGTGACCACACTTGAACTTGAAGCCACTGCCATCTTGCCAGTCAGTATCAGTAGGCCTCTAGCTTTTGGGGGGCTTCCTGCTCTAGTTCAGCTGCAATCAGGATAGGGTGAGCGGAAAGGAAGAGAAGGTGTCGGCCCTCACCCTTCATGGTTCCACATGGTCCATCTCAGAATCCAATAAAGCTTGACAGTGACCTTGAGAGGGAGTGAGAGGTATTTAATGAAAAGCTGCTCCATCTAAACAGTAGCTGTCAGAACTGTGACCATCTCTATCTGCCCAATCATGTATTACGAAAGCTGTCTAGCAGGTTGAATGCTTCAGAAATTTCCATACACAGTGACACATAAACCTGATGCCCAAGGCTGTCTCAGGGCAGTGATGGATTTGAAATGCTCTGCCATGGAATGAAAAGTTTCATTTAATGTTTTAAATCACAGGTAGTTTCTTGCACAGATAGAGACCATATAGCAGCCAACCTCCCCAAGGTAAAATGTCCTACCTGATTCCCAAGTGCAGCAAGGACATCCTTTATCAAGGCAGACAACAACTGAGAACCTAGAAGCTGATTTTCCACACAAGACAGCTTGAAATGGATTACTTCACACTGCCTGGGTAATATCTGACCCTGTATTAGTTACTTTTCTGTTGCCATGATGGAAACACTGACCAAAGCAACTTATAGAAGGAAGAGCTTATTTGAGCTTAGGGTTCCAGGGGAACATCACGGTGGGGACACATGGTGGTGGAGGTGGCTGGAACAGGAGTAGAAATCAGTGCTCACATCTTCAAGCAAGCACAGGAAGCAAAAGCACTATGAGATCTAGCAAGGCTTAAAAACTCTCTAAGCTGGCCCCCAGTGATATGCTTCCTCCAGCATAGCCACACCCTCTAAGACCTCCCAAAACACCACCACCAACTGGGGACAAAAATGTCCAAATACGTCCTCCCTCTGCTTCTCTGGGCTGCAGGACCCACCAGCCTCTTTCCTAGATACCGGGGCTGACCTCTCGGCCAGAGGCCACCACTGCTTCCTGATCCCTTGCATCCAGACCAACCCAGTTCCTTCTCGAGGTCCCCAGGAGCCCTGTGGGCCAGGTCCTGCTCCTACCTCCCTCTGCTTCTCTGGGCTGCAAACCCGCCAGCCTCTTTCCTGGACTCCAGGGCTGACCTCTGCTTCCTGATCCTTTACATCCAGACCAACCCAGCTCCTCAGTGCAGTCCCCAGGAGCCCTTGGGGCCTCTTCCCCGCCATCTCTCTTTGCATCTCTGGATGGCATGGCCACCAGCTGCCCTAGACCAGCATCTTTCCAGGGCCCTGCTCCCAGGCCAGTCCAACCCCCAAATTCCTGAGGCCAAAATCTTTCCTGGAGGGATCCAGACCTTAGGAGAAAGCCTGAGAGCATCTGATCCTCATCTGACTTGGGCCTCTGTGGGAACTCCTGAAGACAAAAGCAATCTGGCCACTCCAATATGAAATCAAAAGAGAGAACCAAAAGCTTAGAGGAACCAGCTTTTCTTGCCCAAAAAGTAAACCACAAAGACACATAAAGTTTACAAAAAGAAGCAGA
>NW_008358632.1:1463471-1464126 GCF_000622305.1 Nannospalax galili | reverse complement strand
CTCGAATCTCTCACAAGAATCAGAAAGTGCAAAAGAAATCTGCATGTCAAGCCACACAGAAAGAATAATAACATGAAAAACCAAAATAATGTGGCCCCACCAAGTACCAATAGTACTGTAGAGGAGTACAATAAGAACCCCCTTGAGATAACACAGGACATGGAACTCAAAAGAACAAAGATGAATATAATGAAAGAATGCAGTGAATTTAAAGAACACACAAACAAATTAGTCATAGAGCTGAAGGAAGACAGGGATAAACTTCTGAATGAATTCAGAAGAGTTAGAAATATTGAAGACTACTCAGGCTGAAATGAAGAAGGAAATGAAACACTCAGTAAGCCAATTAGAAATGACAGGAGAAAGCCTCACCAATAGGATGAATGAAAGGGAAAAGAGACTATCAGGACTGGAAGATAGAGTGGACAAATTAGACCAATCAAGCAAAGATTATGAAAAAAATCTAAGAAAGCACAAGAAGGGAATATGCAGGAATTGTGTGACACCATAAAAAGACAAAACTTATGAATCATGGGCATACAGGAAGGGGAAGAATGCCAAGATAATAACATGGACCAGATCTTCAAGAGAATCATGGAAGAAAACTTCCCAAAACTAAAGACATGCCCATATACATAAAAGAAGCATATAGAAC
>NW_008358632.1:1461765-1463211 GCF_000622305.1 Nannospalax galili | reverse complement strand
ATCCAGCCAAAATATCTATTATAGTCTAAGGGGAAAGAAAAACCTTCCCTGACATAAACGGGCTGAAGGAATTCATGTCCATAAAACCAGCCCTTCAGAGAGTTCTGGAAGCAATTCAAAGAGCTGAAGAAAGGAATGTCTATACCCAAGAGGTTGCAGAAAGAAATCCAATGAAGGTATAACTGTGGAAAAGTACACCTATATCAAGAATGTAAACAGAAATAAAAATGACAGGATTCAATACACATCTTTCATTAATAACTTTAAATATCAATGGTCTGAACTCCCCAGTCAAAAGACACAGACTAGGTGAACGGATTAAGAAACAAAACCCATCTTTTTGTTGTCTGTAAGAAATTCATCTCACTCTCAAGGACAGACACTATCTTAAGGTGAAAGGATGAAAAAAAAATACCAAGCTAATGGTTCTAAGAAAAAAATGAGCGTTGCGATTCTAATATCTGACAAAAGAGACTTTAAACTAAAACTAATCAGAAGAGATAAAGAGAGCCATTTCATTCTGATCAAAGGAACAATAAACCAAGAAGATATTACAATCATGAACATATATTCACCAAACTCTGGTGCACCCAACTTCATAAAAACAATACTAAAGGACTTTAAGACCCAGATTAATCCCAACACATTAATAGTAGGGGACTTCAACACCGCACTGTCTCCATTAGATAGGTTAACAGGGCAGAGAGTTAACAGAGAGACATCTGAATTAAACAATACCATATATCAAATGGACCTAACAGACATCTACCAAGTATTCCACCCAAAGCACCAAGGACATACTTTCTATTCAGCACCCCATGGAATCTTCTCCAAAATTGACCCTATACTGGAGCAAAGAACAAACCCCAACAAATACAAAAAGACTGAAATAATTCCATGCATTCTATCAGACCACAATGCAATAAAGCTTACAATCAACACCAGAAGAAGCCCCAGTCACCACATGAACACATGGAGATTAAACAACACACTCCTGAATGATGAATGGGTCAAAAGAGAAATTAAGAAAGAAATAAAAGTATTCCTGGAACTAAATGAAAAGGACAATACAACACAACAAAACCTCTGGGACACGCTGAAAGCTGTCCTTAGAGGGAAATTCAGAGCTTTAAGTGCCTACATCAAAAACTCAGAAAGATCACAAATAAATGACTTAACACTACAACTCAAGACACTTGAAAAGCAACAACAAATGAAACCCAAACAGCAGACAAGAAGAAATAACAAAAATCAGGGCAGAAATTAATGAAATTGAAACAAAAATAAAAAACAGTATAAAGAATCAACTAATCCAAGAGCTGGTTCTTTGAAAAAATAAACAAGATTGACAGACCGCTAGCCCAGTTAACCAAAAGAAAGAGCACCTCCAAATCAACAAAATCAGAGAAGAAAGGGGAAACATCACAACAGACACCAGAAAGATAC
>NW_008358632.1:1460176-1461594 GCF_000622305.1 Nannospalax galili | reverse complement strand
CGACGAAGAAAAGCCCAGGACCAGATGGATTTACAGCAGAATTCTATCAGCTATTTAAAGAAGATCTGCATCTAATACTACTTAATTTATTCAAAAAAATAGAAATGGAGGGAGAACTTCCAACTTCCTTCTATGAAGCCAGCATCACTCTCATACCGAATTTTGTCAAAGACACAACCAAAAAAGAAAACTATAGACCCATACCCTTAATGAACATAGATGCAAAAATTATCAACAAGATACTTGCAAACTGCATACAGACACACATCAAAAAGATCATCCACCATGATCAAGTTGGCTTTATCCCAGCGATGCAAGAATTGTTCAATATATGTAAATCAATAAACATCATAAACCATATAAATGGGCTCAAAGACAAGAAGCACATGGTCATCTGAATAGATACAGAGAAGGCCTTTGACAAAATTCAAGATGCATTTATGTTCAAAGTCCTAGAGAGAATTGAACTGGAGGGAACATACTTCAACATAATTAGAGCCATATATAACAAACCCACGGCCAACATCATTCTAAATGGAGAAAAACTAGAAGCATTCCCACTGAAATCAGGAATCAGACAAGGCTTTCCACTATCTCCACTTCTTTTTAACCTGGTGCTTGAAATTCTTGCAAGAGCAATAAGACAAGACCAAGAAATTAAAGGAGTAATAATTGGAAAAGAAGAGATTAAATTATCCTTACTTGCAGATGATATGATATTATATCTACGAGATACCAAAAATTCCACCAGAAAAATCCTAGAAATTATTAACACGTTCAGTAAAGTGGCAGGTTACAAAATTAACCTACAAAAGACTGTAGCCTTTCTATATACCAATAACAAGCAATGAGAGAAAGAACACATGGACACACTCCCCTTCACAATAGCTGCAAAAAAAATAAAATAAAATATCTCAAAATAAACCTGACCAAAGACATTAAAGAGCTCTACAATGAACATTTTAAATCATTAAAGAAAGAGATTGAGGAAGACATCAGAAGATGGAAGGACCTCCCATGCTCATGGATTGGAAGAATTAATATTGTGAAAATGATCATCCTACCAATAGCCATTTATAGATTCAATGAAATGCCCATCAAAAGCCCCATGACATTTTTCACAGAATTGGAAAAAACCATCCTAAGATTCATATGGAAGCACAAAAGACCTCAGATAGCCAAAGCAACCCTGAGCACTAAGAGCAATGCCGAGGGGATTACTATACCAGATTTTAAACTGTATTACAGAGCTATAGTCATAAAAACAACATGGTACTGGCACAAAAATAGACCCATAGATCAATGGAACAAAATTGAAGACCCAAATATGAGTAAATGCAATTTCAACCACCTGATATTTGACAAAGGGGCCAAGAATATTCACTGCAGGAAAGACAGTATGTTCAGCAAGTGGTACA
>NW_008358632.1:1457286-1458171 GCF_000622305.1 Nannospalax galili | reverse complement strand
GCCAATATAATTTCTTAAGAGTCCATATGCATAGCTAAAGGCTACATTACAAGCAACAATGCAAGACAGGAGATACCGTCTTTTGAGTTGTTTGCCAGGGTGGCCATAGGGACTCCCAGATAGTAACCCAGCATAGAACTGGGACCCCAATCTTATCTAAAGGACTATTGACAAGTGATTGCTGCTAGATGAGGAACAGCTGACCTTCCTAAACAAAGACCTCTAGATAGCCTGACTAGATTTACCAGATGGACAAGTAGTGGGGAATGTCTGGGGGTGCCAACAACACAGTGGACAGTATCAGGGATAACAGAGTATAAGGGCTCTAGTAGGGGGAGGGAGGCTATGGGAGGGTGCCATCTGGGAAGTGGGTGTATAGTTGAACAAGATGGTTTGGGATGTTCTCTGTGATACACACAAACACATCAACAAATTTTTAAAAGGTATTATATTTGAGGAGGAAGCATAAAAATTTATGTCATGTTAATTAGTAGAGGTAATAAACATTACCATTGAAATCTACCCAACGACGCTATAGACATACACAGGTGCCAAGGATCCGAGTGCAACTGATTATGACTAGTAATAATCAGATACATACAGATTAGAGACATATGCACCAACATCTCAGTGTTAGTAGCAAAAACAATGAGTCTTTCTGTAAGAAACAGTATATTTTTTAATGAAATGGAAATCTTTTTTAAAGGTTAAAAACTCACTCAATTTTATGTCTTACAGGGCTTATACTGAGTTCAATATTGTATAACTGTATTAATTCAACAGCAAACCTAAAACTTTTATAGCCACTTTTGAAAGAGCTTTATCTTTGCTCTGGAAACTGTTAGTTATTGAGCATATTAAAGCTGTAATGATATGTTTCTTCTA
>NW_008358632.1:1439990-1457049 GCF_000622305.1 Nannospalax galili | reverse complement strand
AGTGGGGGGGGCAACAACACAGTGGACAGTAGCAGGGATATCAGAGTATAAGGGCTCTAGTGGGGGGAGGGAGGCTATGGAAGGGTGCTATCTGGGAAGTGGGTGTAAAAAAAATAATAATCATAATAATAATAATTCTTCAAAGCATAAAAATTTGCTCCTTAATAATTAATAATGAAAAACTTTACCATTGAAATCTATCTGACATCTTTATATCCATGCTCAGATGCCAAGGAGCTCAGAAAGTAAACGACTGTGACTAGTAATAATCATATATTAGAGAGATTCGAAACACATGTGCAAACATCTTAATGTCAATTGCATTAAAAATGAATTTTTCTGTATGAAACTATGTATTTTAATAATGAAATGGAGATCTTTTTTAAAGGTTAAAACCTCATTTAATTTTATGTCTTATAGGGTTTATACTGAGTACAATATTGTATAACTGTATTAATTCAACTGTGAACCTAAAAATTTACAGCCAGTTTTGAAAGAGATGCATCTTAGCTCTGGAAATTGTTATTGAATATGTCAATGCTGTTGTAATGAAATGCTTCTTCTAATTATGTGGTTATTAAATAATTTTTTAAATGTCCAAATACTTGGTGCCTATGGGAGACATTCTCATTCAAACCATCACAGACCCCTAATATTGTTTGCATTTCCATACATATGTTTTAAGTTTAATTTAATTTGAGACAGGATCTCATGTAACCCAGGCTGGCCCCGAATTTACTATGCAGCCAAAGATGACCTTGAACTTCTGACCCCTGTGTCTGTACCTGGTGAGTGCTAGGATTACAGGAATGTGTGAACACAGCTGGTTTATCCAGTGCTGGGGATCCAACCAGGAAACCAATGTGCTCTAGGCAAGCACTCTACATCTCCAGCCCCTGTTTTTTAATTTTAATTTTAAAAGTAGTTTTTTTAGAGCAATTTTAAGTCCACAGCAAAATTGAGCAGCTAGTACAGAGACCTTGAAGGCCCCCACCAGTAGCCATCCTTACCCACTATCCACAGCCTGAACAGAGAGGTCCGCTTGTGAGTTACCACACAGCATTATCAGCCAGAGTCCAGAGTTCACATTGGGGCTCACTCTTTGTGGTGTACACTATGGGTTTGGACAAATGAGTCATGACCTGTGCACTCGTTTTTTTTTTTTCTTATTGCTGTAATAAAATACCCAACAAAGCAACATAAGGAAGGAAGGGTTCACTCCGGCTCACAGTTTGAGGTGTAGTCCATCTTGGTGGGGAAGGCATGGCAGCAGGAGCTTGAGACAGCTTGTCACATTGCATCTGCAGTCAGAAAGCAGAGAGATGAGTATTGGTACTCAGCTCTCGTTTTCCACTTTATTCTATCAGGTCCCTAATCCATGAGATGGTACCTATCATGTTCAGGGTGGGTCTTCCCTCCTCAATTAAACCTTTCTAGAAATGCCCTCATGCCACACATCCAGAGGTGTGTTTCCATGGTGATTCTAAATCCTAACAAGGGGCAAAGGAGATAGATCAACTGACAAAGTGTTTTTCAGGCAACTGCAAGGACCTGTGTCCAATCCCCAGTATCTGTTTAAAAAGCCAGACATGGTAACCCACGCTTGTAATCCCAGTGCTGGGGAGGCAGAGAAAGGCAGTTCCCTAGGGCTCACTGGCCAGTCAGCCTAGTCTAAACAGCAAGCCTCAGGTCCTAGTGAGAGAGCTTATCTCAAAAAACAAGGTGGACAGCTCCTAAGCAATGGCACCCATTTTGAACTCTGGCCTCCACACACATACGCATGTACATACCTACACATCACACACGTGCAAAATCAATAAATCCTGTCAAATTGACCATCACAAAATGTATCAGTATTGTAGTGCCATACAGAACAGTATGAAAATGCCATGCTTAGCCTGTTCATTCTCCCTGCCCTTACCCCTGGAAGATGCTAATCTTTTGAGTCAGTGTCTTGCTATGGAACCCAGGCTGATCTTAAACTTGCCACCCTCCTCCTACCTTGAGTGCTGGGATTATAGACATGTGCCACTAAATCCATCTGAGGTCTTTTTACTGGCTCTCTAGTATTTCCCTCTGCAGATGTCTAATGGCATAGAGCTGAAACCCTCCCAGATTGGCTAACTGAATTTTTAAGATGAATATAGGTTAATAGATCACCAAGGAGTCACCTCACTGAGAAGCTCATGGCTGTGCCACTGTTATATTCACTGAACTTTGGAGACATGTCCACGTTTATTGAAGAATAGATGGAGAAACATCCTGTTTCTCTGGGAGAAAAATTCAAATACTAATGCAATTATAGTCAGGAGTTGTTCTTAGAGAAGGAGACGATAGTCAGCACAGTAACACAGGCCTATAATCCTAGCACTTGGGTGGTGGAGGAAGGTAGATCAGAAGTTCAGGGTCATCCTTTGCTACATAACAAGTTCCAGGTGAGCCTGGGCTACATGAGACATGTCTAAAAAAGAAAAAGAAAATGAGAGCTAATTCTTTTTATGTGTATGAGTGTTTTGCCTGCATGTATACCACATGTGTGCGATGCCTGTAGAGGCCATAAAAGAGTACCAGATACCCTGGATCTGTTATGGATAGTTCTTAGCCACAATGTGGGTGCTAGAAACCAAACCTGGTTCTTCTGCAAGAGCAGCCAGTGCTTTTAACCACTGGGCTGTCTCTCTAGCCCTAAGATGGTAATTCTTGTTACCCTGAATAGAGAACAGCTTGTAAAACAACACATCCAGGCCTTCAGATCATGAAACTTTAATCAGATATGTAGGCACTGATAAATTTTAGAACTCTGATTACTTCTTCCATAGAGGGAAACTTTGCAAATGACAGCACAGTTGAAGTGAGAAGATTTCTGCTCATCTTTAGTAAATTTTAATTTGGGGGCTCCTTCTGAGCACCCATATGATTGGATCATCCCCCAAGCTGGGATAGTCAGCTTCCGGGCAAAGCCAAATAGAGCCAGAAGGTGACCTCACCAACCCAGAAAGCCTGTTCCCTATTTTTGGACCACAGGATCATCCTCGAATCTTGAACAAAAGTAACATTGCTGAGTAATGTGTAACTCAACCCTTCATGCGCAGTTACCCTGAACCTTCCCAGATCCCAAGGAGACCCAGACAAGGGGCAGATGCATCAGTGAGGCAGTGGAGGGAAAGAAGGGGGAAGGTTCCAGAAACATCAACACAGGAAGGGAATCAAGCTCAGCCAATAATCATTGAGAAGTAAGCGAAGTTAAGGCCCAGATATGCCTCACTTCATATATCAAGATATTTACAAATGAAGAGCCAGTGAATAGATCATATTCAACCTAAGGGAGTCCCTTTTATACCGTGAGTGCCCTGTTCAGTGTGTTTTCACATCGTCTAACTCGGCTGTATTTTATGCTGTGATTTCCCTGGCCGGCTTTGAGGGAGAGCTGTCAGGCATCTTATCACAGCACAAGCTAGAAATTAGACAGAGCAAATACAGAGAATGTGCTTTAAGCTGTCTAAACACACCTTGAATCTGGGCCTCTAAATGCAAAAAGAGGAAATAAAGAAATGTGGGTTTTGGAGTTGTCATGTGCCTCAGAGAAGATACCTTTAGGGGAGAAGTGTTTTCAGGAAACATTCAAAGAGAAAGAATGAAATGCTCATTCATAAATGGAATTACCAAGTGAGATGGCTTCTTAGCAGGACTGGGGCTCTTCCCCAGGGTTTCCTGGTATTTAGCTAGTTGCAAGGCCCTCTGTAATAAAATTATTATTATTATTATTATTATTATTATAGGAACTGTAATGACAGTCATTTGTAGTGTTAATGCCACATTCATTATTAAAATTCTAAATTTCAGTAAAGGTTGTCAAAATATGGCCACTGCACATGGTTATGTATAAATTTTAGCCAACAAGATGCTAGTAAGAATGTGGCTAGGTGGATGGTGCACGCCTTTAATCCCAGCACACCAGAGACAGAGGCAGGTGGACCTCTGTGAGTTGAAGGACAGCCTGGTCTACATAGTGAGTGCCGGAACAGCTGGGGCTAGCACGGTGGTATGCATCTGTAATCCCAGCACTCGGGAGGCTAACCCAAGAGGACTGTGAGTTAGAAGCCAGCCTGGGCTATAGAGAATATAGAGAAACTCTATCTTAGAAGGAAACACCACCACAATGTCAGGGTTAAAGTGGAGGGGGATGGGGCTGGAGAGATGACTCGGTGGTTAAGAGCACTGTCTGCTCTTGCAAAGATCCCTGGTTTGGTTCCCAGCACCCATATGGTGGCTAGCAATCATCTGAAATTTCAGTTCCAAGGGATTCGACACTCTCTTCTGGCCCCTGTGGGCATTGCACACATGGGTACACTTACATACATACTTACATGCAGCCAAAATACTCATACATATAAATGTGAGTGATCTGGGATAGTCATAAGGGTCTGGGTAAGCAGAACTGGGAGACAGGTGTTCCTGTCAAGAAGGAAACATTACAACAGAGGCAGAGACCGAGCCAGTGTGAATCTGGCTAGAGGCCACATGCATTGAACGCAGGCATCCCCAGAGCTGAAAAGGTCCAGAGTGTCCCCTAGAACTGTCAGGAGGAGCACAGCCCTGCAGGCACCCAGAATTCCAGCCCCCTGTCACCTATTATGGACTTCCAGGACTATAAGATGAGGCATTTGCTCTGCTGTAAGACATTATGCTTGTGGAAATTTGTTATACAGAATCTACTTTCTCAGGTTAACATGATACACCTGTCATTAAACAGTCCCAGCTTGGACAAGAGAGGACCAAGAGGTGCCCGGGTGCATGTCTCATACTTCTGAAAGGTTAGCGCTTGGGAGGCAGGAACAGGAAGACAAAGAGTTTTAGTCCAGCCAGGGATCCATAGAGAAACACTGTCTCAAAACACCGAGGACTGGGGGCACAGCTTGAGATGTCCTTAGATAACTCCTGATATGTGTAAAGCCCTGGGTTTGATCCTCAGCACCATGCACAGAAAAGAAGAGGTGCCCAAGTGTATTAATAACATGTCTTGTTGCTGTGACAAAATACCATCAGGAAGCAACCTTGAGGGAAGAAGGGTTTATTTCAGCTTGTAGTTGGAAGGAATACGACCCATCATGGACAAGGAAGGTGTGGTGGCAGGAGCATAAGGCAACTGGCTGCATTTGAAGTCAGGAAACAAAGAGGTATGAATGCATATACCCAGCTGGCTTGCTGGCTTTCTCCTTTGTATTTAGTCCAGGACTCTAGTCCATGGAAGAACACCACCCACATTTAGGGCGAATTTCCCCACCTCAACTAACCTAATCTAGATAATACCTTACAGATATTCCCAGAGGCTTATCTCCTAGGTGAGTCTAGGTCTTATCAGGTTGACAAACTATGTTAACCATCATATTACATCTCTCCCTGTCCCCACCATGAAAGAGCACTGCTTCCTGCTACCAATTAGGCTGGTGACCCCTGCTGAGACGGTAACATTTTCTTTCTCCCCACCACTGCCAGAGACAAGGAATTCCAGGTGTTCAAGGAGCAACCAAATTCCTTCAAGAAAGTCTGTTCCAGTTTGGATCTGGACTGTTCCTAAATTTAGCTCATATGTTGAAGGCTTGGCCAGCTGATGGCGCTATTGGGAGGTGATAGAAAGTGTTGAAGGTGAAGTCTGGTTGGAGGAAGTAGGTGTGCCCTGGAATGATAAAGCTTGTCCCAGCTCCTTCCTTCCTGAGTCTCTCTGCTTCCTGGCTGCTAAGAAGTGAGCAGCTTTCCTCTACCATCACTGACCATGATGTTTCTTGCCTCACCACAGGCCTAAAAGCAACACAGTCAACCCATAGCTGAACCTCTGAAACTGTGAGCCAAACTAAATCTTACCTCCTTTGGGGTTGATTTTCTTGGGGATTTTGTCACAGCTGCAAAAAACTGGCTAATACGGATTCTCTGGGAGTGTCAGGAAGTGGGGCCATTTCAACTCCCATCCCTGGTTCAGACCCATGATTGTTTTCCTGCTGGAGTTTTTTTTTTTTTTTTTTTTTTTAGAACTGCTCTAATGAATGATTGCAAACTTGGTGGCTTAAAGCAATGCATTTGTATTACCTCCAGCTCTAAAAGTCAGAAGTCAAACAAGGATCCCACCCAACTACAACTGAGGGCACAGAAGGTTGTCTTCCCTGCTGGAGACTCCAGGGAGAATCCATGGTTTTGCCTTCCCACCTTCTAGATGCTACCTAAGACCTTAGCATCAGCCTCTTCCTTAAATCTCCCTGTCTCTTCCTCCAAATCACACAGCTCATTCTTACTGCAGCCAGGAAGGGACTGCCACTTGTAAGGTCACATGTAATTACAATGTGGTCACCTGGATAATCCAGGAGGCTCCCCATCTCAAGGTTCATGCCTTTAATGACATTTGCAAAGTCCCATTTACTATTCAAAGTAAGATAGTCACAGGTCCCAGGAATTTTATAGTCAAGGATGTCCTTGAAATTCTGATTTTCCTGCCTCTACCTCCCCAGTGCTGGGATTACAGATATAACCACCATGCCCAGTTTATATGGTGCTGGGGATTGAACCCAGGGCTTTGTCACAATCTCAAATGTGCACTCTACCAAATGAGCCACATTCTTAGCCTGGTTTTGTTTTGTTTTGTTTTGTCTTGCGAGATAGTCTGGCTCTGTAATCTATACTGACTTCCAGCTCACCATCTTCCCACCTTGGTCCCCAAGTGCTGGGATTATACCACCATGCTCTCCCGCAGAAAGGTTAAGAATCAAGGCGTAAGTAGAATCCCGGGTCATAGCTTTCATCTTTATAGTCAGTCAATGCTTCAGCTGAGTCTTCCAACTCTCTGAAAACCTCCAGGAGTTTCTGGATGGTGGGTGCAATGTTATATGGGACTCCAGGCTGGGAAGCCTCCACTCCACAAACCTTCAAATAATGAGCTGGTGGAAACAGGGATATAGCTCTGTAGGTAGAGTGCTTTAAAAGCATGCAAAAGCCCTGGCTGAGCTTGAGCCCCAGAATTATATAAACTTGGTGTGGTGGTGCATGCCTGTAATCTCAGCACTCAGGAGGTAGAGGCAGGAGGAACAGAAATTCAAAGTCACCTTCAGATACAAACGGAGTTTGAAGAGTCTGGGCTTGAGACCCTATCTCAAAAAAAAAAAAAAAAAAAAAGTAAGAAAATGAACTAGCTTGGGACCCTGTGGGCATCTCACTCAGGATGTACCTCCTGCATCTAGAAGTGGTTAGGCCTAGACCTGCCTAATCTTGTGATTGGGCTAGTCTGACAAAACCCAGTTAATGAAGGGCAGATCCTGGTGCAAGGTCATTTGGTATTCCACAGTCAGGAATGCTATTGCTTTCTACCAGCAATAAGCAACATGCCAAGAGTTGTGCCTCAGATGGTATGTGACCCCCATTGCAGATGGCATGGTCTTGCTCTGGGATCCCAGGGGCCAGTGCTGATGATGTGATTCTCACACTGGGACTTGGTATGAGTGCTTCACAGCACCTCTGTCATGGCAGCTTCCTCCAGCACCATGGACTCTGTGGGGTTGACAGCCTAAGATCACATGACTGCTGCACCTCAGCTGAGACCTGCTGCAGTCATTTCTTGTTGGGGACCCACTTAAAGCATGTCAGCTGGGGATTGGTCAAAATGGTCTTCCCAACCATGGAATATGCCATCTCCAGAATCCAAAGACTTTATATGTGCGTCCCTTATCACTGAGGCATATAGGTTGTATAGCCTTTATCCAGAATGCTTGAGACCAGAGTGTTTCAATTTCAGATTCTTTTGTATTTGGAAAGATTTGTATAGACATAAAGAGATGGGTGTGGGAGCCAAGCTGAAACACAAAATTCATTCATGTTTCATATACACTTTAAACACAAAGCTTGAGGGTGATTTTAGACAATATTGTTTAAAGATTTTATGTACCAAACTTTCATTCTGGGAGACTGAAGAGATGGCTCATTATGTAAGAGGGCTTGTTCTACAAGCATCAGAATCTAAGTCTGAATTCCCAGAATCCATGTAAAGAGCCTGGATGGTCGCAGGTGCCTTTAACCCCAGCAATGGGTGGCAGAGATAAGTGGATCCTGGGTGCTCAATGGCCTGCCAGCCTAACCAGAACAGCAAGCTTCCGGTTTAGTGAGAGATCCTGTCTGAAGGCAGTAGGTGGAAAGGAGTAGAGGAAGATGCCTGCCTAATGGCCTGCTCTGACCTCCACCAGAGCATGTGTGCACACAGGCATACATCCACACACACTCATGTGCTGGTCTGCTCTGGCCTCTGCACGTGTGCACACAGGCACACACCCACACACTCATGTGCCTGCATCCACATACAGTTTCATTATTCACTGGTAGTATCAAGTCAGAACTCAAAAAGTTTTGGATTTGGGTGGGGGTCAGGGGTCTGGTGAGACAGCTCAGTAGTTAAGAGTGCTGGCTGCTCTTGCAGAGGACCAGGTTTGGTTTCCACATACATGGGTGCATTTACATGCTGGCAAAACACTCGCACACATAAAATAAAAATAAGCTGGGTGTGGTAGCACTCACCTTTAATCCCAGCACTAGGGAGGCAGAGGCAGACGATATCTGTTAGTTCAAGGCCAGCCTGGTCTACACAGTGAGTTCCAGGACAGCTGGGGCTACAGGGAGACCCTGTCTCAAAAAGACCAATAAATAAATAAATAAATAAAATAAATAGGGTTGCCTCCCAGAACTTGAAGGTAAGACCCTACTGCCGAAGACAGAACATACGTTGGACACAGGATTTGGAGAAATAGAGCTGCAACTGACCTGGAAGCCACTTCCCCTGAAGGCGAGCTCTCACAGCTTTGGGAGCGCTATGAAAGTGCCAAGGAAAAACATCAATGGATGATCCAGCACCAGCTTCAAGACCAAATAACCGCATCAACCACCCGCACAGCATACATCATTGGTGCAGTAGTGGCACTTTTATCTTGGGAGCAATCAATAGTTGCCTAATTTGACTAAAAGGCCACTCAGAGGAAGGAAACTTGTGTGGTACTGTAACATAACCTAATACACATGGCCGGAGGGATCATAGATCTTAGAGAAAACCCAAAAACTCTCACATCGCTAGATTAATGTGATTTCTTACTATGTGCAAAATATGTATCCTTATATTTACAAATATCCCAGTCACCACTCATCAAAGAAGCTCATTTTGTACCAGTCAGAGACTAATACCAAGTACCACAACTGGTCACACACGGACATTGTCTATGAATTGCCCAGGCCTAAGGGACACATCTGCAATGCAACCTCTACACTTAAGGTTCATGGAACATAGAACAGGGATAAAGAAGAGGACGGTAAGGAATCAGTTCTCATTAATGAAGCTCCCTCGTGCAGCGGAGGCCCAGGAACACAAAAGGTCACAAATAGCCAAAGTGTAGAGATCAAGAGTCTGCTAAATAATGGTCCTTGAACAGGACTTCATCCACCAAGGCTCAGGGACCATCATGGAAGAGTGGGCAGAGAGATTGTAAGAGCCAGGGAGGATGGGCATGACCATATGGAAACAGAGTCCTACAAGCTCCTGGGACCCTGCTCATATGATTCTATGGCAATGGTGTCAGCATACACAAGTCCCATGCAAACTCAGGCAGACAGTAACCCAGCATAGAACTGGGAAAACGAACAGTAGACCACAATCTTTTTTAAATATTTTATCATTTTTATTTTATGTGTATGAGTGTTATGCCTGCATGTATGTAAGTGCACCCATGTTGTGCAATGTCCGCGGAGGACAGAAGAGGCTGTCAGATCCCCTGGAACTGGAGTTACAGGTGTTAGCTGCCATGTGGGTGCTGGGAATCGAACCCAGGTCTTCTGTAAGAACAGTCAGTGTCCTTAACCGCTGAGCCATCTCTCCAGCCCCAGCAGACCCCAATCTTATCTAAAGCATTGTTGGCAACTGATTACTGCTAGATGAAGAAGAACTGATCTTCCTAAAACAAGGGACTCTAGATAGGCTGACTAGACTCAGCGGATGGACTTGTGCTGGGGAATCGCTGGGGGGACTGACAACAAAGTGGGCAGTAACAGGGATGACAGAGTATATGGACTCCAGTGGACTCCAGTGGGGTGGGGGAGGCTATGGGAGGGTGCCAGTGGAGATGGTGGTATAAAGATGATTAGGATTGTTTGAGATGTTCTGTATGAAATACACACAAAAAAATAAAAAATAAAAATAAAATAAATAAACTATAAATACATAAATACATAAATAAATAAATAAATAAATAATAAAGGTTGGAGAGATGGCTCATTGGTCAAGAGCACTGGCTGCTCTTCCAGAGGAGTGGGTTTGGTTCTCAGCACACACATGGCCGTTAACAACATCTATAACTCCAGTTCTAGGGAATCTGACATCCTCTTCTGTCCTCCACGGGCTTTGTATGATACAGGTACACTAACATATTACAAGCAAAACACTCATACACATAAAATAAAAATAAATAAGTCAAAAAGTTTTGAATTTGGGTTTTTGGATTAAGGATATTCTGCAAGATGCAATAACTGGATTTTGTCTTTGGATGATGCACCCCAACTACCAGACGCCTGAAATTGTTACTCATTCGCAAGCCCCTAAATCCTTGTGTGTGTGTGTGTGTGTGTGTGTGTCTGTGTGTGTTATGCATGTGTGCATGTACTTGTGTTCATATGTGTGCAGGGTTTGTTTTCATGCATGTGCAAGTGAATGCACATGTGCCCATGTGTGTAGAAGCCAGAAGTTGACTTTGGTTGTGTTCCTCTATTCCTCCCCATCTTATTTTGTGAGGCAGAGTCTCTTACTGAACCTGGTGCTCACCTGTTTAGTGAGAACATCTAGCCAGCAAGGCCCAAGGAGCCTTTTGTCTCCACCTCCCCAATGCTGGAATCACAGGACCATGCTGCATCATCTGACTTTTTACCTGGGTGCTGAGAATCCAAACTCAGGTTATCATGCATGCAAGTCAAGCACTTTACCAACTGTTCTACTTTGCCTTCAATTGCTGTAACAAAACACTCTGACCATTACCAACTCGGGGAGGAAATGGTTTATTTGGCTACCGGGTCACAGTTCATCACTGAGGGAGCCCGAAGTGGACACTCAGGTCAGGAACCTGGAGGCAGGAGCTGAAGCACAGGCCATGGAGAAATGCTGCTTACCAGCTTGCTCCTCTGGCCCGTGCTCAACCTCTTTCTTATACAATACAGGACCACCTTCCCAGGGGTGGCAACACACACACTGGGCTGGGCCCTCCCACATCACTCAACAATCAAGAAAATACCCCATAGACATGGCCACAGGCCAGTCCAATGAAGGCAATTGCCCAGTTGAGGCTCCCTCTCCCCAGATGTGCTAAGTTGACAACTAAAGCTATCCAGCACACCATCTGAACCACCTCTCTAACCTCAAGCTCTTGAATCTTACCCCCTTCAACAGGAATGCATGTAATTTACCAACACTTTTAATATGCTAGTCAGTTTTTGCTAATCTAGCACATTTTATTTCTATATTTATTTTGGTTGTTGTTTTAGGTTTTGTTGTTGTGTTGTTTTCTGTTTTGTTTTGTTTTGTTACTCTGTGGTCCTTTGTACCCACTATGTAGCCCAGGCTGGTCTTGAACTAGCTTTCCTCCTGCCTTAGTCTCCTGAGAGCTAGATTACATGCATGCACTACCACACCCACATTTATCCACTCCATTTAGCATGCTGTCATCTGATAATGGATCAAAGTGATGCTCTGAAGAGTGTCCAGATGACCCAGATCTCTTTGTATCATTTAAGGCTCAAACAGGAAACAGAAACCACAAAGTAATTCGACCCAGAAAACTTTAATTAAAAAGAATCGTGGGGCTAGGGAGATGGCTCCACTAGTAAAGTACCTGCCATACAGGCATGAGGACGGACCTGAGCTCAGATCCCCAGCACCCATGTAAAAGGCAGGCATGATGGAGCGTTCTGTAACCTCAGCACTGAGGGTGAAAGGAAAGACAGGCAGATCTCTGGAGCTCATTGGCCATCAATCCAGCTAACTGATGAGTTCCAGATTCAATGAGAGACCCTTCCTCAGAAAGAAAGGTGGAGAGATAATTAAGGAAGACATTCGATATTGACCTCTGGCCTCTGCACACATGTATACAAAAGTGTGTGTGCACCCTTGCACACACACATGCACACACATGAACACATAGACACATAAGTAAAACACACACAAACACATACACATATAATCTTTACAGGCTGAGGATATAGTTCAGTTGGTAAATGATTGGTTAACACACACAAGGTCCTGGGCTCAGTACCCAGCTTTGCATAAGCCAGGTGTGGTGATTATTTATTACATGCCTGTAATTGCAGCAGTTGGGAAGTGGAGGCAGGAGGATCAGAAGTTCGGAGTCATTCTCAGCTACATAGACAGATTGAGGCCAGCTTGGGCTATGAGATCTTGTTTGACAAAATAGTAACTTTACCAAATGTGTGAATATAAACGTGCCCGTGGACAGTGCACAGAGATAGGCATTGGGAGCCTGCCAACAACATTCAGGTAGAGTGAAGCCTAGGGTGGGCAGTGTCTAGGTCAAGGAGGCCCCAGGAAACACCTCTCCAGGATTTGGGTAACCTAGAGCAAGCAAGTGAATGCAATTTGGGAGCTGAGGGTACAGAAGCTATATCCCCAACAGAGCGATGTCAAGCCTGGTGCATGTATCCTCATTGGTAAAGCCACTGTGAGGTGGGCACCAGGCACTGAGGGTGCAGCTAGGGTTGAATGCACCTCTGGTATCCTACAGTAAAAACAGGAAGAAGCAAAAAGCCAAACACCAGAGTCAGCAAAGGAAGCCTCTTTTTTCTACATGGTCACTCCAGAGCATTGCTTAACAAAGCTTAACCACAGGCTTACCCCTAAGGTGAAACACTTAATGAGTCCAGCTCCATTAGCACTGAGCAGATTTTGAAAGATTTTGGAGATGCACAACTAGACAGGCATGGTGGCACATACCTGTAATCCCAGAATTTAGAAGCAGATGTAGGAGGATTGCTCCAAGTTTGAGGCTAGCCTGGTCTATATATCAAGTTCTAGGCCAGCCAGGATTACAGATTAAGATTTTGCTTCAAAACTAAAATAAATAAATAAATAAATAGTAAGTTTAAAAAATATTGGCGTGCTGGGCGTGGTTGCACATGCTTTTAATTCCGGCACTCAGAAGGCAGAGCAGGCAGATCTCTGTGAGTTCAAGGCCAGTCTGGTCTACATAGCTAGTTCCAGGCCAGCAGCTGGGGCTACAGGGAGACCCTGTCTCAAAAAGAAAAAAAAAAAAAAAAACTGGCACGAGGGGCTGGAAAGATGGCTCAGTAGTTAAGAGCACTGGCTGCTCTTCCAGAGGATCAGGATTCAGTTCCCAGCACCCACATGGCAGCTAACAACTGTCCATAACTCCAGTTCCAGAGGATCCAGAGCTTTTTTCTGTGGGCACTGCATGCACATGCTATACTTATACATATGCAGGCAAAATGCTCAAATACATGAAATAATAATAAATAATAAATATTTTTAAATAATAGCACAGACGGATTTTAACACAGGGCAGAAGAATTGTCATGGTTGGGATTGTAAACATTCATATCCCATGTGAATGTGAACTGTTTGGGATCTTCTTTTCAGATAGGAAGAGAAACAAATGAAAAGGTCATTGAGTCCTCCGGAACTGGAATTATAGGCAGTTGTGAGCTACCCAGCGTGGAACCAAAGGGGGACTTCTGCAGGAGTAGCGAGTGCTTTTAATCCATTTATCCATTTCTCTAGCCCTCTTTTAAAATTATTTTTAAATTTTAATTTATTTATTTTTGTTTTGTTTTGAGAGAGGGTCTCCCTGTTGCCCCAGGTGGCCTGGAACACACTATGTAAACCAGGCTGACCTCAATCTCACAGAGATCCACCTGCCTCTGCCTCCCAAGTCCTGGGATTAAAAGAATGTGCCACCACACCTGGCTTATTTATTTATTTATTTATTTATTTAATGTGTACAAGTATTTTTTCTGCATATATGTAAGTGCACCTGTGTATGCAATGCCCTCAGAGGTCACAAGAAGGCATTGGAGCCCTTAGAACTGGAGTTACAGATAGTTGTTAGCCACCATATGGGTGCTTGGAACTGAACCCAGGTCCTCTGCAAGAGCAGCTGGAGCTCTTAATTGCTGAGCCATCTCTCCAGCCCCTAAAAGATTTACTTTTATTATTTTTAGTTATGTGTGTCTATGTGTGTGGGGGGGTGTCTATGTGGGGGGGGGTAGGTACACATGAGTGCAGGTGCCTGCAGAAGCCAGGGGTGGCAGATCCCCTGGGAGCTGAGGTTATAGGCTGAGTACCCCAGCATGTGACCAGAAGAGGGAATAGGGAACAGACATTCTGCTGAAGTTCCATGTTAACCTGGGAAACTATCTTGTGTCCTCTGAAAGAACAATACCCACTGTTAACCACTGAGTCATCCCTCCAGCCCCAGAACCCCTTCTTTTAGAATTAGGCCTACTGGTAACCACAGGAATGATAGGACCAGGAATAGTAAAGGCCAGATGTGGCCTTTTATTGTGTAGACACAAGATTAATCTTACCTGGCTGGTTACAACCCTGTGTTTATTTCTAAAGGACCCTAAACCATGGTGCTGGTGACCCTTAACTCATCTAGACTACAACCTAAAAGTTAGTGAGAAATGTACTTCTGTTCTGAGTCTAAAAAGGAAACTGGGCCTGGTGGTGCATGCCTATAATACTAGTACTTGGGAGGTAGAGGCAGGAAAATCAGAAGTTCAAGGTTATCCTGGGCTATATTATATAGGGAGTTTATGGTCAGCCTGAGCTACATGATACTGTGTCTCAAACAAAACAAAACAATGAATAAACTAAAGATAATCAATACCAACTATATTATGGGCTCCATTTAGCATGGAGCCTCCCTGTGTCCCCATCTTGGTCCTTGTGTCCTTAGTAAGGTTGGCTCCTGCACCTCCCTGTGGTACAATCACATCTGCTGGGTTCTGGCTTTTCAGTGTCTATTCTAGTGGGCCCACCACCAAGCCTGGCCACCCCTAACTTTTTAATGTCTTCCTCTACTGCTTACCACGGCAAAGCTGGCATTTCTGCCCCTCTCTGTGTGAGCTGTTAGTTTCTTCATGCTTCCAGAGTGAGTTCACACCATCACTGGGAGTCTTTGCCAGGTTGTTAAATTCTGTATTATGAGTGAGAATTCTCCAAGACCTGCAGTCTTCTTTATCTGGTCTTGGGCTCTGGGCCCTTGATTCACCACCCTCGGAATCCAGACCACCATGTCTCTCGTGTCAGGACCTGCTGGTTACATCCAGCAGCTCCTTGGGGCACAGTCCCTTTTATCCTTCCTTAGGCCATTACAGTTGATTGAGTTACATTGTGACTTAACCCTTGTTTACATCTAATGACCAGGAGAGGGGACGAGAAACAGACATTCTGCTGAGTTCCATGTTAACCTGGAGAAAATCTTTTTCATTTTCTTCAAAAAGAGGACAACGGCACTCTTGCACACTCAGAGCTGTCCAAGGAATCTGGAAATCCAAGAATTTCAAGAGCATCAGTTATGATGTCTTTTTTTCCTAAGACTCTGACCTTGTCAATGCAGGCCTACCTTGGGGGGCAGGTTAGCCTTTGGTACATGGTTATTTAGCTGCTCCTAGCAACCATCCCCCAATTCCTTGTCCTCTGTGTGACTTTCCCTGGATTCTAAAAACCTAACATGCCACACCAATAGTGTGTACCCTTCTACCACATACCAAGTGATGTTAACAAATGAACTGCCATCTGTGCCAGGGCTAGCTGTGCTCCAGTGACCACAAATGATAGGGACCTCACTAACCAGCTCTAACACCCCAGCTTACTCTCTACTTTCTTGGACCATTTATGACACCAACTACCATGGGTTGAGGGCCCTAAGGAGCAGGGAGTTTAGGATATAGAAAGTTAATTAGAAAATGCCATCAGTACCTGCTCTCAGGCCTGAGAAGGGGAAAGGCTGAGCTACCATTCAGCCTGAAACAGCCTAGTGACCCCCTAGGTTACCCTAGAATTAAAACAGCTCATCAATTCACTGCCGGGCCAAGATGCCTGGCCTTTATTCCCACAGCTCCATCAGTCATTGGATAAGGGGCTGTACGGAGTGGGGGACTTTCTTTTTCTTTCTTTCTTTCTATTTATTTATTTGGGGGAGTGTTTTTTTTAATAATTAAAAAATTTTATTAGCTAATCTTTTTTTTGAGAGCTGGCATCATGTTTATTTTTATGCTCACATTTACTGTGCCTTCCAAATAATCTACACCGAATTGCATTACATTCATAATTTAAAAGCTACCAAATTTTTTACAGAGGTTTCTAAGTCAAAGAAGCAAATGACTTCCGTAACAACCTTAAGCTTTGTTATCCTTTGAACTTTCCTTTTTCACATTTTTCTATTCAACAAACTTCCCCTGATTTCAGCTGTGTTGAACTGAAGTTCAGAGTTGCTTGAAGAGTTTCTGGTTACAGAACAGATGGACAGACAAACAAGACAGAAAGACAGTCCTATATCATGATCACCCAGGAGTAGACACACAGGCCCATTATAGTCACAAATATTTTTTTTTAAACTTTTACAAAAACTTTATTGAGAATTTCATACATGTATATAAGGTGTTTTGATCAAATCCATGCCCACTCCCTCCCCTCCAACATTCCCCCTTCTGAAGAGGTAACCCTAAAATCTTACAAGGATTAGATCCAAGCTCCCAAATCCTTTTGACATTTTTAATCTTTGGAAAAGAGTATGCTGCTAACAGGCCCAAGGACATTCTGACTTTTAGCCAAGAAACTGGCTACATTTCTTTGCAGTCTTTTTACTCTAAGTGCCTAGCCAATGCCTACCTCCTATTCTTTTTTTTTTTTCCTCTGAAGAGGTTACCCAAATTGACAACAGAGAACTGGGACACAGACTGCTCTGGCTTCTTCCATGCTGGACAGGGACACAGGATGAGGCAACTGGAGTACTCCCTA
>NW_008358632.1:1434490-1434751 GCF_000622305.1 Nannospalax galili | reverse complement strand
TTCCCCTTCAACTATAATAGACATTTTGGCTGGATATAGTAATCTGGGTTGGCATCTGTGGTCATTTAATACTGGGAATACTTTGGTCCAGGCTCTTCTAGTTTTCATAGTTTGCATTGAGAAGTCAGCTGTGATCCTAATGGTTTTTCCTTTATATGTGACTTGTTGTTTCTCTTTTGCAGCTTTCAGAATTTTCTCTTTGTTTTGTGCGTGTAGTGTTTTTACTACGATGTGCCGTGGAGAGTTTCTGTTCTGGTCCTC
>NW_008358632.1:1423277-1432540 GCF_000622305.1 Nannospalax galili | reverse complement strand
GTTTTTTTTTTTTTTTTTTTTTTTTTTGAGACAGTCTCATATAGTCCAGGCTGGCCTCAAACTTGCTATGTAGACAAGGATGACCTTGAACTTCTGATCCTCCTGTCTCTACCTCTCAAGTGCTGGGATTATAGATGTGTGCCACCATGCCCACTTGGAGCAGGGGACTTTGGAACTGAGGCATCCATGGTGGTCCTGGCAGCTGAGGCCTGTCTGGAGACAGTTCTCCAACACTGGAACACAGCATATCTCCATGCCCACCACACACTGTATCAATAGGGATTTAGTGCTTTGATAGCCATACATAAAATTTTGTTTTTTAAACATACATGCTTTATGTAATTTGAAATAGTCTTCTGAAAATGGGCTTTATCAGATACCAAAGGGTTCCATGGTGTAAAGCAAGTTAAGTGCTCTCTGATACAGAGACACCTTCTCTTTTGGTAGCTATTTGGAAACTTGGCTTTATCTTTCCCTCATGGTTTTCGACCCTCTTGTCCTCCCTGATCTTCTGATATATTCATCACATGCTAGCGTCTCATGATGGAAAGTTCAAGTTCTGTTTCCATTTTTCCCAAGGTCCTCTGACCCCAACTGTAGAAAATATATATGGCAGACACTGGCTTCTACCCAAATCCTTCCTTCTCTTCTCCCTGGACCCACAACTTTCCCACATTTATTGATCTCTCTCTCTCTCAGTTGGGGATGACGAGGTGACCAAGGTGATTCAATGCCAGCAGCCTCTGGATAAGCCAGTGCCTCCTCCACACATTCCTTCCCTTCCTCCAGCTCATAACTCAGCCTCATCCCTACAAAGAACAAGAAGGCCCTAAGAAGCAGTGGAACCACAAGGTGGAAGAAGCTGGGGTTCTATAGTCTCTTGGAGAAGAGGCTGCTATCCACTTGGAACATGCCTTCCCCCCGGACTACTTGGAGAGTCAGGTTAGAACCATTATAGTTAGAATCTATTTGTTTCAATACATCAGTTTACTTTGTGAATACATTTACTGGCAAAGCTTCCAAATGCTACAGATCTCAGTTCTAGCTCTATCCAAGATACTATTCAATAAAGGACTTGAAGAACAGAGAAGCTAATTAATTTGCCTAAGCTCACACAAGATGGCTAAGGTTGGACCTGCATCTTCTGCCACTTGTCAGTTTTCCTTCAACTAAATCTTCCTTGTATAGTCCTACATGTGTGGGCTTGTGCTGGACCTGAGAGGCCATGTGCTTTCTATTTCAGCAAGAGGGAGGGGCAGAAGGATGAAGGGGATGCATTTTCTTGGCCTGCATTAGGGAGCCATTAGCTACCCACAGTGATCAAATTATCTGGAATGAGCACTCAACTCCATATCACAAACATTTAAAGGCAGATTTACTCCAGATTCTTCTTAGCATATTACCTCCATTTAGTGTGGACAAATGTGACCATTTGGTATCCAGGGATTATAGTGCCATTAGGTCCCTAACAATTCCTCAATTACAGTCTATATTAGGGGGAAATACTGAGAAATTTGAATGTGAAGGAGTCTTACTTTGATGGTTATAGATTACATATAGAAAAGAAAATAATATTTAACAAAAGCATTAACTTTGAAGATTATAATAACACAATTTATCATTTAGTGACGGTTGTTATTGTGTAGAAACAACTTTACACACACACACATGCATGCATGCACAATCTTATTAAATTTCTACAATTATCTTTGTCACAGTAACAACCAGCTCCCCAAATCTCGATGGCAACACATTTTATTTTTTGCTCATATTGTGCATACTTCCTTAAGCTTTACCATTCTAGAATTTTGGTTGCAGTAGCAGGGCCATGTAATGTGTCCTTCTGGTGAGAGCAAGGAGGATTCAAAGCTTCTGTTCGGACATGTCTACACCACATACCAGGAAATGGGCAAGGCTGTGCAGTCCCCACACAGAAAAATGCAGCTACTGGGGACAGTAATAAAATGCCAACCCTGCAAGACAGGTACTAATTCCACCCCTCTCCTGAGTAACTTGGCTAAACTTCTAGAGAGTAGAAATATCTCTCTTACTTGAGGTGACTGAAGAAGGCTTTGGTAAAATTTGAGCTAGAGTATGAAGGTTAGGTAGGATGTTAGTGGGGTGAGAAGAGTAAGAACCTTGCAGGCAAAGAGAACCCTAGAGTGCAGAGCTGGGGAAAAGATCTAGTTAAGCATCCCAGCTAGCGACAGAGTGAGAGAGAGATAAAGCTGATCCTGTGGGAGGAGTTGAATGCTGGACCAAGGAATTTAAGTCCATCCAGTTGGAAAATGATAGGCATTTTTGAGCAAGAAACTGCCATGACTGAAAGGTTCCTGTCTGAAGATGATCTGACCAGCCCAGTGGTGGGCTGATAGACAGGAAAATCAAAAGCAGGTAAACCAGTAAGACCCTAGATGTCCAGAATCAAGGAGGAGTCTTCAAGGAGGGTGGTGAGTTCGAACAACAGCCAGGCCAGGTCCAGAAATTCAGAACCTGAGGCTACGAAATTACCCCCACTACCCAGAGTTCCCCCAAATAATAACAGTAATTAACCCTGTATGAAGAAAACATTTTCACACACCGGGAAGCAGAAACAGGTGGGTCTCCTTGAGCTTGAGGCAGCCTGGTCTACGTTGCAAGCTCCAGGCCAGTCAGCATTACATGATGAAAGACAGAAAGACAGAAAGAAAACATTTTTGTGGTGCTAAGAAATGGAACCCAAGGCCTTTCACATATTAGGCAAGTGCTTATTTATTTACTCTCACTCTGTAACCTAGGCTGGAATTTACAATGTAGTCCAAGCTGGCCTTGAATTCATGGTGATCCTTCTGCCTTAGCCTCCTGAATGCTGGGATTACAGATATGAGGCACCAGTACAACACTGGATTTTTTAAAACAAAAGAATAAAAGTCATACAAATTAAAGCTTCAAGACAAGTTTCCCTCTCTTTCAGGAGATAGCTGCCCCTCCCCCTCACAACCTCCCAATGCCTGGGCTTCAAGAGCATTGGGGAGGAAAGGAACCTAAGACGAAGTCGTGGGCCAGGCCCTGGGCGCTGGAAGAAAGGCTAACGGTGGTCAGTTTCCACCTGAAGCCTGACATCCAGGTGGCCATCTCCAGCAGGCACCTAAAAATTCAGATCTCAGGCTGTACTTACAGTACAAAGGTGTTTCAACAAATGTGATAAAAATAACTCCATGTGCAAATGCTTTGCAATGTGATAAGCACATTAGAACTTAACTAATTTAAGATTTTCCCTCCCTAGAGTCACGGTTAGATACCTAATAGGTAGGTCCCAACGCTCCTGAATTAAAAAATAAATTCACGAAAGCGCTAAACCAATGTTTCAAGACGATTTGCAAGGAAATAATTCACTTTGGCCAATAATAACTAAAAAGGTAGAAAGAAAGCAAGGAAAAAGAAAGCGGCCCGGTAGGCAAGTGGTCTCCAGTTCGAGGACTGAATTTAGGGAGGCTTGCGGGCGCCTCGAGATGCGGGCTGCACTGCCTGGGGCGACAGCATGGGCCAACTCTCTCCAAGATAAGACATGGAGGAGGCCGAAGGAAAGCAGCTGATGACTTGCACTACCCCCAACCCGCCTCGCCCCGACCCCGCTGGGCCCGAGGGAGGAGACCCCGCGGTAAGACAAAGGCGGTGCGGGGCCCGGAGTGCGCGTGCGCCACGGAGCGCGCGTGCGCGCGGCGATCAGCGCCTCGGCCCCAGGCGAGGCGGGAGTGGGATCCGGGAAGAGCAGCGCGCGGGGGCAGCCAGCCAGCCAGCGGGCGCGGGGAGGACAGAGCCGTGGGGCGCTCGCGCGCGCCCACTGGCGGCCGGAGGGGAAAGCGCCCGCGAAGGCCTCCCTCTTGGGAGCTTCGCGCGCCCGCCGCTCGCGCCTGCGCCGCCCGCCGGCCTCGGGAACGCGCTCTCTCGCCGGCGCGCGCACTCCCAGTCTCCGCCACCCACCAGCGCCGGCACCAGCAGCAGAGCCGCCGCCACCGCCCACCTTCTGCCGCCGCCGCCACAGCCACCTTCTCCTCCACTCTCCTCTTCTGTCCTCGCCTTCTGTCGACTATCAGGTAAGCTCCAAGGCTCTGCCATCCGGTCCCCGCCTGTCCCTGTGCGCCACCCTCCTGCCGCCCCTCGCCCCAGAAGTGGGTTTAGGGCGCTGAGCATCGTTCGGGCGCAACGGCGCCCCTCGCGCCGGGGAGCTGGGACCAGGGCGGTCTGGGAAGCAACACGAGCTAGAGATGCATGCACGCTGGCGAAAGCGTGTGTCTGTGTGTGATGGGAATCCGCACCACTCGCTTCGCGGAAACGAGGAGGGGGGCTGTGCCCGCAGGGTGGGGCGCGGACGGCAGTGACCTAGGGGAGGAGGCTGCTCAGCACTCTGGATCTCAGCCTCTTACCGCAATGGGCGTGGGTCTCTGTGTGTGCAGGAGGGTCCAATGTCGACCCCCGAAACCGAACCTGAAATCTGTGCCCCTGGTTGTCATCAGCCCTAAGGAAGATGGGGATCAGGTTCTAGAGAAGATGACTCCGTCTTTACCTCTCTGTACACCTCCCTGGCAGCGGATCCCACGGGGCCTTTACTGCCCCTGATTTAAAGCGATGGCCCATCCCCTCCCCTTTTCCTCCTTCAGAAACCCGCAGGGGACATTTGGGGGCTGGGAGGAATCGGGGAGATGGGGAGGGGTCCAGGCGCCGTCACTTTAGCTGCCCTTCCCCCTGCGCGCGCTTGGTACAGAGACAGGGGCAGCGCCGTGCCCGAGAGAAGCTAGAGCGTGGATCCCGATGTGGAAGCTGGGAAAGGCAGGGGTCACCTGGCATGGCCATGTTAGCCGACTCAGCGGCCGCGGCTGCGGGCTCCAGGGCTCACACAGCCGCAGCGGGGCACAGACCAGCGCCGGGGCTGCAGGTGCATTTCGGGGCGGGTTCCTTTCTCTGCGTTCGGGGCCCGGCGCCCGCCCGGCACGTGCGCTCCCTGCGGGAGGCGCGGGCTGGCGCGCAGGACTCGCCCCTCACTGCGGCAGTGGGTGTGGACCTGGATGGGCGAGGAGGGGGAGAGTAGAACGTGCCTCCTCCCACCCCCACCCCTCCCCCGTTTTTTCCCCCTCTGAACGCGAGGTGCCATCTTTTTGCAGCGTGTCACGTCTTTACCGTGCCATGCCAAGACCGGTGGCCTGGCTTTGGAGGACATGGCAGCGATTGGCATTAAAGAGCAGGGGTGATGAGCGCGGAAATCTTGACGTTTTGCTTCTGTCGGTGTGAGCACTCTGGGCGTTCACCCCGGGTCTTCTAAGGGACCGTTGCTTTGTTTGTAGAGGTTGTGTGATCTGCGATGTGCGCTCCCAGCCCTGGTTTTTGGCTTTCATTCAATGAGGGTATTTACCTAAGCATGCTTCTGCAACTCCTTTTTTTCTGCTCATCATTTCAGACCCTTTGTTGAATCTCCGGGCTTGCTGGGGTCCAGTCTCGGCCCCCAGGGCACGCGTGGGACGGGCGTGACCCCTTGCAGCCTTGTCCCCACCCCACCCCCATCCCCCGTTCGGCCCAGAGCCAGGAAGGGTTAGCTGGACCACAGAGATGGGATTCGAGGTAACCTCTGGTGGCTCAGAGGAACCACGCCCATCTCTACACCTAGAGCTTGCTGGGGACCGCACTCCAGGTTTCCCAGCCCGGGGAGGTGAGGCTCCCACCCCACACTTTGAGCCCTGTTGCTTCTCCCCGCAGGAGAGTGTGAGGAGAGGGCGAGGTTCCCTGGGGATGCTGCGGCCACACCCATCTCTCCCAAACTACTGGGGGGGGGGAATCCGGTGGGGGTTGCCATGGGAACCACTGGAGCCAGAGGCGGAACCTCTGGGCGTTGCCCCGCCCCTCACCCCACGGAGATTCAGAACCCAGGGGTAATCTGACTGGTGCCAGGTCGTCCAACTGGAGGGCGCGGGACCTGAGCCTCGTTATCATGGGCTCTGGCGACTGCCGCTACCCAGATAGGCGTCCCTAGTGTGTTTTCATTATAGGCATACCGATTAATATTGTTTTATTAATATCATTTAAATAGGGGGGACTTTGACGTAAAAGTAGGAATTTACTACCGCCCTTGAAACCAAGAAGGCATGGAAAGTGAACAGACCCAGCCTCGCTGTCTGTTCCCCAGTAAGGGTGGTCCTCAGGTTTTCTGTCATTGAAAACTGGTGCGGGTGCGCAGTTCTGAGACTGCGGAGCACCTTAAGGACTGAACCGTCCTTGTGGACCGCCCAGGTGGATCTGAATTACAGAGAATGTCTTGGCTTGGGGTGGAAAGCCCTCTCCGGGACATGCTGGAGCTCTTAGCTCTGAGCTCTGAGCCTGTGCGCTGCGCGGCGATTACGGGTGCCTGTGCCTGCCCCGCGCGGACTGCCAAGCAGCTGAAGGATGGATTCAAATATGACCCAGCACTGGCCCTGAGACACACTGGGCTCAGGATTCGTAATCCAGAGAAAGCCAGGCATTTGGGGATGGATGTGGAAAGGGAAGCCCAGGACCAACATTGTTTATTACAGCCCCTCAGGCAGAGGTGTGACTGTCTGTGGATGGGAGAGATCGGCTTGGGGGAGCACATTTCGCCCAATGCAGAAACAAAGCACAGGCCACAACGCCTCCGAATTAGCTCCACTGTGTTGGTGGTCTGGTGAGGTACCGTGATCGCCAAGGCCTCTGCTGTTAATGAAAGCTCCTTGAGGCTGCTAGATGGCCTTCTGCAAAGACTGCGAAGGCCTTGGTTCTGTGCTTGTTCTAAAGAATCGGTTTCACTCCAGAACCCAGAGAGGAATGCTGCGTTTGGGCCAACGCCCCGACTGTGGAGCGTTGAGTCAGACCCGCGCATCAAAAAACTAAACGGGCGCATCAAAAAACTAAACGTATCCAAGGACCAAGGATTCCACCCACTATCTCCAGCAAGTGGGAGAGCTCTTTTACGCCCCTCCACACTCGACTCAGACTCAGCCTCTGGCCCTCAGCAAATTGTTACTCTTAAGTCTGGGTTTCCTGCTGGTTCCCTTTGGGATGCATGATGGGGCCTAGGAGAGAAACTGAATATTCCCTCCAGATCACTGAGTTCGGCAAGGTCCCTGCCCGGCCCCTTCAACTGACAGGTCCCACAGCGGATGGAATTATCTCACCTATCTTAGTAAATTCTGCAGTTATTTCTGAGATGCCATCTTGTCTGTAATGATGCTGCTTCTGTGTAATGATGCTGCTTGTGTTTGCCACATAAGAGGTGCTTACCCACTCCCCATCTGCAAAGCTTCTCTAAATAAATGGATAGCTAGCTAAATGCACCACCCCTCCCCCAGCTCCCAAACCGCTGCAGGGATTGCTGAAGCTAATCCATTCCTCCACCATCATTTGGCTCCCTAGCAGATGTATATGCACCAGTAACATGGCTTGGCTCTTGGGTTCACCTTTGGATGACTTGGATATTTGTTAGCTTTGCTGCTTTTTGAATGAGTGAAAGTCCATGGTTGTGTTGTCTCTACCCAACACAGACCTTGTCTGCACACTCCCTTGGTGGTAGAAGGGTGTGGCTTTTAAAGTGGCTTCTAGTGTCAGGCACTGTTCCCCAGAGAGGAACAAAAGAAACAGATAATGCCCAGGAATTGCAAGAAGAAAACTTAGAATTGATTTGATTGAGGAAATGCCAGGCTTATCCCCTCCTGGGGAAAGGAACCCTTGTGTTGGACATGCCCTTTGACCCACACGTCCTTGGAGCTCAAGATCAGCCAGTGGATATGAGAGGACTGTGGTGTCCTTGTGTAGACTGATTTTTCTTTCTGCCTTTTTAACATTTACTCCTGCAGCTCATTTGTTGGAAACTTTCAGAAACTGTTCTGTTCCACCTTCCCTCAGCATTATGAACATGGCTTTTGTGGCTTCCTGGCTGTGTGTATGAATATGCATTACTTTTCCAGTTGAACATGTGAACCTTTCCAACTGGGCCTTGTCTTCCATTTTAGTTAATGTCTTCCTTGCTCTCTCCCTTTGAAAAGGAATCATTCCAAATACTTGTAATATTTTGTTATTTTTATTTTATGTGTATGAGTGTTATGCCTGCATTTGTATAAGTGAACCTGCATCATGCAGTGCCCACAAAGGCCAGAAAACTTGCATCAGATCCCCTGGAACTGGAGTTACAGATGGTTGTTAGCCACCATGTGGGTGCTGGGAATCAAACCTGCAAGAGCAGTCAGTGCTTTTAACCACTGAGCCATCTCTCCAACTCCCCCCACCCCCCAAAAGAGATTTTTTTAAAAATACCCTTTGAGGTCTAATATAGAACTAGACATACAATAGGTGTTTGGTCCATGCTCATTTAACAAATAAATAGATAAAATGGAGAGCTTGAGTTCAACAGGGTGCCAAAGAGAAAGCAGAATAGGGGAGTGAATATTCAAGGTCACAGCATCTGGGAAGCTTAAGGACAATGTGTTTTGTATTTCCAAATGACACCCAAACAGCTGCCTGTGCTCTGCTGCACTTCCTTGCTCTGCTTTAGGTCTTGTTGGTTAGAAAGGGAAGAAGAGAGAAGAGGGGAGGTTCCACAGTCTGCCTGCCTACCTGCTGTGGAGCAGCCATGTTCCTCCCAGAGGTGACTGGGATGGAAGTGGGGAATCTCTCTCTCTCTCTCTCTCTCTCTCTCTCTCTGATCCCTCCTTTCCCCTCACCCTGCTTTTCATCAACCACTTCAGCTCCCTTATTTCTTCATACCCCTACAAACACCCCCTGGCTATGCCTCAGTTAGAGGTACCTGGAACAGTGAAGGGAAAGGACAATCCCAGTCCCCAGTGGGGCTGTATAGGGAGATAAGCCTGCTGACTGGGACCTGGCTTTTTTTCTGCAAGCCTCAGCAGTCCAGAGTGGGATGACTGAGGTGTCTGAAGAATAGTTGGGGAAGGAGACTGATACTTATGGGTAGAAGCCAGAGATGCTGCTAAGGCACTGGACAGTCCCCAGATGTGACCAGTGCTGGGATAGAGAAGCCCTGCTGAAGAAAGAGCTTCTTGGCATATTTAACTCAGTTACATCTATTGAGTATCTTCTAGGAGGGCTACATGCTGCTGGGAATGACCTCAACCCTTACAACTACATAATAGGAACTGTTACCATCGCTTACATTGGGAAACTGAAGCCCAGAGAGGCCTCATAACCAATGAAGGTCACACAGGCCATAAGAGGTGCTCAGGCACACAGGTTTTTTGGTTTGGTGTGGGTTTTGGGGTTTTTTT
>NW_008358632.1:1357635-1423134 GCF_000622305.1 Nannospalax galili | reverse complement strand
TGTTTTTTTTAAAGATTTTATTTATTTTTATTTTATGTGTATGAGTGTGTTGCCTGCATGTGTGGAGGTGTACCCATGTCATGTAATGCCTGTGGAGGTCAGATGAGGGTGTCAGATCCCCTGGAACTGGAGTTACATACGGTTGTTAGCTGCCATGTGGGTCCTGGGAATCGAACCCAGGTCCTCTGCAAGAGCAGTCAGTGCTCTTAACCACTAAGCCAACTCTGCAGCCCTTTATGGATCTTTGTGAGCTAACCTGGGAACCCAGTCAGGATTTCCAACCACCAAGTCCCTTTTGCAAGAGTATGATTGGAGCATGGGCTGGACTAAGTTACAGAGCTGTGGATTTAAGCTCCCAGTGTCCGATCCTAACATGCAGAACAATAGATTTCACTCCACCTCAGTGCTCTGTTATCAAACAGAAAGGAAATATCTTTTCAATGGGGCCTTAAATGTCTTTCCCTACATTCATTTCTAGACTCCTGTCATGTGAAGGGGCAGCTGGGTTTGATTGACTTAGAGACAACTTTTAATTAAAATTGGGGATCAGAAGATTGGATTGAGAAGATGTCTCAGCTGGTAAAATGCCTACACCACAAGCATGAGGACCTGAGTTTGAATCCTCTGCACCTGTGGCCAGGTGCTGCGTCATGCATCTGCTACCCCAGTGCTGGGCAGGGTGCAATTCCCTGGAGCTAATTGACCAACCAGTTTTGTCAAATTGATGAGTTCCAAGGTTCAGTGAGAGATCTTGTCTCAAAATAATAAGGTGGAGAGAATTCGAAAAAGATACCCATACACATTCACATAAACAGGTACATACACCACAATCACATTTACACACACACACACACACACACACACACACACACACACACACAGATTGGGAGACCACTCAGATTCGGCTGTGGCCAGGGTGAAGTCACTGAGGTTTTAGGGACATTTGTTACTTATCTTAGACTCCGTCCCTCCCAGAGATTGAGCCTTGGCACCCATGACTGAGGCCCAGCTTCTAAGACCATGGGTAATATGTGGAGTCGTGGGCATGAAAGGCCCTCATTGCAAGCATCCCAGGTCTCCCTGGGCAACTACCCCTCCTGCTTCTTGCCCTGTCAGGTTCTGTAGCACATTTCCATTATTTTGTGGGCTGTGGGACTCACTTCTGCCCCCTGCAAGAGGTGTGAAGCAGCTGTGTAACAGCAGGCCTCCCTCCTAGCCTGATGGGGTCAGGGATGGAACATACACCATCACACCTGTGTCTCTCCTGTTGCCTTGCCAGAGGGATAGCTGGCCCGGAATTCCATTCCTGTCTCCAGATGTTAGACTCCTGCCCAGAGGCTCCCATGGAGTATGGGAAGGCAATGTGAGGTTATCCCAGATAGCTTTGGAGTTCTGGGGACTTCTGTAGGTGTGTGGATAGAATGGGCTTCCACAAAACAAAAGTGCCAGTGACTTCCAGGTGATTGTTACCTTAATCTTGGCACTTTGCTCACATTCCATCAGGCTTGATGCTGAGCCCAATCAGCTGCTCAGTAGAAAACCCCACAAAATGAATTTTGTGCTTCAGCCACTCAGGGAAGGGTTGTGAGTGCCTGGGGGCAGATGCCCAGCATAGGACAGTGTCCTGTTGGCCGAGGTCATTTGGCTTAGAGCTCTTGGTGCTAGTTCCAGCTTCTCCAATGGCATGACCACCTAAGGTGGTATGTAGCCTCTTGGAACATTTTTTATTTTGTTTTGTTTTTGGTCATTTGAGGCTTGGGGTATGATAGGACCTATCTAGAGGATTGCCAAGGGGTTTAAATAAGGTAATGCAGGGCTTACCGGGGCCTGGCATATAACTCTCAGTAAATGGTAACGACAGTATCCTTTGGATGCACACTTGTGATGAAGTATGGAAGTGTCTGCGGCGCCTAGTGTTGGAATCTGCTGTAACGGATAAATTGTTAGACCAAATAGGAATCAAGCCCCGATCCCCTGGGACTAGGCATTGTTGTTTGGGCAGAAGTGGATCTCCAAGATCACACACACCCATGTTGAAATGTACACATAGAACTCTTGCCACAGCAAGCAGAGGGACTTATCTGTTGTCCTGCGTCTGTCTTCTTCCTTCCTGAAATCTGCTGCATGCCAGGAATAGACTGCAAACTCCAGCCTTTCCTAACTGCCTGCCCTCCCTCCCTCCCTCCCTCATGAGAAGGGTGACCTGGCTCAGTGTGTTGGGTCCAGAGGTATTTCTAGTTTACTCATTGAATAAAAGTGACTGCTGATGACTGAAAAAGTAATGGCAGCCAGAAGTCAGCAGATGTCAGGGAGACCTTACAACGTGATTCCCATTGTGTGGAAGTCAGTAACATGGTGAGCAGGTACATCATGATGGATGGTGGCAAGAAGGAGAGAAAAAAACGTTAAGTAAAGCCCACTCCTGGGAACTGAAGCTTAGGAATTCCAAGCACTTGATAAGTAGAGTTCCATGTGAATCAATAAAGTAGGCTAAAGAACCCTTTGTGTCCATGCAATCAAGACTGATAACCAGAATACAGCAGTTTTTAAGTCATCATAACAAGAAATCATTTTTTATTTCTCTCCCCCACCCCGTATGCCGTGTGCGTGGGGGTACCCACAGAGGCCAGAAGAGGGTATCAGATCTCTTGGAACTAGAATTACAGGTGATTGTGAGGCACCCCATGTGGATACTAGGAACTGAACTCTGGTCCTCTGCAAGAGCAGCAAGTGCAGAGCCATCTCTCCAGCTCTAGAAATCATTTTTTAAAAGCTGGGCATGTTGATGCAGGACTGTAATCCCAGCACTCACTCAGGAACCTGAGGCAGGGGGATCATGAGTTCAAGACTAGTCAGGGTTGTACAATAATACCAGGTCTTAAAATAAAATAGAATAGAATAAAAACTGCTAACCATTTTCTTTTCATTTGAACCATAGGAGTGTACATCCATTCATACATCTTTTGATATAGGGTCCAGGCCTTCTCTTGGTATTGGATCAACTGGATTGCAATTCCTGGTTGGCTTTCTGCCTGTCGTACACATGATACATTGTCTAAGTCTTCAGATTTATACTCTGGGGTAAACAATGCTCTCAACAATTTTACAATTTGTTCTTTGGTTGTTGTTTTGTTTTATTCCATTTTTAATACCCCATTTGACAGTAAAGTTCTTGCCTTTATGACATCTTTCCAAAGCATTCATTTTGTCTTTATATTCCATCAGCTTGTAGCTTTTTAAACATTTATTTGTTGTGTGAGTTTGGGGGCAGGCTTGCTTGCCATGGTTCAGATGTGAAGGTAAGAGGACAACTTTCAAGAGGCAGCTCTCTCTCTACCACGTGGGTCCTGAGAATCAAGCTCAGGTTATCAGTCTTGATAGCAAGCACCTTTATTTGCTGCACCATCTCTGACTGAGCCTCGGGAACACTTATTTCACCACATTCTCCTCTTTCATCAGAAAGAGACTTACTGACTGACTATAATCTGAAGCCAAGCCCTTAAGCCTAAGTGACTGTTACAACTTAAAGAATGTCTTTATACACACACACGCACACACACACACACACACACACACACACACACAGAGTGACTGTTCACTACCTTATTTGTTTGTATGTTCAGAGTTTTTATACTGAACCTGAACAGATTTTAACTTTGGTATGGGCAGTGCATCAGAATTTAAGTCAATTTATGTTACTAAGCAGAAGAAAGATTGGCTATGCAAATAAAACAGTGTACGGGGCTGGAGAGATGGCTCAGCAGTTAAGAGCACTGACTGCTCTTGCAGAGGATCCAGGTTCAATTCCTAGCACCCACCTGGTAGCCAACAACCATCTGTGACTCCAGTTCCAGGGGATCCAATGCCCTCCTCTGACTTCTTCCAGCATTGCATGACACAGGTGCACTTACATACATGCAGGCAGTACAATCATACACATAAAATAAAAATTTAAATTTTTTTTTAAGTGTAGCCTCCTGCTGCCTGTGGCACAGTAGAAATCATAGTATAGGCTAATATAAGCAGGTCTCTTTCAATCTCCCATTTTCAAGACGACTAGGAATAGCATTTGGAAGTGTCACCAGCACATCACCTCCTTTTTTTTTTTTTCAGAAGAACAAGTGAAATACTACATGACCTCATTCCACTCTGGGCAGCGATTTAGCACCGCCTCTGCCCCACCCCCACTTAGAACAGGAGGATGGATTTTGTAAAATATCCTTAAATCCACTTGAATAATGGCAAGCTCTTCACACACTCACCTGGCCCTTCCTTAAGCCTATTGAATAGTTTCTCCAATAAATCTCTTGGGAATAATATGCCTCCCAGGTGGCGCAGGGCTGGGGTTAACTCCTCCTCCTGGTTCCAGAGTCCCTTCCCAGTGGCTCAGCAGCACCTGAGAAAAGGCCAGTCATGGCTCTGCTGTTCCCTGTGGAGTGTTAATAAGAACTGGGTACATCCCTTTTGGTGTCACTAAAATACTATAAATAATCACGAATCACTGTTTAATGGCTCATAGGGAAATGCAGAAAAAAAAAGTTATTTTAATCAGGCAAGATTCATGTTATAAGTTGGCAGTCTGAACCAAGGTTTAAAATAAAACTTTAAAAGATCTGCTCCGTCATTCTGTTCATTTTGTGGTTTCAGGCATCACCCACTTGCCACACCCTGAATTTAATCACCAATTTCCCATTGACCAGTTAAGAGATTGTTGGCAAAAATGGAGAATTCCTGGATCTCCATCTTTCATTTGTGAGGTGGGGATGATGTAGTCTGAATGAAATAGATGTCAGCCTCGCTTTTCACTGGGTAGCCACAGAACTAGAATGAAACAGTCCCTGAGAATTCTTCTGAGCATCTTGGAAGTCAGTATGCTGGGAGGGGCTGTCTCCCAAGAGCAGAGCAGAAGCCTGATCTGAGGGCCCCTGTGGGCTGAGTGCAGCCAGAAATGACACAGCTGCTACCCCTTGCTCCTCACTCCAGCCAGCCAGGGGCAGCTGGTCCCCTAGGGTGAACACTGGGTCAGCACGGGCTGTGCCCAGAAGGATGGACAGGCTGCCATAGTCCAGCCTATACTGGCTGTGTCTGTCCCTTCTGGAGAGAAGGAGAAGACCCAAAGTCAGGGAGCAGGACAGTGGGTGGGATGACCTCAAGTGATTTCCAGCCTGTGCCAGTTCTGGAAAGGGGCTGGGACTTCCTCTTGGGCTAATGTTGTGACCCTTGAATGGAATTTCCTGGGAGCTTTTCCATTTTCTCTGGACTTTTCAGTTTATTCTTGATCACACAGGGGTCTTAGTACAGAATCTCATGTTCCAATTATTCCCAGGGTGGATTCTCCCTGTCATTCAATGTTTTACCATGTGATCAAAATTGATTAAGGCAGGAGTGAGTAAATTAGAGCCAGACATTGACTTTGATAGAATAATATTTTGGTGGCTCGTTAATTGAATGGTTTTAATTGAGCTGGAGCTGGATAGAAGCGGAGTTGACTTAGCCCTGAGAATGGAAGATTTCTTTGTCCATTTTTTTTCCAGTACTGGAGATTGAACTCAGAACCTCATGCATGCTAAGCAAGTGCTCTATCCCTAAACTACATCCCCAACCTAAAAGGAAAGATTCTGAAGTGTGTGGGTAGTGGGACATCTGTAGGATGCATGTGTAACCCCACCTCAACAGGGGCCATTGCTGTTACCTCAAGGCTGGGCTTCAGTGTCTTGGGGTCCCACATCACTGCTCCTTGGGAATGCCAAGACTGCCTCATTACTCTCTGGTCCTCCCCACGTGGGCTATTGAAACCTACCGTCTTCCAGTCCTCTCTGTGGCAAACTACAGTCTTAAGCTCTCCTCCTCCTTCCACACCCTGGAATGGATCTGTCAATTTCCTGCAGACACCACCTAACTTTGTCTCTCTTTCCAGTTCTGCTTTCACCAACTCCAAAATGAGTTTAGTCCTCACCCTGGCATCATTATAGAAACAATTATTCCTAGTGTAAGTTCCAAAATTCAGGTCCAGCCCATTCTGCATTCCATTGCCAACTCTCCCCAGAGCAACATGTCTGTCATGCCCATCCATGTCCAAGCATAAGTCAGATTCTCTGTCACCTCTTACACTCTCCTGCTCCCCCAGTGTGTGCAAAGTTACTGAGTCAGTTTTGAGCTCAGAATGCTCTGTTTGGTTTCATTTTGTTTGGTTTTTGTTTTGTTGGGTTTGTTGTTGTTGTTGTTGTTGTTGTTGTTGTTGTTTGAGACAGGATCTCACTCTGTAGCCCAGGCTGGCCTGGAACTCACTAGATAGCCCAGATGAGCTTCAAACTCATGGCAATTCTCCTGCCTGAGCCTCCCAAGTAGTGGGATTGCAGGCATGTGCCCACTAGAACACTCACTCTGGATGAATGAAACTGTGTGCTGGATAGATCATGCAGGCTGGTGTCAGGTGAGCCTGACGGGTTGAAATAAAGCAAGTTCTCTGCCTGCTGGTCCATAGGCCCATTGCTCTGAACACCTAAAATAAAAATTACATTTTCATTGAAATGTTCCATCATTGTTACCTTGCCCTACTTCAGACCAACCAAATAGCATGATCCAAATTCCTTTGGCTGTATGAATATGCTGAGAACATAGAAATTTCACATTACATTTATTTTACTAGAAACATTGCCTCAATAGGTCCTCAAGACCCATGGGGCTGGGTTATTATGCCATTTTGTAGAGGAACAAATGGAAGCAAAGAGATTTCAGGGCTCAAGAAGGAGCCAGGTGGTGCCCTAGGCACAGCTCTGCCCTGTTACAGCCCTCAGGGCCTCCCCAGTGGGGATCCATATTCTCTGCCAGCCTCTGAGGAGTCAAAGGACCTGTCTTTAGTGCTAAGGACCTGGGAAGCATGCCCTCCAGCCTCCGTGAATGGGTCACTTGTAACATGAGCCTGGAGAAAAATATTTTAACCTGAAAGCAAGCCTCTAAACCCAGCTGCTGCTTCATGTTGCCAGTGACGGCAGAACCAAATTTAGTGTCATGGACAGGTCCACACTTAGCAAACAGAGCCACTCATTTTAAATCTTCCAACTCACAGAAAGAATGGAAAAATGCCATGGGGGTCCACATGGTCAGAGGCTGGAAGATGAGACTGAGGGGAGCAGGTATGTCAGGGAAGAGCAATCTGGGGAGAGTTCATTAAAGCAGGGCAAGGCAGGCAAAAGCAGTCTGCTGCTGGGAAAAAGGGTGACAGTTTGGGGGACAGCAGGACAGGACAGGAGGGAGGCCTGGCCTGACTCTTCCAACCTGCTGATCCCCTGCCTCCACCCTCACTCAGGTGCTTCACACTCTGCAGCCAGGAAGAGGGGAGTGACTGGAATAGAGGGAAGGTGCTCACAGTTGAGGCTGGTCTTCTGTTACCTGGACTCCACAAGGCACAACACGCTTCCACTTCTGCAGCAATGTGATCTTCTCTTACAGCCTCTCCCTGAGACAGCAGCCATATCTGTTCCTTTCTGCCTCCCACCTTCTTGCAGCACATTTTTTTAAATCAACCAGCTGTAAAGTGAAGGCAGCATATGTGAAATATATGAGAGCCCACCCAGTTTCTGCTGTGTGTGTGTGCGCGCGTGTGCATGCATGTGTGCACATGTGTGTGTGTGCGTGTGCGTGTGCGTGTGTGTGTGTGTGTGTGCGTGCGTGCATGCGCTTGCATGGTCATTTCAGTCTATAAAAGATATTTAGGAAGAGAGTCCTTAAAGTCACCCCTGGAGAGCACTTTTAGCCTTGGCACTGAGCACTGACCCACAGGTGGACCCCATGGAACTGCAAAGTAGGTGCCTATTTCAGCCCTTGATGCCCATAGCAGCTAGGGTGAGGGTATCTCCTTCAGGGGTCCACTGGAGAGCCCACAGCAGATTGATCTCATCCAAAGTTTGGGCTGCAGTAAGACTCAAAACCATCTGTCCCTGGGACTCCACTAGTGAGGCCCCTGCAGCTACCACCAGCTAGTAGGCCCCAAATTAGCAAAGAACACTCAAGGAAACCTTCCTGGATACACTAAAATTAATCTAGTTTGGACTAATTTAGAGGAGATGAGTCATTTTAACCTCTGGATGTTTGGGAGCAGAGCATAGCGGTGAGGCCCAAGATGGACTCATGTTTGGGTTGCCTATGCAATGTGACTTCAGGGTTTGGAATTTACCCCCTAAACCCCAAATTATAAACAAGAAGATGGTACTTTAAAAGTTTACATGGTACTGTTTAATTATTTTTTAATATTTATTTTTATTTTATGTGTACGAGTATACTGTCTGCATGTATGTAAGTGCACCTGTGTCATGCAGTGCCCACAGAGGTCAGAAGAGGGTATCAGATTCCCCTGGAACTGGAGTTACACGTGACTGTTAGATGCCATATGGGTGTTAGAAACCAAACCTGGATCCTCTGCAAGAGCGTCCAGTGTTCTAAACTGCTGAGCATCTCTCCAGCCCTGCTATTGTTTCATTCTTGACATGAGCCTGCAAATTAATAATTCTTTCTCCTCAAGGAATGAGGGTGTATCTCAGTGATACAGCACTTACCTAGCATGTGCAAGGTTATGGATTCATCCACAGCACCACAATAAGAAAAAAGAAAACAAACAAGCAAACAAAACAAAACTGGTGAGATGGCCCAGTGGGTACAAGATTTCAACCTGAGTTTAATCCTGGGGTCCCACATTGGAAGGAAAGAACCAACTTCCAAAAGTTGTCCTCACATCTCCACATATACACCATGGCACACATGTACCTGCACACACATACACACGCACACACACACACATAACCAAATTTTAAAATATTTATTTTTATTTTACGTGTATGAGTATATTGACTGCATGTATATAAGTGCACTCATGACATGCAGTGCCCACAGAGACCTGAAGAGGATGTCAGGGTCTCCTGAAACTGGAGTTTTGGACGGTTGTTAACTGCCATGTGAGTGCTAGGAATCAAACCTGGGTCTTCTGCAAGAGCAATCAGTACTTTTAACTGCTGGGCCATTTCTCCAGCTCCACAACCAAATTTTTAAAAACTAATTTCATAAAGAAGGGCGGGGAGGAGGACATTGAAATACTGAAATTCAGAGAGGTGAAATAGAGTTCAGGAAAGCCAAGCGACACCTGAAATCATGTGGGTAGTTTGAGGCAGATGTGGAATTTGAGCCCAGGACTTTTCTAACTCACCTAAGGGAGTCCTGCCACTGATTAAACCTGCAGCACCTGAGCAGGGGTGAAGACAGGCCTCACTACCTTTTCCCCAAGGACAAAGCAAAGCAATAGTTGGTTGGTTGGCTGGATGGATGGATGGACAGATGGATAGATGGGTTGGTCAGAGACCTGAGAGCTTGCACCATCCCATAAATAAAAGCACAGATTGCTTTCTCCCATTCCACATAAGATGTGCTTGGGCATATGTGTAATCTGTGGCTACAGTGCTCCCCATACTGCAGTGATGGGGATAGGTGAGAGGGGAAATCCTGGGGTCCAGGCAGCCTCACTGAGCTGAACAGGAGTGACTCAGCACTGCAGGCCCCACCAGGCTGTCCTGGGATGTGGGGGCCAGTGTGACTGCTGGGGCTGGGGTGGTAGAGGAGGCTGAGGCCAAGGCCCAAGCTCACCCACATTTCCAGGGATCTAGAAGACACAGGGAGAGGAAGAGCCAGCATCAGGTTAAGGTAGATCCCATTAAGTAGCTCATCTTAAAGTATGAGTTGTTCTTTTTCCTTAAACTACAGGCTAAAAATAGGAGCTAGAATTTAAAGCTAATTGGTAAATTAACGAGTTTCTGTCTAGTTTCAAATCAAGTTGAAATTTTTTTTCCTTTCCCATAGCTTGTGCTCATTATATGTAATTCCCATGACAGCATCTCATTCCACCCTCTTGAGCTTCTCCAGGAAGCGGGCTCCTCAGTTCTCCTATCTGTTGAGAGGAGTTTTCCCCTCCAGATCCTCAGCCCCTGCCATACTGCAGGGTACAGAATGAGCACCAGTCACTGTTGAGTGTATGAAGAAGTAGATGAATGAATGATGCAGCTGATATGTGTATGTTAATAATCATCTTTTAAAAATTTAAATGGGGTGCTCTCCTGTTTGATTTATATAAATTATCACACTACAATAAGTTAATTTTGCTTCTTCAAGATCTATAAATATTTTGGTCAAGTAGAAATTAAAGTTACATTACCTAAAAGCTATTATAATTGAAATTTTAACTGAAAAGTACATAAGTATATCAATATTTTTATTTTAGCACTTTACATTCCCCTGAATACTGGATTGCTACTGTGAATCATGAGCCCCATTTCAATGACATTGGGTCTTTGGGAGGAGGGTTGGATATGGGGAGTGGGCCTCCCACACCTACCAGAAAGGTAAGTACTTGATGACCAATCACCTGTATCACAGCTGACTGTTGATAAGTGAGGTTCCAGGTAGAGGTGTTAGAATTGGCAAATTAAAACCGATATCCAGCTAAAAACTCTTTGGGGCAGCAAAGAATTTTTAACTCATAAGAGTAGGAGGGCACAAAATATTCCTGAAAGATATCAGGTCTGGAACCCAAGAACCTGTGGCCTTATTTGCTAAAAGGACATTACAGTAGTGATTATATTAAGGGTCTTAAAATGAGGAGATGATCCTGGACTATCTTAGTGTTCTCTCTACATGTATAAAGTGCACCGTGTGTGTGCAGTGCCCACAGAAACCAGAAGAGGGCATTGGATCCCCTGGAGCATGAGTTAATGGATGGTTAACTGCCACGTAGGTGTTGGGAACTGAACCTGGATCCTCCGCAAGAGCAGCCAGTGCTCTTAACCATTGAGCCATCTCTAGCCCCCTACCTCTTGATTTTTTTTTTTTTTGAGACAGTCTCACTCTGTAACCCAAGTTGGTCTTGAACCCGTGGTGATTTTCCCGCCTCAGCCCTTCAAGGGCTGGTGTTACAGGCTTGTGCCATCATGCCAGTTTCTGCCACCTGAGCTGCTCCTGGAATTTCATAGCCTGTGGGGGCTTTCTGTCCTTTTGGTGAGAGGTGATGGGGCCCTGATCGTGGAATGAGAGGATGTGACAGCAGGCCTGGAAGATGCCAGAAGCTGATGCTAGCTCCAGATTCCCAGAAGAACGTTCAAGGACAGTAGATGCAAAATGTCTCCACTTCCTGGCACATCATGCTCTGAGACTAACATGGCCATCCCATGTAAAGGGAGCTCCTTCCATGCCAGCATGGAGGTGGTTCTAGGCAGGATCAGCGAAGGTTTCTCTTTATGACTGTTGGCTCTGATGCCTGGACAGTCCCCCAACCCTCACAGAATTCACAGTTATAGAACCTGGGGCCTGGGGTCATTCAGAATGGTCCCTCCAAATACTCAGGACTATTAGAAAACAGGTACTTCACAAGAGAAAGAAAAAAACAGGAGGAGGATAAACACACAAAGCTCCTTGATCTCATCTGTAGTAAAAAGGCTGCCACTCAAGCCACTGTGGGACGTCTTTCCTGAGCACAGACAACAAAGATCCGGAGGGTGTGGACAGCGAGCCCACTGGCTAGACCGCTGCCAGTCGATCAGGTGGTGTTTGACAGAGCATCGGACTCCTGAGAGTTCATCCTTTCTGTGTGAGCAAAGGTTATATGTGGGGAAATGTGAAAGGTCCAGGAGGAACTGCTTAAATAAAGTGTGGTGCTTAAAAAAAGGCAGTGTGTCCTTGTGCTGCTGTGAACCCATCTCAGATGTGTGGTTCTGTGGCGAATAAGACAGGCATCGAAGGTACCATTAGTTTGTAAAGGAAGGAGAGTGCAGTCTATGCAACCTCACTCAGAAGCATCAGAACTCAGGAGAGAAACTCCATTTCAGTGGCAGCTTGTGGGGGGAGCAATTATGAGTGGGGAACAGGACAGGCCATTTTCACCGGACACCTCTTTTCTATTCTTCATTCTTTGCCCCATGTGTATATTGCTTTTCTTTTTTGACTGCATGTATGTAAGTACACCATGTCACGCAATGCCTGCAGAGGCCAGAAGAAGGAATCGGGTTGTTAGCCACCATGTGGGTGCTGGGAACTGAACCTGGTTCCTCTGCAAGAGCAGACAGTGCTCGTAATCACTGGAGTATCTCTTCAGCCCCAAGACCATGTTTTTAGAGATTCCCCAGGTGGAACCAGAGTGACACCCCTGGGCAAGAAGTTCTGATCTGCACTGTCTTATGTCACGGAAGGAGATGGAAGCTGTCACATGAGGCTCTTACTACCTAGCCTGGGAACTTCACCACCTGAAACAGAGGAGCCTTCCAGATGAACCATGGGAATAAAACACACACACACACGCACATGCACGCATGCATGCACATGTATGTGCATATGTGAAGCATGCATAGAACATGTATGCAGTTAAACCGAGGGGCCATCTTCAATTGTTTGCTAGGAGGCAAAGATGGATGGGTAGGCAGGCAAGGGGAGGTGGGTTATTGTGCTTAAGCTCCTGCCTTGACATAAATTAAAACAGCCCATACTCACTATCCTGGTCCGTATATGTCTCATGTGACCCCTATAGATGAGCTCCTTAGGTGAGACTGGCTGGCATGCTGCCTTATGATGCAAAATCCTTTTAATATCAAAAATAACCCCACTGCTATTTTTTTTCTATTAGTGCCTTCACACAAATGACCTCATTGCATCCTTCCAGCCACTCCAGGGCCAGTGGCACTTCCTGTTTGGAAGGGGAGGAAACGGATGCTGCCTATCTCTATCTCCCTGTCTCCCTGGGTGCCAATTCCACACTATGCCCCCCCCCTTCCAGGCAGCTCACCGTAGTGGGCAGAGCGCCTTCGGAATCCCTGCCTGCCCAGCTCATCCCCTTCTTCCTTTGAAGGACTGAGAGTGCAACCTGGAGACTCTGCTCCTTGGGGACTATCTCCACACCCCAGGAAGCAACCAGAGCCCCAGCCCTCAGAGAGCTTGGTGCAGCACAGCAGTGGCGCTGGGTATATTCCCTCCACTGAGGTTGGAATGGGATGTCTGACCCCATGGCCTGAGTATATGAGTTGGGGGAGGAGATAAGATTAATTCACCATGGACCATATGACTCCAGACTTCCAGAATTCTCATAGCCCCTGGCTCCATATCCTGCTAAAGTCATACCAGTTCCACAGTGGATCTCATTAACCAACTGTTCAACGGACTGGGTGAAAGACAAAAGAGGGGCTGAAAGAATAAGATTAGGGTGTTTGGAGCACCCCAAGATGTGTGATATCCTTTAACTGTTCTCCCTGTTATAGTACTCCCATTCCCCCCATACTCTCCTGCTTCCTATTAAGAAAAATTCATGTGAGGACCTCGTGTTCAGCATCTTAATAGATGCCAGAGCCACATGAGGCATGGGGAACTAAGCCCAGATAGATAAAGTGACCACTCCCAGAGCCACACAGCAAGTTCATGGCAAAAGTAGATTAGCAGAAGTCTCCTTCCTCCTCAAGTAGATCTCTCCCATACTCCACATCACCTCGCTCTAGGAGCTAGGCCACCCACTGAGGGACCATCAGATTCACCTGGCCAGTAGAACCAAGAAACCTTGGTATCTGATATACCAAGACGAAGGCTTAGACTCTCAGATGTTGGAGGACATACCCTGGGACACATGACCTCCCTGACAGATGCATCCCTCAGCAGAAGTTTCTAGAACTTTCCCACTGTCTTTCATAGCACCAGGAACTCTTCTTCCACATCCTCCGGGGAGATCCTTCCTTGCTCACTGAATTTAATGCCTGTCACTTTGCAGTGTAGCCAAGCTCTGCCTCAAAGGGGTGGCTTCAGCTTGCGCTAGTGACCAGTACTGAGGCTGAGTGGTTACCCTCTTGTATGTGCTAGACCAGAGCCCAAAGGACTAGGCCTCAACCTCAGAAGAAAAGTACATCCAAACAAAATCAAACAAAGATGGGCCTCTAAAGAAGGTCTCTGCTGGAGGTGGCTTCCCTCACTACAGCAATGAGGCTTGCCCATCTCCCTCCACTGTCTGTGACCCTGCTCTCCTTTTCTGCTGTGGGAACACTGTGGGAAGGCAGCTGTCTATGTAGCATGTCTTGGTCTTGAACTTCCTGACTTCCTGACCTCCTGAACAGTGGGGGATGAATGTCTGTTGCCCCTGAGCCCTCTGGGCTGTGGGATTCTGCAATGCCAGCCTGAACTGGCAGAGCCTGATTCTCTCTCACCTGCCTGTCACCCATTCTGCCCTCTCCCTGGCCACGCCTCCCTCTTGGTTCCACTGCACTTCCTCCTGGGTTACTTCTCTGCTGACTGCCCCCACCCACATCAGGCATACTCATCAGAAGCTGAGGAAAGCTGCCTCACTGCAAAGCCCTCATCCCCAAACTGCCCCTACTCTGTGGAGACCCCTCACACACAGCACAGAGAGCTCTTCCCACGGTCAGTCCCTGTGGCTGGACCCACAAATGCCCTCATGGAAAGTGATAGGATCACATTCAGAATGTGCTGTGATCACTTTGGGTCTGCTGGCTCCCCCTTCTTTCCCCACCTACCCTATACTTGTGCTTGGTGGGGTTTAAATCTCACCTGGGTTAAAGCAGCTATAAATGGGCTGGTAACTCAGTGCTTCCAAAGTCTCTGTCAGATATATGCTTTGGTAGGCTAGCCTGGGTACCTGGCTGCCTCAGTCAGAGGAACCTTCTGGATGGGTTGTAGACTGAGCACAGGTGCCAAGAATGCTCTTTCTAGTCTCCTTCCATGCTCACAGTGCCTCCACTTTCTAGCCTGAGTACTCCTGCCTGAGAGCTTTCCTCCACCTCTGCTGTGGATTTTCTCACTGGCTCCCCAACCCAGTGCCCACTTTGAGTACCCTCCCAGGACTCTTGACCCTTCCTTGTCCTCCAAGGATATCTGACTGCAGCAGTCTAATGGGAGTGAGGTGGCTGTGTGGATCCTATCACCTATAAATGCTGTATTACTTACTTTTTGGTTGCTGTGATAAGACACCGTGACCAAGGCAACTTGCAGAAGGGAGAGCTTATTTGGCTTATGATTCCAGAGGTATTAGAGTCCATAATGGCAGGGGAGCATGGCAGCAGAGGTGGCCAGAGCAGAAAGCTGAGCAGTCACGTCTTCAAGCAGGCACAGGAAGCAGAGTGCTACTGGAAGTCTGACAAGGTTAAGAGCTCTCAAAGCCTGTCCCCAGTGATGTGCCTCCTCCAGCATGGCCAGCCTTCTAAAGGTTCCATGACCCTCCCCAAATAGTGCCACAAACTGGGGACCAAGTGTAATCAAAGCCTATGGGGGGCATTCTTATCAAACCACCACAAATGCCTTCTAACAGCTGGAAATCCCACAGACACCACACACATCCCTGTCATCTGCAATCTACAGAGGACATGTTTGAAATCCTCAAGACAATTTGCAGCGTTCAGCTACTGGGCCAGGGGAAGGGTAGCAGAAGACAGAAGTGTCCTAGAAGCTGACTACAGCCATGTATCCGTGTCCTGCCTGGCCCTCGGCACTGGCTCGACCTTCACTGTGGACATTTCATGGTGATTAGTTGGTGACTGCACACATCAATACAGACATTACACAGCATTGTTACATAGCTGAAGAAAAAGCAGCTCTACATGAATGGGGGAAATCTGACTGCAGAGATTTTTTTTTACATTTTCCCTCCCCAGACTTTTAGGTAGAAGTTTGGTGATCATTTCCCTTCATCTGTCCTACTAATAGGTTGGAAATTGAAAAAATTAAGTCAAGACCCTTATGTACCTCTCCATTGTTTAATTCTTGGTTTTGATACAGGTTGTTATAGCCAAGGGTAGTCTTGAACTCCTGACCCTCCTGCCTGCACCTCCCAAGTGCTGGGATTATAGGCATTAAGCACCATGCCCAGCTCTCTATCAGGACTGGGTGTTCTTTAGGTGTCCCTCACCCATGGAAAGCCTGATGCAAAGCCAAAATGGGGGAAGTTTTTATCTTCCAGTGACAACCACCCTCGCCTGAACTTCAGGCCTGGCCTGAGGCCCCAGCAGCCACTGTGTGAATATGTCCTGGAACAAATGCAGCCTAGCCAGAGCCCAGTGGCTGCTTAGCATTCTCCCCCAGCACATAAGCTCCAAGAGCGGAAGGCCCAGCCCCCCACCTTCAGGGCAGGACAGCTTGCCCTAGAGGAGACGCAGCAGCCTGCAGGGAAAGCTGAGGGTGCCACAGACTGTTTAGGACAGCGGGTAACAGCAAACGACTTGTTACCCAAGAGACAAGGCATAAAAAGCCCAATGGAGCATCATGCCTAGTGGTCTTTGGGGGGGGGGGTACTTTGAAGCAACGCCCCCTCAGTGACGGCATCTCAAGGGACTGAGAGCCCAGAGTGGCTAGACCATCTTGATTTTGCAAGATAAATAGAAAACTATACCTCCCTTTGCAAGTAAAGGCATCTGTCACCAAGCTTGACAGTCTGAGTTTCATCCCTGAGACCCACATGGTGGAAAAAGATAACTGACTCCCAAAAGCTGACCTCTGATCTTCACCTATGCACCCTGGCAGATTGCATGTGCGGGGACAGGGATGGACACACACACACATACTGTGTACACACAAGTAAAAAATATATAATTTAAAATTTTTTTAAAGAAACTGTACTGCCATCAAAATTCCCTCTTATCAAATGCTAGAAACTAGTTGGGAATATTAAGGTATGTAATATGTTTGTCTGGAAGGAGTTCTGTGTGCAGATAGCAGCTAGAAGTTCCTGAGGTGAGGGTTCTGAGAGGAAGAGGGGGCCCTTGGGGTATTCTGTGTGCCATCCTGCTGAGCCAGGGTACTACAAGATTCTTCTCAGCATAGCCAAAGTGCCAAAGCCTAGGGACCTTGAGTCCCACCCCAAAGATGCCTCTTGGAACTCCATGTTTCCTGATCTGTAAAATGGAGGGGTGTAGTGGTATCTCCCTGTACAAGGTATGGAAAGGGCCAGGAAGGTGGCATGGGGACCCTTGGCAGGGAGTAGAATTGTAATAAATGTGTCCTTTCCCCCATTTGATGGCCACTGCCAGGGACTGAGAACTTGGATGTGATAGAGACAAACCTCTGCCTCCTGGGAGCCTTCGGCAGCCAGAGACTAGATGAGCCAAGGTGTGCACCATCGTGCCTGGCTTGGTATGTTTACTCTTGATCTAAACCAGGTTAGGGTGTCCTGGAAGGGTCCAACCTTTGGACTTCCTGAGGTTCTGGGTGCTCCTGTGAAGTTGATCCAAGTCCTCCACATTCAGATGTCTCATGTGCTCAGTGTTCAGCTGTCCACTGACTTGGCAAATCTCACCCCTGCACAGGCCTGTGATCTACACTCTTTAGTCCTTAGTCATAACACTCTTCCTGAGTGACAGAAACCAGTGGGTAGACAGACACAACTCTCACCCTGGAGAATTATGTGTCAGTGAGATTTCACACATACACCTAGGAGGCCTGGGTTCAAACCCCACCTCTGCTGGGTTCATAACTGTATGAACCTGGGCAGGTCACTCAACCTCTCTGTGTTTTAGCTTCCTCCTCTGTAAGATTGAGACAATGCGCTATGAAGAGAATGTAGAGAATTGAGATTGGTATAAAGTCCTTAGTATAGAGCTTTGCATGCCATGGGTGCTACATAAGCATCCTCCACATGCATTTCCCAAGCCTGCCATTGTGCTGTTCCCACCGAGCTGTCTAGCTGTCATTGCCTCCAGGGAGTGAGACAGGCTGCAACGGATCTGTGTGTAGGAAGAGGAGGCCGCCCCAGCCCCAGGTGGTAAACTAGGACACCACACCGCTCCTCCGCCCCCAGCTGGTGTCCACAGTCTGCAGTCTTCACATACTCTTTCTTGCATGTGCATGAAGCCATGAGTGTAAGTCACCTGTCACTCTGAGACTCCTTGGCTCAGGCTGTGGTCATTAGCAGAGGTCATGAGAATAGGGTGTGTTTACTGACCCACAGACACTAGAGAGCCCTGGGAGGGCTTTCCTGCCTCCTGGCCTGCAGCCCTATTAACCTATTCATCTCTCACCTGCCCTCTGAAAGCAAACAGACTCAAATCAGTGCCAGAAGCTGGGGAAGAAATATCTAGAACTCTAGGATTCCACAGGCCCAGCTACTCTTGGTGGGGGTGGAGGGTGGAGGGGTGGAGGGAGGGTGGCTGTGATGTTGCACCTACCATCCCTGGCCATCGACCCCTGGGGACCCTCAGGAATTGAAGCATCATGAAGACACACTGCCTGTCCCTAAAACTGCCCCCAGGCCAGCCCAGCCCATCTCAGTTCCTGCCTACAAGCAGAGTGACAACCAGGGCATTATCTCAGTGAGGTGGTAGTGCTTTCCCTGCAACCCAGGGAGACAGGACACTGTCTCTCCTCTGTACTGAAGCCACACTCTCATCCAGCTCCTGGCAGAGGAGCAGCGCTGCTGACCAACAGAAGCCCAGGATCCCCCGTGGATTGCCACTCATTCCTTAATGGCTGTTCTGTGCTGGGCAGTGCAGGAGAATGGATGGGTTCACAGCTGGTTTGTCCCTCCTAAGGCCTCTCCGAAGCTGAGTTGGGAGCTGAATGGGGTTGGGACTTGCCAGGGAGAGCCCTTCTGCCTCCCGCCCATCCTGTTTCATCCTTGCATTTCTTTTCTTCCCTGGCTCTTGACCCTTGTGTTAGACAGAAATATAATTACAATGTGCGGATTTGTGCTGCAACCATTTCTTGAGTACTCAATGGCCAGACCAAACGAGAGGCCTTGGGCCAGTGGTCTCTTTTTTTGAGACAGAGTCTCCCTGTAGCCCCAGCTGACCTGAAACTCATTATGTAGACCAGGCTGGCCTCCAACTCACAGAGGCCTTCCTGCCTCCACCTCCCTATAACTCCTAATCTTTCTGTCTCAGCCTAAAGAATGCTGGGATTAAAGGCGTGCACCACCACACCCAGCCTGGGCCTGTGGTCTCTTTATCCCCTCCCCTCCATATGAAGAGAATTTGCCACAGGTTCTGCCCTCCAGGGCCACGCCTTGCCCCCTCCTACTCTGACACTTCAGGCTGTGTTCCTACTTCAAAGGCAACATTTGTTCAAGCAGGTTCCCATACAGTGCAAGTAGGAGGGAAAGTTTGGACAGAATGCAAGGAAGTAGTTTGGGGCAGGATGCACAGAGAGCTTGTCCTAGTTTGGTTTTTCAGTTTCTGTGATAACCCACACTGACCAGAGCAAACTTGGGGAGGAAGGAGCGTCTTTGGCTTACAGATTATAGTCCATCATCAAGGGAAGCCAACACAGGGTCCAAGGCAGAAGCCCAAAAAAATTAAACTGAGACCATAGAGGAACAATTTTTACTGACTTGCTTCCTCTGGCTTGCTTAGCTACCTTGTTGTTTTGCTTTATTTTTTGAGATAGGGTCTCACTATGTAGCCTTGGCTGACCTGGAATTCACTATGTAGACCAGGCTGGCCTTGAACTCACAGAGATCCTGCCTCTGCCTCCTGAGTGCTGGGATTAAAGATGTGCACCACCAAGCTCAGTCTCAGCTATGTTTCTTATGCAACCCAGGCCCACCTGCCTAGGGATGACACCACCCACAGTAGTCTGGGCCCTCCCACATCAACTCGCATTCAAGAAAATGTCCCCATAGACATGCCCATAAGCAAATCTGATGGAAGTTCCTCAATTGAGTTTCCCTCTTCCCAGGTGTCTTGGGTTTGTGTCAAGTTGACAAAAACAAACCAGCACAGAGCCTTAAAACAGTGCTGCTCTCTGTCCAGAATTCTATTTCTAAGAGTCTGTTCTAAAGAAATATTTAGTGAGGAGAAAAAAGTTCATCAGAGAGCCAGGCATGGTGGCACACTCCTGTAATCCTAGCACTCTTTAGGCTGAGGCAGAAAGATCAGGAGTTATAGGCCAGCCTGAGCTACTTAGTGGGCCCCTGACTAGGGGTGGTAGTGGCACACAGCAGTTTATATACGAAGATATTCATCAAAGAGTTGTTTATAGTAGGAAATCTTGGGCTACACATCCACCCTCTGGAAGATGGATTGGTATAGTGCATAGCCATTAGAACATTGTCTGTAGAATTTTAAATACCATGCAAAAATACTTTGGGCATAATAAAAGAGCATGGTTCAAACTGTATATTCAGTGTAATCTTAACTATGTTTTAAAATGGACAGGAAAAACTGGTGTGGCAGTATATACCTGTAATCCCAGCACTTGGGAGACTGAGGCAGAAGGATTGCTTCAGGGTGGGTCAAGGCCAGCCTGGGATACATGGCAAAACTCTCTCTCAAAAAAAGAGGAAGCCAAAAAATAGAAATATAAATAAATAATATAAAGTGAACAGGAACAAACAGAGGAAATGGGTAAAAAGATTAATAGAGCTGTCTCAATTGGTAGTAGCCAGTTCTGTCTCTTTACTCCATTATCTAGACACATGTTATTTTTTGTTGTTGTTGTCTGCTTGTGCATAAGTGCACCTGTGTCATGGAAAGTCCACGGAGGCCGGAAGAGAGCATTGGATCTCCTGGAACTGGAGTTACAGACAACTGTTAGCTGCCATGTGGGTGCTGGGAACCAAACCCAGGTCCTCTGCAAGAGCAGCCAGTGCTCTTAACCACTGAGCCATCTCTCCAGCCCCCACATGTTTTTAAAATAAGGTTAGGAAGTTTAACACTGGAGTGAAGACAGCTCAATGGTATATCTGTAACCCCAACTACTCCAGAAGCTGAAGCAGGAGCATCACTTGAACCCAAGAGTTCAAGCCAGCCTGGGCAACACAGTGAGATCATCCTCTTAAAATAGTTGAAAAGCTAGGACTAGAGAGATGGCTCAGCAGTTAGGAGCACTGGTTTGGTTCCCAGCACCCATATGGCAGTTAACAACTGTCAGTAATTCCAGTTCTAGGGAACCACTGCCCTCTTCTGGCCTCTGTGGGCACTGCATGACAAGGGTACACTTACATGCAGGCAAAACACTCATACACATAAATTTTTTGAAAATACAAATTTTCGCTGGGCGTGGTGGTGCACGCCTGTAGTCCCAGCACTTGGGAGGCAGAGGCAGGCAGATCTCTGTGAATTCAAGGCCAGCCTGGTCTACATAGTGAGTTCCAGGACAGCTGGGGCTACAGGGAGACCCTGTCTCAAAAAGACCAAAAAAAAAAAAAAAATACAAATTTTCTTTTATAGTTTTGGATATCAGGGGCTGGAGAGATGGCTGAGCAGTTAAAAGCACTTGTTGCCCAATCATGAGAACTGGAGTTCAGATTCTGGCACCCATATAACAAGCCAGGCACCCTGCACATGCTTGTAACCCTGAAGGATGGGAATAAGAGGATTGCTGGGGCTTGCTGGCTTCCCACTTGGCCTGGAAAATGTGAGTCCCAGGTTGCCTATTCAAAGGAATAGGCAGAGAATGATAAAGGACAACAGGCACCCTCTCCTGGCCTGCACATACCTGCAGACAGACACAGACACACAGACAAGCAGACAAATACATCCATTTTTTAGAAATCAGTTTTGGATTTTGGAGCATTTCCGATTGTAGATTTCTGGCTCAGGGATACTCAACCTTGGTAGTAGCAGATAAATGGAGCCAGGGCTCTGCAAGGAATGGACTCTTTCTTTGGAGGGAGATTTCTTTACACCATCTTTTTTGCCTTCCTCATTTCTCAGCATGAATACCAGCCCCCTCCCTGAAGATTCTTAGGAATATGTAGACATAAGCTGTCTGCAGCTGAATCTCATATAATTTAGGGGAAAATATGGACATAAATATATCTATGCATACTAGGCTGGGTATGGTGGTGCACGCCTTTAGTCCCAGCACTCAAGAGGCAGAGGCAGAGGCAGGTGGATCTCTGTGAGTTCAAGGCCAGCCTGGTCTACATAGTGAGTTCCAGACCAGCTAGGGCTACAGGGAGACCCTGTCTTTAAAAAGACACACACACACACACACACACACACACACACACACACACACACACACGTATGTACATACACACACATAGGCACTTGATTATATACATTCCATTATTATAGGTATATACATTTGTAGAGAGAGCTGAAATGTGGCCACCTTAGCAATGGGTGAGTCTGGGTCACAGGTATATGGTGTTTATTGTATTATTTGGGCAACTTTTCTATAGATTTGAAACTTTTCAAAATGGAAAGGTGTACCAACCCATTCTCAGCCCTCTTTTGCCAATCTGGAAATTGAGCCCATGTAATTTGACAATTCATTTCTTTTCATTTTGTTTTATGTGTATGGATGTTTTGCCAACATTAAGTGTACCGTGTGTATGCAATGCCTGCAAAGGCAGAAGAGGCCATCAGATTCCCCAGAACTGGAGTTAGAGATGGTTGTTAGCCGCCATGTGGGTGCTAGGAATTGAACCTATGTCCTCTGCAAGAGCAGCCAGTGCTCTTAACCACTGACCCATCTCTCCAGCCCCTAATTTGACAATTTAGTAGTTGAGCGTCAGTGATCCTTATGTGTTGGGGGTAGGGACTCTTGGGCCATGGTTGTCCAATATCCAGGCTCTTGTGGCACAGGTGTTCCGCTCTGTTGATCTGTGGGTGGGAGGCCAAGTCAGTAGTCAGGATCCACAGACTCAGCAAAGCGCACATGGCCAAAGTGCGTGCCTCTACTCCTGTTCCGTTAACTCTTACCAGCTCTTTTGCAACTCGGCCTCCCACCCCGTGCTTTGGATTCCATCCCTCTGCCTCTCCTGGCCTCTCCTTCTGTCTCACAAACCTTGCTTAGATCGTTTCCCCACTTCGTATTTCTACCTCTTCCACTGTCTGTCAACATTTACCTTAAACCTTAAATGATTCCCTTTTGGCTGGTAAGATGGCTCAGTGGGTAAAAGTGCTTGCCACACAAACCCAAACCCAGAATCCACAGTGGAAGGAGAAAACCCAACTCTGGAAAGATGTCCTCTGACACGCTGTGGTATGTTTGCAACCACACTCACACATCTCACACACACACACACACACACACATAATAATAATTAAAATCCCAAAGGTATTAACAATTCAAAAATAAATAAATGAATATATAACTTCCCTCTTTACAACAAAATAAAGCCATGCCTCCTTCATTTGCCAATCCTGGCTCTCCCCTTTTCCCATCTGGGTGTGATGCAGTTTGATTTTGGCTATTTTGATTGGTTATTTTTGTTTTCTGTACTGGGGATTCAAACCTGGGCCTTAAACATGTTGGGCAAGCACTCCTCCATGGGGCTACATCTCTAATCCTTTTTATTGTTTTTATGTTAAGACAAGATCTCATTAAGTTGCCTAAGCTGGCCTCCAACTCCTTTTGTAGCCCAGGCAGGCCTTGAACTTTCTAGTCTCCTGCTTCAGCCTCCAGAGTAGCTGGGATTACAGGCCTGCACAACCAAACCCAGCTCTAGCTGGGTGTTTTCTAAGACATCCTCAACACTTCCAACATGATCACCCTCTTCATTGGAACCCACAGGACTGGGGCCCCATCTTTCTCTTGAAACTATCTGTAGTTGTCAGCACACCAGGTCGATGCCCACTAACGAATCCCACATTCCAGTGGGTCCATGCCTCTAGCATCCTGCTGCATCTTCCAGCCTATGGGCCTCCTTTGGCTCCTTGAGACCTCTGCTGTTTCCTGTCCTGGAGCCTTTTCATCAGCTAGCCCTGCTTCCTGGACTGCTCCTTCCTACTGCCTCACTTTCCTCATGAACTTGTGGCATCGTTTGGGTCTCAGTGTAAGTATCACTTCCTCAGGGAAATCCAAGATGGTGCAAGTACCTCTCTAAGCTTGTGACCTACTTAATAGGGAAATACAGGAAGAATGCCATACATGTTACCCACATCCCAAAGCAAAAACAAAACCTCATTGTTAATCACAATGCAAACCTTCCCTCTTTCCTTGTTAGTCTCCCTCACCTGCAATCCAGGCCTCTAATCTCAGGTATAGAGTGTTCTGACAAGAGTATTCATTACCCACAGCCTACTCATGTGTATTGCAAATGCAGGGCTCACCTGGCCATTCTTTGCTGTTAACAGATCTGGGAGCACAGGCTCCCAGGAGCTGATCCTGTCCCTGGAGTACCCACCTCTGACAAGCTAAGTTCCTTTCTGGATGAAGTCTGGTACTCTGCATTCTTACAGAAATTTCGATGTCATCTTCTTTTTTTTTTTTTTTTTTTTTTTTTTTTTTTTTTTTTTGTGTGTTTTTGAGACAGGGTCTCCCTGTAGCCCCCGCTGGCCTGGAACTCACTGTTAACCGGGCTGGCCTTGAATTTACAGAGCTCCTGCCTCTGCTTCCCAAGTGCTGGGATTAAAGGCATGTGCCACCATGCCTGGCTCTTAGAGAAATTTCTGGGCTGACCACCTGGCCAGCTCTAAAAGAGAGGTATACACCCCATCCTGCCTTGACTCTGACCTTGTAGAATATTTTGTGTTGTTATTGAAAACTAAAGGAGGGACCCTCTGAGATGACTCAGTAGATAAAGGCACTTGCCACCAAGCCTGACAACCTGAATTTGAGCCCCAGAACCCACATGATGGAGAAAACTGACTCCTGCAAGTTATTCCCGGACCTCCACACACTTGTGCCATGGCAGGAGCATGCACATAGATGTTAGATAGGTAGGTAGGTAGATAGATAGATAGATAGATAGATAGATAGATAGATAGATAGATATACAGATAGATAGGGAACTAAGATGCTCCCAAGTCCTCAGATTTTTCTTCATCCCACGATGGGCCTTAGAGGTAGGTGGAATATTAGCCTCACATTATAAAGAAGGAAATTGGGGCTCAGCATGGTTACATCACTTGCCCAAGATCACACAGCCAGTACACAAGAACCAGAATTTTAACCTAGATCGCTCAGCTGCACCACCTGTGTTTTTTTAACTCCTCCCTCCCCTGATTGTTTAATATCTGAGATTAAATCCTCTATCCATGTCTTTCATCCCTAGAATATGATAAATACCATCCAGAAATGAGCCCAGGCTAAGTCCAAATTCACCTATTTTTGCCTTGTCATGGCTGCCTGCTCCTTGCCAGTAGACCAGGGAAGTAGGTCACTGCTGCAGGGACCACACGCACTGGCTGCTGCTTCCATTTCTGGGACCAAGCAGAGGCCAGAGCCTGCCAGGAGCATCACCTTCCACAAGCCCTGCTCAGGTTTCATATCCTGGCCCCAGGGAGCCATCACTAACCTTCATATTGCTGAGCTTTACCTTCTAGAATTCTCCTCCTGTGGCTGCTGTGTGAGGTGGTGTCTAGAGGAACAGGCTTTGGCAGTAACCTGGCATTTGATGGGCTGGGAGCATCATCTTCATTGTCCTGTGGATCATGGATGACTCACTAGATACTGAGAGCAGTTGCCCCAGGACCCATGCCACCCAGCCATTAGATGACTAGAACTCATGCTCTCTATAAAACAAAATTATTTTTTAAAATAATTATGGAATGAAATGATTGTAACAGTCTGTGGCCAGAGAAGAAACACAGTTCTTTTACTGAATGAACTCTTGTATAGTTCATTGTGCCAGGATTTTTAAAAAATTAAAATGTTAGGCAATGTGTGGTGATGCACACCAGTAATCCAGCACTTGAGAGGTAGACGCAGGAGGGTCACCCCAAGTTTGAGGCCAGCCTGGTCTACATAGTGAGTTCCAGGACTGCCATGGCTCCATAACAAGACCCTATCTCAACATCCCCCCAACTCTGCAAAATAATACACAAAAGGAAAAGGGGAACCAGATGTGGTCGCACATGCCTGTAATCCCAGCACTTGGGAGGCTGAAGCAGGAGGATTGCCACAAGTTTGAGACTTGCCTGGGCTGCAATGCAAGATTCTGTCTCAAAAAAAGTTGGGAATATATATAACTCAGTGGTACAGTGCTTGCCTAGTAGTGTGTGTCAGATCCTGAGTCTGATCTCCAGAACTGCAACGGGAAAAAGAAAAAATACAAATGTTTATTAAACACTTTTATATCTTTCTGAGTTTTGATCTTATGTTTACAGCCTGATATTACAGTATTTTGTTTCATTTTGTTTTGCTTTTTTTGAGACATCTTACTCTGTAGTCCAGGCTGGCCTAGAATTTGTAGCCAATCCAGGCTTCCAAGGTGTTGGCAGTATAGGTGTGAGCCACTTGGAACAGCCGTTTGTAAATCATGGCTAGAATACTGATAAATGAACTTGAATGAATATGAAACAGCTGCAAAAGTTGCCTACAGTTTAGCAACCAATAAATACATAGCTTTGCGCTTTCCTGATTCATTCTTTAACTTTAAACAATAAAATTTATGGTGGAGGTGGGGGTTGTGACAGAGTTTCCTATTTCCAAGGCTGAATTCAAATTCATTTTGTAGTCAAGGATGACCTTAAACTCCTAACCCTCCTGCCTCCACTTCCCCAGTACTGGGGTTACAGGTGTGTGTCACCACACCCAGTTTATGTAGTTCTGGGAATCAAACCTCAGGGCTTTAACCATGCTCTGCAAGCACTCTACCCAACTTCCCAGAAAATTTATGATTTAAAGAAAATAAATTTTAGTTGGGCGTGGTGGTGCACGCCTTTAGTCCCAGTACTCAGAGGCAGAGGCAGGTGGGTCTCTGAGTTCGAGGGTAGCTGGGGCTACAGGGAGGCCCTGCCTGAAAAAAACCAAAAAAAAAAAAAAAAAAAAGAAAAGAAATTTCCACTCAAAATATTACTCAAGTTCAATAGTAAAATATATTGTACGTTGCAGTTCATACTCTGTCTCACTGGTTCATATTTCTTTCTTTCATTCATTCATTTTGGCAGTACCAGGACCTCATGCATGCCAGGCCAGGCCAGCGCTCTACCACCTAGCCACACGCCCTGTTTCATATTTATTTATTTTATTTTATTTTACTTTGCTTTTTGAGACAGACTCTCAGGTAGCCAGAGCTGACCCTGAACTTGCTATATAGCCAAGGATGACCTCAACTCTTGATTCTCTTGCCTCCACCTCCTGAGTGCTGAGATTGCAGGCGTTCATCACCATGCTTTTTGTTGTATATTTTAGACACAAAAGCCCCAAGTGGTCACACATGATGACAGAATTGAAGGAGCCTGCCTTCTGTCTCGCTGACTTTGTTACAGTACTCTTGTTTAAGCTGGGAATCTACTGCTTAAATTCTTAAATTTGAGAACACAACTCTCACAGGAGGAGGAAGAGCACACAGTGCCACAGCTGGAAATTCTGACTGCTTACACGTATGTGACTGATTCCATGTATGTTGATGCCAACCATAGAGCTGGGAGTTCTCCAAATAGGTTCCATGGAGAAAACAATGCTTGCTAAAAAACAGTTTCTTTGAAATGCACATTTGAAACTGACGTGTGTGTTAACACCATAGAGATGACACCGGTTGCTTATAACTCAGACCAGGAAAATATTTCTTCAGAGAGGAACAGCTTTTACTGACTGTTGAAGATTGCTGGCGTGTAATGCTAAAAGCAAGCTGACTGCGTTTTAGTTAGGTGGTTTCAGTTTTGGTTTTTACTGGTTTTAAACTCTATACAATCCAGCCCATTATTTCTTTTCCTAGGGCAGCTGTTGGTCCCCTACACTGCATCTCAGACCCATGTCCTGGGAGAGCTGAAGGAGTTTATGGAACACCTGGATCAACCTCCCTAGACTGAGGCACTGAGGCCACCAACATTGCTGCCTTGTTTGTTAAGGGCGAGTCAGCCAAGTGCCAGGTCCCAGACCTCAGGATCTTCTTCCAGACTGAAGGAAGTGGCCTTGGGTTCCAATGCTGACTCCTTTGATGTTCCAAGCACCTTTGTACATTAAAATGTCTTCTGATGGATCTTCTGTTATATTGACTTCTACTTTTATTTTGGCGTTTTTTAAATTATTTTTATTTTTTGTGCATGAGTGTATTGCCTGCATGTGTGTAAATGTGCCTGTGTCATGCAATGCCCATGGAGGTCAGAGGAGAATGTCAAATTCCCCCGGAACTGGAGTTATAGACAGTTGTTAGCCACCATGTGGGTGCTGGGAATCGAACCCTGGTCCTCTGCAAGAGTAGTCAGTGCACTTAACGCCTGAGCCATCTCTCCAGCCCTATATTGACTTCTGAAAATAAGCGACAATATATTAGGTTTGAGAATATAAGAATGATTGGTATAAGCTAAATTCTGATAGGTTGCTTTTGGACGGTGTGACATCACTGTTAAGCTTTACATCCTGGCTTTGTTCCTTTCACTTGCAATCAATAATGAACTCAGATAATTAAAAACGGCATGTGGAATCTAAGTGATGCTTGCTTCACTCTGTTCTCAGTAGTTTATAATTGTGGGTTTGAATTTATCTTTTTAAAACATTTTTAGTTATTTTTATTTAATGTGTATGAGTGTTTTGCCATACACCAAGTGCATGCAATGCCTGCAGAGGCAGAAGAGGACGTCAGATTTCCTGGAATTGGAGTTACAGATGGCTGTTAGCCACCATGTGAGTGCTGGGAGCTGAACCCAGGTCCTCTGCAAGAGCAGCTAGCACTCTTAACTGCTAAGTTATCTCTCCAGCCCCCTAAATTTAACTTTTAAAAAAACCTTAATTGGTGCAGGCAAGATGGCCTGAGGACTGAGTTGAATCCCTAGAATCTGCATAAAGATGGGAGGAGACAACTGACTCCACAATGTTGTTCTCTGACCCCCACATGTGCACTGCAGCATATGTGCCCCCAAACATGTCATATACACATCATCATCATCACAAAAAACTTTAAAGCCTCAGTTGGAAAGTTGCCCAAATGTTATCATTGGCCAGTTGGTTAAGAATGTATGTCAAATCAGCTCCTTGGTCACTAGACTTTTGCTGGCTGCTGGCCAGGTAGAGACCCTAACAGGCAGCACCCTAACAGGTGTAGGACAGGAACATATACTTCTCAGAAACATTGAAAGCTTCTGGTGAGACAGGCACAGCCCAAGAGGAGAGGCTAACTTCTTCCTTTGCCTCAGACTGGCTGGGCAACTTTCCACATCTTGCTTAACTTCTCTGGTGCCTCATCACAGTGGCTGCCTCCTTCCTTTCCACACAGTGGACCCTGAGCTTGAGGCCTGAGCTTGAGTTTAACCACTGTGGGTTAATAATTGGAAAGAGCTCAGGGAAGTATTTCTGTTCATCTGCAAAAGCTAGCTAGCTGCCTGTACCCTAGCCTCACTGGGTGACCTCTGGGAAAGGCTGCTATCCCAGAAACGTCTACAGTGGGGTTTGCTGACTGTGGCAGCCAATGCTCTGGTGGGACTTGGCCCTCCTAACAGGCCTTTCCCCTCCTTTCAGCAGGCTGGCTAGCCTCCCCTGGTTGCTAGGGTACCCTGCCCCAGCTATGGCCTTCCCTTCTCCTCCCCTTTTCCTACCTCTCACAAGGCCAGGACCTTTTCACAGCTTGATTATGTGACTTGGCACTGCTCCTGGTCCGAGGCCCCCTGGACCAATGGCCAGGGTGGGGCTACAGGGGGTCAAGCACTCACCATCCCTGCACTTCAGGACTCAGAACCATCCCTGCCTTTCAGAACTCAGAGATGGCAAAGGAACTTGGACTCTGCTGGGCTCAGAGGTTCTATCACCTGCCCTAAAGCCCAAACTTAGAGTGATGCTTTTCATTCTCCATTAATTTCTAGCTCAGAGGACCTGCACAGAGCCTCTGGCTCCTGTGGCGCTTAGAGATCTGTTCCCTGATGCTGGGCTTTTAGCTGTCTTTGGGCCTCACATCTCTCTGATCTGGGCCCCTCTGATCTCTCCCCTCCCTCCCCTCCCCCCATCACCTTTTTGACCACTGTTATCCCTTTGTGTTGACCTCTTGATGACTTTGTTCCTACCTTTAAGCCTGTCCTCTTTTCAAGTCTTTTTCTTTCTCTTTTCAAGTCTTATAGTTCATCTCAGAGCTAGAGAGATTGCTCAGGGGTTAAAAGCACTCACTGGCTACTCTTGTAGAGGACCCAGGTTCGGTTCCCAGCACCCACATGGTAGCTCACAGCTGTCCATAACTCCAGTTCTAGGGGATCCAATGACCTCTTTTGGCCTCTGTGGGCATTGCATGACATGAGTGCATTTACATAAATGCAGGTCAAACATTCATACATATAAAATAAAAATAAATATAAAAAGTATATAGTTCATCTTTTCTGGGCTTCTTAAACCAGTCTCCCATTGGCCCTGACAGCCTGGTCTCTAGCATCTATCCCACATGTGTCTCACAGAATCACAAACACTTGGGGCTCAAAACATTTTGTAGGGGCCAGAGAGATGACTAAGTGGTTAGGAACACTGGTTGTTCTTGCAGAAGACCTGGGTTCAAATCCCAGCACCCACATGGCAGCTAACAACTGTCCATAACTCCAGTCCCAGGAGATCCAACAGCCTCTTCTGACCTCCGCGCATTGCACTACACGGGTGCACTTACCTACATGCAGGCAATACACACATACACATAAAAAAATATGAAAAAATTTTAAAAAAAAGAAAACATTTTGTAATCTTCCTGCCTTCATGTTCACACTCCCTCCTTTCTATCATCTTACCCTCCCTCCTCATCTCTCCTGATTCTCCCAGGTCTCCATTCCCAATCCATACCCCAGAGGGCAGGGACCACATCTTCTATTCCCTTGCCTGTACACAAGGATGTACTTTGAACCAAGGATGACTTTGAACCTCTGATCCTCTTGCCCCAACTCCCTAGTGCTAGGGTTATAGGAGCTCACTTCCATGTATGGTTTATGTGGTGCTAGGGCTAGAACCCAGGGTTCCATGCATGCTAGGCAAGCATTCTACTAACTAAGCTACATCCCCAGTCTCCATGTTTTCTATTTTGATGGCCAAGAGGTTTTGGTATTTCCTGAGTAAACCTAGAATGGCATTTGATCTGCAGTCAAGTGCAGGGATTTGAGGCTGTGGGAACAGGGCTGCTCTGCCTTGCTTTGAGTATCCTCAGTGACACAGGCTGCCTCGTGATTTGAATCCTGCCACGAGCACATACTTCCCTCTTTTCCATGTCTCACTGGAAGTTGAGGACTTGAGAACTGAAACTGAGGATTTGATTACTTGGTCCATGTGCCCGATGCATAGGAAGTGCTCAGGTGGTGTTGGCAAGTGGGGTTGTGTTGTTAGAGCCTAGAATTTCTTCTGATACTCAAAACTACTTCTGGTCTGGACTAGGTAAGAAGTAGTGGCAAGACTGGGCATGCTCAGCCTGGAGAGGAAAGACGGAGTTCAGGATGGCTGTTGTATCTGTAAAGGACTTCCCTAAAAAGAGGATTCTGACATGTTCTATGCGGTACCAGGGAACTAAGCAAGATCAGTTTGCGTAAGGTTTAAGGATGCACCTTCTAGACATACAAAGAAAAACATTCTGTCAATCAAAAATGACCAAAATACAGTGATCCCCGTTAGGGGTATTGAGCTCCCTGTCACTGGTCGTATTCCAGAAGAGCTGGGTAAGCACATTAGGGGTGCTGATGAAAGATCTTTATAAATAAAAAATTTATTTATTGGGGGCAGACAGAAAGACAACTTGTGAGAGTCGGTTCTTTCCTTCCGTAGATCCCTTCCAAGGATCTACCTCAAGTCATCAGACTTGACAGCAAGCACCTTTACCACAGAGCCATCTCTGGGGTGCAGAGGCCAGAGGAGGATGTGGGAAGTCCTGCTCTATCACTCTCTGTCTTATTCCCTTGAGACAGAGTCTCTCACTGAACCTGGAACTAGGCTGGCAGCCAGCAAATCCCAGCAATCCTCATGTCTCCACCTCCCCACAATGCTGGAGTTATAGGTGTAGACAGTCATATCTGGCTTTTTATTTGGGTCCTAAGGATTTGAACTTGGGTCTTCATGCTTGCACAGTAAGTACTCTTACCTGCTGAGCCATCTCTCAAGGCCTGAGGGATCCTTTCTCTAAGGTCCCCAAGGCTGAGAACTCAGAATATGGTAGCCAGGTAGAGGCATCAGGCAAGTGCCTGTAAAACCCATCTGTTTGGGAGGAGAATAAGGGAACAAAACGGGAAAGACCTTGCTGACCAAGGTTAGCCCAGTGTTCAGGAGAAACAGAAACTACATCTCTCAGTTACTGGACATGCTAGAGGTATGAGAGAATGTGAACCCTTCAGTGCACTGCAGAGGGGTGAACTCTCTCCCAGAGGGATCAGATTGTGACTGTGATCCGAGGAGCTAGGATAGCCCATGCAAAAGCACCGATTTGCTCTGAGCTCTGCAAGTGGGGCCTGTTAGTGGGGAGTGTTGCCACAGCTCTTCTTCTGCCCACTAAAAACATCTCTCAAAACCCCACATGCTTTCTGGTTCTGCAGTGGTTTTCAGGGCCTTCCTTGTGCCAGACATGGGCCAGGCACTGAGGGCTCAGTGGTGAGGGAGGAAGCTAAGTGTCATCCCGCTGGTGGGAACACTCGATACCAATGAAATCGCAGCTCCCTGAAGCGAGTGCTCACAGGGGTACATGCTGGGAGTTTGATGCAGTCCAGAGACTTCTAGAAGCAGAGGATGCTCTGATAAAGCTTGAGGTTTGTGTGGAAGCACACACAAAGGCCTGTAAACAAGACAGAGAAGCTCTCGCCTCATGTCGCTGATGCATAGAGTGTATTCTGAGCATTTCTTCTACTTTCAGCCCCATGCAGAAGTGGTTTACAGTGGTTTCAAAATAATGCAGTCAGCCAGCGTGGTGGTGCATGCCTTTAATCCCAGTGCTTGGGAGGCAGAGGCAGGAGGATCTCTGAGACAGAGGCCAGTCTGGCCAGCTGGGGCTACAGGGAGAAGCTGCTTCAAAAACCAAAAAAAGGGGGGACTGGAGAAATGTTTCCACAGTTAAGAGCACTGGCTGCTCTTGCAGAGGACTGGGGTTCAATTCCCAGTGCCCACATGGTGGCTAACAACCATCCCTCTTCTGACCCCTGTGCGCATTTGCACGACATGGTTGCACTTACATACATGCAGGCAATATACTCATACACATTAAATAAAAATAATAAATAATTTTTAGAAATTCATTCAGGAGTCTCTACCCTCAAGATGCCTACCACCATCAGAAGACTAATGGGAACAACCTGAGTGTGATGTTATGGTAACAACCTGTGTTAAATGGAGAGTGACGGGATCATGACTCCTGCCCGTATCTCTAGAGTGTGAGTTTTCAGCCCAGTCTTCCAGGGAATGAGGCAGCATCAGGGAGACTGTGTTTGAGATTCTTCCAAAGTGAGAGTGTGGTGGTAGATCTGTTCCTGACACCCCTCCTGTGTAAGCCTCAGCCTTCTCTGCACTTGCAGCCTTGGAGGGGTGTCCCTCTGAAGCCCACTGTCTACAGCAGCACTTTCCCAGCACTTGATCACCTGTCCTTTCCTCTGCCTCACCACTCTGTGCTTTAACAGGTTAACCTGGGGAGCGGTGTGAGCACCTCCCTCCCCTGCAGGGATGCTTGACCTGCTAGCCCTGAAGCCTACCCACTCTGAAAGCTGCCCTTCTGCAGGGCCTTTTTCTTGCCCCTCTGCTCCCCTGGAGGGCCGCAACCCCACATTCCACCATTGCCATGTCCTCTGGGATTCTTGCCCAAGTCCCTAGTCCACCAAAAACACTCCTGAGATTGTGCAAACAACAGGGTAGGCTCCTTTGTGGTTTAACACAGACAAAATTTCCCCAGTGACACAGTTTGAGTCAAAGCCAGATTGGCAAGTAGAAAATTTTATGTACCAGCCGTTTCTCAGGGTGAATTGCTTTTTACCCTATGGAACCGGAGGGCCCCTGCTGGGAGACTGGACACAGAGAAGCTGAGGCCAGCCTGCACGGGTCCCTGCAGGCCAACTGGGAGCCCCAGCTCTTGTCCAGGCTCGAAGGGCATCTCTATTTTTAGATGCAACCAAAGAAAATAAAACTAATTTCATGCCTCCTGTGCAACTTTAAAAACCTTCTCTTCCTTCTCCACTTCCCCCTCTTCCTCCTCCTCTACCTCTTCCTTCATCTCTTCTTCTTTCTCCTTTTTTGAGACAGTAGCTTGCTATGTAGCCCAGGCTGGCCTCAAAGTCATAGCAATCCTTGTCTCAGGTTTCTGAGTGCTGGCTTTACAGGCATGAGCCACCACACCCAGCATTTGTTTTTGTCTTTTTGAGACAGGGTCTCCCTGTAGCCCCAGCTGGCCTGAAACTTACTATGTAGACCAGGCTGGCCTTGAACTCACAAAGTTCTGCCTGCTTCTGCCTCCCAAGTGCTGGGATTAAAAGTGTGTGCCACCACGCCCAGCATTTTTTTTTTTCCAGTAGGGTCTCATTCTGTATCCCTGGCTGGCCTCAAACTTGGAGTAATTCTGCCTCAACCTCCCAAATGCTGGCATTGCAGACATGAGCCACCACACCCAGCCATGTATGGTTTTGGTAGTAACTCCAAAGACACTAGAAGACCCAGAGTCTCTCAGACACCAGGGGACATGCAGCACAGGTCAGTTCTCATTTTCTTGGTTTCCTTCTTGATGACACAGACAGGTACACACACACACACACACACACACACACACACACACACTTTCACCTCAGTGAACTATTTTGTCATTAAAAATGACAAAGTAGAATTTGTCAAGTAGAATTCCATTTCCTACTAGGTGCCTGAGCTCTTTGGACTCTTTCTCATCACCTCCCTCCCCTCTCCTCCCCAGCCCCTCCTTCCCCCTTCCTCTTCCCCCACCCGTTTCTGAAAATAACCACTATCCAGGCCCTCAATGCTCTTTGGTTTCTGCTGCACAGTGGACGTTTGGCATCAAGCAAGGCTCCTGCTTCTGCAGTGTGTTCTTGGGGGCCAGAACCTAACCATGTGCCCAGGCATCCTTTTCCTGTCTCTCCCTGACCCAGATTTCTGAAATGTCCATTCTAATTGGTCCAGCTCTGCAGTGTGCTGCGGGCTGGTCCTCAATGGTCTGGACTCTGGTGCAAGGGTATTTTGTTTGGCCAAATTGAAGTATGCTTATTGTTTTTCATCAATGAGGCACTCACATGGGAGACCCCACCATATAGCTTCCCTGAGGACACGCCTGTTCTGCCCTTCAGCCTTGAGGTGTTCGTCTGCGTAGTCACAAGATGTGTATTTTCTTCTATGTAAAAGGGATGTTCATGCATAATTTCTGCTGCTGTTGTTTGCTCTTGCAGAGGCCTCTGTAGGCCAGTGTGTATGCTTCTCTCTCACCCTTCCTACAAAGTGGTTGGCTTCATGAAGGGTGCACCAGGACAGGGTTTTGGCCCCATCCCCAGGGTGTCACGGGACCAGAGAATGATCTCACAGCGTCCGCCATCTGCCCTGCCTGGCTGAAGGCTACATGGAGAAGGCCAAGGGGCACCACGTGCCCTGGGTATTTTCAAACAAGAGCCCTTAGAGAGAGCTGGCAATTCTCACAATCTTTCTTTTGCTGAAGGGTGTTTCTCCCCTGATAAGCTCCCAATTCTAGAACTAACTCCAGGGGTTTCTGCAAGGACAGCCTGGGGCAGAGTATTATAACCTGGGCAAACCCCTCCATGCCAGGATCTGGGATGAGTGAGAGCCTTCACTCTGAGAATCTGTATATAGTCTGAAAATACTAACACTCCACAGATTCAGCTGTATTAGTAGACAATAAGGCTTTAATGATTATAACCATGGTAGCCTTTAAAGCACATTAATTGTTTTAATCCCCACATCTTACAGACAGCTGAAGCTCAGAGAGGTTGAATGATGGGCCCAGGGTCACACGGCCAGTAATAATGGGTCCAGAGTGGCCCAGGCAGCTGAGCCAGAGTGTGTTCTGCCCTGTTGCAAACTCTATTCCTTCTGCCACCACACAGAAGGGTTGGGGCAGCCAGGTGTGGTCAGACACACATGTACTGTCAGCACTTGAGAGGCTTAAGTGGGAGGATCAAGAGGTCAAAGCCAACCTGGGCTACATTGATGGGAGAATTTCAGCCAGTTGCACTTGACCCAGGGTGACATTTCTTACGGAGTATTTATGGGCATTGTTTATTTTCTGTCCTTTCAAGACCACACCAAGTTCAGGTCATTCATTACTAAGGGGCAACTACTGTTTAGCAAACACTCCCAGCACCATCCTCTGCCCCCATGTCTCTCAGGACATGTCCTCAGACTCAAAAAATAGGAATGAAGACATCTGAAAAACTGCCACCTCGCCTTCCTAATTCTCCTCTTCCTGCTGGTCTTCACCATTGTCCCCATCTAATGAAATGTCTTTGCAGAAAGAGCCAGTTTCAACTGTTCCCTGTGGCCTTTCAAACTCCTGCCTTCCCCACTGCTCTTGGGCAAATTCCCAGCAAGTTGAGACTCTCCAGTGGAAAGTTCCAGGCTCAGTTCATGCCCCCAGATCTGTCTCATCTTCCCTCATCTCTCATTTGAGGACTGCACTAGGGTGAGGAGCCAGCACCCCAACCTTCCTTTGAGGTCCTTCACACCTTCCTTTACTCCACCTCTACTAAGACCATCCTAAGGTCCCAGCCCTTCCCCTCCCTCCAGGTGACCCACCTTACCCATGGCTGATGCCCACCACCTCCCTTCTCCATCAGAGCTGAGCTCAGGTCAGCCCAAGTGCCTTTCTGGCTAAGTCTCCTCTCTGTTGTCTGAAGTTGCCTTATTCCATGTCCATGTATCCTGGTGACAGGCCTCCTCAGCCACCAATGTGCCAACTTCCATATTCAGTGTTTCAGTGACCCTCACAGTCACTGTGCACAACAGCCATGGCTCAGTCCTGTTACGCATAAAGAATTTGCAGTTCAGAGCAGTTAGGTGGCATCTAAAGTCTCCCCACTGGTGAGTTTCCTGACTGACTTAACCTAGGTATTAACTTTACCCTGTTATCCTTTCTACCCAAGTCTGGGGAGAGATCAAGCCAGGAGCAAGGGTCCCTCAGGAAAATTTGGGCTTGGAGAGTAAGCCACTGGTTCAGCTAGCAAATCAGACCTGGTGCATCCAGGAGGGGTTGTGTCAGGTTGGGGGTCCTCTCAGTGCACAGGGATACAAAGACAGTATCTCTAGATCTTGAGGTCTGGCTTCAGGGGAGAGCCTGGGTCCAAGGGGAAGCCACATAAGGGGTCCTCTTTTGAGTCTCCCCAAACCCCTGCAATGAACATGAGTCTATCCCGTCTTCAGGTGATTTCAGCGTAAAAGGACAGCTGAGGGCTGGAGAGGTGGATCAGCAGGTAAATCCGAGGACTTGAACTTGGACCCCAGAACCCATGTAAAGTTGGACACTGTAATCCCAGTTCTCCTGCAACAAGATAAGAGTCAGAGACAACAATCCTCAGAAGATGGCAGACCAGCTAGCCTGGCACATGCAGTGGCCAACAACAAAAGAGACCCTCTACAAGCAAGGTAGAAGGTGTCAACCAACACTTGAGGTTGTCCTCTGACTTCCACACATACACTGTGGCATGGACACAGACACCAACAACAACACACACACACACACACACACACACACACACACACACAAACACATATACATGGGGACAACTTAAAAGCTGTTAGTCCCCGTTGGTGACTAAAGAGGAGCAGGTGCTTCTGAGCACTTACGATGCTGTTCCGCAGGTTACCCAAGGCTGCCCCTGAGGCTGCACAAAGGTCCATTCGTCGTTAGAGAATGGCTGATCTTAGTGTCTAGGACCCTCAGTGGTCCACCCCCCCCCCATTTCAGCAGACTTCCCACTCCCAAGCTAACTTCTAGCAACCCACCACTTGCCTAACTCTATCTCCAGCACTGAGTCCACTTGAGGCTCTGTGCCTCAGTTTTTCCTGCTCATAATATGGAGTCAAGATGAGCTGTGTGCCTCACAGATGTGGCTAGAGTGGCTCCTCCTTCATTAGGGCTTTGAGAGATCCATCACCCAGTGTCAGACTGAAGTCCAGAACTGCAGAATCAAAACTACAAGTGTCCTCCCTCAGTGGGGGCACCTGTGCCTCAGGGCATAAGGCAGAATAAGATAATAATGTTCCCAGAATTGAACTGAGGATTGAATAGACAAAATGCACAAACATCGTCTAGCTATAGAATTTATTATTTTTTTAAAATCTTTATTTTTATTTTATGTGTATGAGTGTTTTGCCTTCATGTGTTTAAGTGCATTCATGTTGTGCAGAGCCCGAGGAGGCCAGAAGAAGGTGTTGGATCTCCTGGAACTGGAGTTAAAAGCAATTGTTAGCTGTCATGTGTGTGCTGAGAATTGAACCCAGGTCCTCTGGAAGACCAGCCAGTGCTCTTAACCACTGAGCCATCTCTCCAGGCCAGAATTATTTACTCTTGTTATTAAAGGAGAATATGCACAAGGCCAGGGGATGGAGGGTGGCTATAAACCAGGTGTGGTGCTCTTGCCTGTAATCCCAGCACTTGGGAGACTGAGACTGAGGCAAGAGGATCCTGAGTTTAAGGATGACCTAGGCTACATAGTAAGACCTTGTCTTATAAGGCAAAGAAAGGATGGGGAGGGGAACTTTAAAAGCCTTGCTCCCCAGCATGTTTAAGGCCTGTGGACTTTTGGCTACCTGTTAGAGCTGGAGGGCAGAAATCTCCTCCCTGACTCTACACACACAGCAGGGACACTAGAAATCATACCCACTTGAGACCCAGCAGAAGTTAGGACCAAGCCTATTTCTACCAGCATATTGCTCCATGAATAAAGCAGTCTGCAGAATTCTGCTGTGACTCAGTGCATTGCTCTTTGGGGATATCTGTCCAGAGGTATCTGTGGGTTGTGCCCTGAGAGGTCGATCACACTTAACATCCTCTCTTCTTTCATACTTGACTTTTTAAAAATATTCATTATTTTATGTGTATGAGTGTATTGCCTGCATGTATCTAAGTACACCCATGTCATACAATGCCCAAGGAGATCAGAATAGGGTGTCAGATCCCCTGGAACTAGAGTTACAGATGGTTGTTAGCTGCTGTGTGGGTGCTGGGAATCGAACCTGGGTCCTCTGTAAGAGCAGCCAGTGGTCTTAATCACTGAGCCATCTTTCCAGCCCCATCATACTTTTTAGCAATGACTCTGAATCACTTTTAGGAAACAATAGCTTCTCTGTTCTTCCTCTGAGGAAACCATGGTTTTGGCTCTGGTTTTCTTGGCTTTGACATCAGAGGAAATGCCTTACCCATTTGGGGTTCCGAATTTAGAGGTCTCAGGTAGACTTAAAGTGGTGGCTCTTGAACCAGTCAGAGGTTCAGCAGCCCACCGCCACCACCATTAGAATGGTAACATCTGCCGTCCTCACCAAAAACTGCTTGGTGCTGGGGTGTGGCTCAGTGGCAGAGCACTTGTTTAGCCTGCCTGAGGCCCTGGGTTCCATCTCTAGTAGTGAAAATAAAAATCTCAGGAAGGGAAACTAAAGGCATGAAAGTCTTCACAAGCACTGTTTGACCACAGCAGTGGTTACAAAGAAACAAAATCCCCAGAAGCCTTGACCTAAAACCAGAATTGTAGCCAGATGTGGTGGCATTCACCTGAAATCCAAGCACTGGGCAGGCTGAGGCAGGAATAACATGAGTTAAAAGTTGCCTGAGCTAGATAGCAAGACTGGTTCTGGAGAGATGGCTCAGGGATTAAGAGCACTTCCTGCTCTTGCAAAGAACCCAGCTTCAGTTCCCAGCACCCACATGGCAGCTAACAGTCTCTGTAACACCAATTCCAGGGGAATAATTCAACGCCCTCTTCTGGCCTCCATGGGCACTGCACACACCTGATACACATATACATGCAGGCAAAACACATACACACATAAGATACAAAGAAAACAAACACCAGAACTATCCTCTCAGGCTCAACATGTGACTTTTCTGTGATGGTGATCATTAGCCAACTGACATCAGCCATAACATCTGAGTGCACACAACAGTGCCACCTCCTCTCTGAAACAGCCTCCATTCAGACTTTCACATAATCACTGATTGTTCTCCATGGACAGAGGCCCCAAATTATTCCAGCTTTTTCTTACCAACATAGCTCTCCTCTCTGTATGCACATCCTCTCCATATTTAATTAGATGATTCTGCTTGACATCTGGGTCTGTTATTACTCAGTTCTAGAACATTCTAAGGTAAACTGCAATATATGTTTCCATGAGCTGAGAAGTTGCTGATGCTATCTTCCCTCCACCTGTTTTGCTGGGGAAGGGGGGGGCACCAAAAGAGGGGACCAACTATTGCTGAGTATCTGTAACATCGGAGTTGCCAGGACCTGGCTTCAAGTGACCTTTAAGCCCTGGGGGCTCTATGGTGTCCTTTAGTTGCACTCTGGTCCTCCGGCTCTTTTCCTCTTCAGCAGCCTTCATACCCAAAAGTTAACGACCGTAAGCATTGTCAGTTAGAGTGTACATTTAAGGAGAAGGCTCTCGAAGGAAATCCAGAGCTATCCTTTGACTGAGCCGTGTGCTATACTCCTTAGCTCTTATCAGCCACTACTGATAACGCATGTAACCCAAGCTGGCTAGACTTGGTATGTAGCTGAGGATGGCCTTGAACTCCTGATCCTCCTGCATCCATCTCCCAAGCACTGGGTTTTGAACCTGGCTCTATTATACTTCATGTGTGATTTCCAGAAATTACTCAACTTGGGGCTGGAGAGATGACTCAGCAGTTAAGAGCACTGGTTGCTCTTGCAGAGGACCCGGATTGGATGCCCAGCATCCACATGTTGGCTAACAAGAGTTAATAACTCCAGCTCCAGGGGAATCTGACACCCTCTTCTGACCTCCACAGGGTTTACATGACACGAGTACAGAGACACCAAGTGCACTTATATACGTATGCCGGCAATATACTCATACACACGGAAAAAAAAATTACTCAACCTTTCTAAGCCACCTATGAAAGTAGATACAGGGCCAGTGTTGTGGGAGTTAAGTGAACCAGTACCAGGAACTCCTTTGAAATATGGTTCCTACCCTTAGGAGAATCCTTTTCCTTCCTATGGTTCCCTAGGGACGCACCCAGGAAAATTCATCAGCAGCAAAACAAGGAAGTCCATTGAGAGGTCATTTTGGGATTCTGAGGCTATTCCTATGTGATTTTTGGCTTTATCTGCCTGATAACTATGATTTCAGTTTTTTAATTTAAAAAATAGCTTTCTGGGCATAATTCACATCCCGTTGAGGCCGCCAGTGTTTTCAGTAGATCCACAAAGCGGTGCAGTCCTTCCTGTTATGAGTCCAGTTTGATACCTGGGGTTGGTGGTGGCGATTGCGCTGAGTCACGGCGCCTGTGTCAGAGCGGATCCTGGGTTTTTCCTCGCAGCCCCGGCCGGGCGTCTGGCGCCCCCTAGTGAGGCCAGAGCGGCGGGAAAGCCCCACCCAGCGCCCATGGTACCCAGAAAGCGCACTGGTCTCCATCCTCACCGAGAGCATCCACCCAGATGCGACAGGGAAGGGAGACTAGCCGGACTTCGACAAGCTGAGTCGAGACCTCTGACGCCACGTTTCCAAGGGCATGATGGCTTGTCGGAAACGCACTGATGTGACACAGTAACGTAGGAATGGGTTTTAGTGTCGAAAGATGTGAGTTCAAACCTCGAGCTATGCTAATCGCTGAACCTGTTCCTCAGGTGTAGAGGAGGGGCATTAATTCCTTCTGGGGTGGTTGTCCTCCCGAAATGTGAACAGGCCCCTCAGGGCTGTAATTAGAAGCAATCATATTAATTATCCACCTGCCAAAGTGTTTGAAGAACCCTCCCTTACCCAAAAAAGGTTTTTGCCTCGAATAGGAAAATGAGAAGGACCTAAGCAGGTGGAGGAGGCCTGTTGGGTCTTCACCTCCTTCGGGTGTGAAACATCCCAGACTGGGGAAACCTAAGGCCCAGGGAGAAGATGGAAAGGCATTCTGGGAGGGAACAAAGACTTGGCCTTTCTTCCAGACTACAGGGGAGTTCTCCCAGGGAGCTGCTAATTGGTGCTTATAAGTGAAGATTTCTCTGGGGAGGAGGAGGTGAAGCCCCAAGTTAGGGGTCAGGAGGCAGGGCATCAATGCCATGGGGAACCCTATTCCCAGGGCGGCTGGGTGGGAAGCAGGAGGGGAGTCAGTCAGGTCCCTGATAGACTCAGGTGCTTCACAGGCCTGTCAAGTCCCTGGGATCCTTGTCTGCCTGGGAGTCCCATCCTGCCCACCTCAAGGTTTACAGTGAGCCCAGATGCTCTGTCATGGGACGGTGCCCAGGGAAAATGGCAGACATGTTCCAGAGAGCAAGTAGGGCCCCAGCAGAGCTCCAGAGGTGTCATCTGAGGTGGCCAAGTGCTGAGGGTTCCCTGAGAGTGCCACCTGAGATGTCAAATGAGCTGTATAGAAGACCTGCACTCCACTGGGTGGGAGAGCCAGTTTTTCGGCCTGTTCTTTGGGAGCAAAAGGACCTGGAACCTCATTTGCACATCCTTGGGCTCCTGAAGGTCTGGGAGTCCCAATCTTGGCAATATAAGGAATTAATAAAGGTGTATAGTATAGCTCAAGCTTGAAACCCTGATCCAGGATGCAACCCAAATGGATACTGAAAGCACGATGACACTCTGTGAGAAAAGTCAGTCACACAAGGCCATAACTGTAATTCCATCCGTTAAGGCATCCAGAAGAGGTGAATCCACATAGATGGGAGGCTGGGGGGTTGCCAGGCAGCAAGGGGAGGAGAAAATGAGGAAGGATTGCTCTGGGTACAGAGTTTCTTTTAGGGGCAATGAGAATGTTTGGAATTAGATGAAAGTAGTGATTGTATAACTTTGTGAGGGTACCAAGTACTACTGATTGTTCACTTTAAAATAGTTCACTTGGGGGCTAGAGAGATGGCTCAGCAGTTAAGAGCACTGGCTGCTCTTGCAGGGGACCAGGGTTCAATTCCCAGCACCCACATGGCAACTAACAACTGTTTGTAACTCCAGTTCCAGGGGATCCAATGCACTCTTCTGACTTCCAAGGGCATTGCACAACACAGGTGTACTTACATACATGCAGGCAATACACTCATACACATAAAAATAATAAAATATTTAAAATAGTTCACTTTATGTAGCATTAACGTTACCTCAGCCATAGAGAGCGTGGGAGATATAAAGGCAGAGACTGATTGAGAAGGCGATGAACAGGAGAGGAAGGCAGCTGGGTGTTTGTTTGCTGGTCTGGGTGTTTGCTGAGATTACAGGAATCTGGGGAGATGGATCTAGTCTACTAAGTGCTCCCTCAGGGCGTGCTTATATTGATGTTTTCAGCATACTGTCTTCTCTGGCCAGAACGTGCAGCTGCCATTTGTCACTTGGGTATATCCTGTGCTCACTTCTTGCAGAGAACTCATGCTTTCCTTGGCTGGCAGGAGGGCAATGGCACAGGTTGATGAAGGGGAAGGAAGAAGCTGAGCCTGGAGTGCAGACCCTGGGCTGAATGTCATGGGCCCCTCTACCTCCCCCAGGCCTGAACTGAAAAACTCCTGCTATCCTGTCACTAACCCTCAGGCTCTCCAGTTGGGGACACAGACTAAGAATGGCCACCTAGAATAAAATGTCAATGCGGAAAGGGAGGTCAGTGGTCTTAGAGTGACATCTAGGGACTGAAGAACCCGAATGTTAAGAAAAGTGACTCGGTCACAGACTACTAAATGTGAACCTGGCCTCTGCTCCTTCCACACCCTGGACCTTCACCCTAACATCCCAAGGAGAAAGTTGGGGAGTGTTTTATGATCCAGAATGAAAGTGTAGACTGTGAGGGACAGCTAGGAGTCACGGTCACAGCCATTCAGGACTCAGGCTTAGCATCTGGGCCTTGCCATCCACTAGGTGCTGGTGACTTCCCATGGGAAATAGAATATCTAAGGATGATGATAACAGTGACAATGGGGGTACTTACCCACCTGAAAGATAGCTATGAGGGCACCCTGAAGGGCCTGTGAGACACCCACAGGAGCAGTCCCCCTCTTTGGCAGGTACCCAGTGAACACTTCTGGTTCCAGGCCCTGGAGCTCTGAGACATCAGCCCAGGCAGGCGCCCTACAGGGTTCACCTGCCCTTGTACCAGTATTTGTCCTAAGGCTGGGGAAAGGGTCACTTCCTCTTGCTTTCCAGGGATCTGTTCTTCCTGGGTTTTTGGTTCTAGAATGTTCTAGAACTTTCTTTCCATCATTTCCCTCTGTCCCTCCCTCCCTTCCTGTGCTGGGGATGAAACACAGGGCCTTGTGCATGTTAAGCAAGTACTCTGGCACTGAACTACTTTCCATGCCTGGCTTGTCTGTTAGGTTCTGAAACTTAGGTGACCTAGCATAGCCATGGAGGGTATAAAAGGTGCAGGAATCTAAGGATATTTACCCTTCCAGGATTGGAGGATCTATCCACAGTTTTTCCTATGAATTTCATTCTGCACAAAGGAAAATAGTGGCCCTTGAGAGACACATCATTTATTTACTTTACCTACTAAATATAGTAGCCTGTGTTTTTAAGGATGATTTAATTTCTGCATAGGCCTTTTAAATTCATTCCCTTTCCAGAGGGTATGTCTGGCTCTCCAGCCCTGATGGGAGTTGGGGGATGGGAATGAGAGGTGGGAAATGGGGAATAGAGAAAGGTGGGGTAGGGAGATGGAGAGTATGTATGCAGGGGCAGAGGAATCATTAGGAACCAGGCCATGGGAGCCATTGCTCCCATGTTGTCTGCTCAGTGGGTTGAAGAAGCATTTGAGCAGCCAGACACACCTTAAACTAGCATCCCCACTCCCAACTTTGGGCATCAGGCAAGTGCAGGAGTGATGCTCCGTTCTCCAGCTCCTGAGTTGGAAACTATGAAAAACTTCTAGAAGTAATTGAAGATAATTCAACATGGAAAGGAAAACTCCACACCAAGAGAGTCAGGTCACATGCCTTTAGTCCCAGCACTCCTGAGGCAGAGGCAGGTGGATCTCTGTGAGTTCAAGGTCAGCCTGGTCTACATACTGAGTTCCAGGCCAGCTGGGGCTACAGGGAGACCCTCTCTCAAAAAAGACAAAAAACAACAACAACAAAAAACCTCCACATTGAATACAGGGAGAGACTACAGCACAGTGAATTTTTTGCTGACATTCATTTATTTATTTACCTTTTTTTCACTACTCAAAAACTCCTGGAGAAAAGCCAAGTCTGGTGGTGTACACCTGTGATCGTAGCACTCCAGAGGCTGAGGTAGGAGGATTGAGAGTTTGAGGATAGCCTGGGTTTCAAAAATAAAGGCATAGAAAGACGGTTTAGTGGGTAAAGTACATGCTACACAAGCATGAGGACCTAAGTTCAAATTCACAGATTCCACATGAAGTCAGATGCAGTAGCACATGTGTCTGTAATCTCAGTGCTCCTGTGGTTAAGTGGGAGGTGGAGATGGGAGAATCCCTGGAAACTCACAGGCCAGCTAGGCTGGTATACACAGCAAGGAAAAAAACCAAGATACCCTGTCTCCAACAAGGTGAGAAACAAGAACACCCAAGGGTGTCCTCTGACCTCTACCTGCAGGCCATGGTACCTGTGCACCACAAATGTGGCACCTATGCACCAGCATGCACACATACAGGTGCATGTGTGCACACACACAAAGAATAAATTTAATAGCTGGGCTTGGTATCACACGCCTTTAGTCCCAGCACTTGGGAGGCAGAGGCAGGCAGATCTCTGTGAGTTCCAGGCTAGCCTTGTCTACATAGTGAGTCCCAGGCCATCTGGGGATACAGGGAGACTGTCTCAAAAATATTCAAATAAATAAATAAATAAATTTAATAAAATAAAAATACTGAGGGACTGGGAAAATGGCTTAGTGGTTAAGAGTACTTGCTGCTTTTCCAGAGGACCTAAGTTGGGTTCCCAGCACCCATTTCAGGCTGGTTATAACTGCCTATACCTCCAGCTTTAGGAGATTCAGTGCCCTCTTTTGGCCTCTGTGGGCACCCCCACACATACACACGGCATATACTCACATAGACATATACACATAAATAAAAAATCTTTTTTAAAATACCTTGGAGAATAAGCTGGGCATGGTGGTGCATGCCTTTAATCCCAGCAGAGGCAGATAGAGCTCTGTGAGTCAGCTGGGGCTACAGGGAGACTTTGTCTCAAAAAGAAAAAAAGGCTTGGAGAAATCTTAAGAAGGAATCTATAAATTGTGGTCCACAGGCCAAATCATTAAGCTAAGAATATAAGAATGTTTCTGTATTTTCAGATGACTGAAAAAAGAACATAAAAGTGCCAGTTATAGTAGAGCACACCTTTAATCCCAGCACTCAGGAGACAGAGGCAGACAGCCTGGTCTACATAGTGATTCTAGGCCAGCCAGAGCTATGCACTGAGAAGAGTTAAACTAATACAAAGAGAATATGCACATATTTCTTTTCTTTTCTTTTTTTCTTTTGGTCTTTTTGAGACACTGTCTCCCTGTTGAGAACCTAATTTTTAAAAAAAGAAAAATGTGGGCTGGAGAAATGGCTCAGCCATTAAGAGCACTGGCTGCTCCTACAGAGGACCTGGGTTCGATTCCCAGCACCCACATGGTGGCTAACAACTGTCCGTAACTCCAGTTCCAGGAGATCCATCGTCCTCTTCTGACCTCTGAGGGCATTGCACAACCTGGGTGCATTCACACACATGCAGGCCACACACTCATACACATAAATTTTTTTAAAAAAGAAAAGAAAAAGGGGGCTGGAGAGATGCTCTTACAGAGAACCCAGGTTCGATTCCCAGCACCCACATGGTAGCTAACAACTATCCTAACTACAGTTCCAGGGGATCTGATGCCCTCTTTTAACCTCTGCAGGCATTTCACAACATGGGTACACTTACATACATGCAAGCAATACACTCAAACACATAAAAAATAAAAATAATATTTTAAAAAGGAAATGAAAGAATAATACTTCATGACCCACAGAAATTATATGAATTGGGGCTGGAGAAATGGCTCAGCGGTTGAGAGCACTGTCTGCTCTTGCAGAGGACCTGGGTTCAATTCCTGGCCACCCACATGGTGGCTTCGAACCATCCTTAACTCCAGTTCCAGGGGAATCCGAGGCCCTCTTCTGACCTCTGTGACACTGCATGACATGGGCGCATCACATACATGTGGGCAATGCACTTGTACACATGGAGTTAAAATAATAAATATTTTTAAAATTAAAAAAAAAGAAATTATATGGATTAAAATTCCAACGTTCAGCAGTGAAGTTTGTTACATTTTATTTTTGTTTGCTCTTTTTTGTTCCTTTTTTTTCTTTTTTTCTTCATCAATGACATTTTTTCAGAACACAGCTGTGGTGGCTTCCTGATCATCATAGCTACTTTCCCACCACCTTAGCAGAGACAAGTGTGACCCACAAAACCTACAGTATTTACCCACTGGGCCTCTGATAGAAAGGTATTTGCTGACTCTTGATCTGAAGCTAAATGGGAATTCCCAGGCTGGGATATAGCTTAGTTGGTAAAATACTTGTCTTGTTTAAAAACAAAGTGGGGGTGACAAAGAGATTAGTTAAGAGCACTGAAAGTTTTTGCAGAAGACAACCCAGATTCAGTGCCCAGCACCCACATGGCAGCTCACAACCAGATGTAACTCCAGTTTCAGGGAATCTGATGCCCTCTTCTGGCCTCCATGGGCATTGTATGCACATGGTGCACTTACATATATGCAGGCAAAACACTCATACACAAAAATAAAATAAAATAAAAAAGCCAGGCACAGTGACATGGGCTCCATCACTGGGGAGATGGAGAGACCCTAGGGCTAGATGGCCAGCCTGCCTAGCATGCTTGGCAAGTTCCTGGCCACTGAGAGACCTGTCTTTTAAAAAGTGGGGAGAGGCATACTTCTGGAAAAACAAAAATTTTTAAAACAGGACTGGAATTCAAGGAACTGCGTCCGAGAACGTGCTGCCATTACAACGCTTTTGCAGGTACTGGAGAGATGGCTCAGTGGTTAAGAGCACTGGCTGCTCTTGCAGAGGACCTGGGTTTGAATCCTAGCACCTACGTGATGGCTAACAACCATCCTAAACTCCAGTTGCAGGGAATCCGACACCTACTTCCATCCTCAGTGGGCATTGCATTTACATGCATAAAATAAATAAATCCAGAAAAGAAAAGATGCCAGGCGTGGTGGCACATGCCTTTAATCCCAGCACTCAGGAGACAGAGGCAGGTGGATATCTGAGTTCAAGGCCAGCCTGGTCTACATAGCGAGTTTCAGGATAGCTAGGGCTACAGGGAGCCCCTGTCTCAAAAAAAACCAAGAAAAGAAAGACGAGGGGGGGGAGGGAGGGAGGGAGGGAGGGAGGAAGGAAGGAAGGAAGGAAGGAAGGAAGGAAGGAAGGATAAAAGAGAGAAAAGATGAAGGATGCCTTAAATACACCCAAAGTTGCCCTCTGGCCTCCACATATCTATGCACACATGTGCACACCCACCTGCACACATACCCTTGCACACAAATCCATCTACATGTACATGAACACATACACATACACACACACACACACACAGTAAATTAACAAATAAGGTGGAATTCCTCTGTGTTGAAAAATTTACAAAAATAAAGACATGAAAAATTTAATTGTAATGGGAGTCAGAGGAATAAGTGAATAAATTTCCTAGAGTTTATTAAGTGAAATTAATCACCAGTTAGGAAAATGCTGTCTGGGGGAGGGGCGTCTCTCCTCAGCACTGATCTTCTACAAAGAGAACCGCCCTTGTTGTCCAGCTCCTTCCTCTGTCCCCATGGTGTCCCTTTACTCCTCTCCTCTTTATCCTTCAAGCTCCTGCCTCTAGTATACTTGTGGATTCTAATCTCCCTGCCTGATCCCAACCTAGTTCTGAAGGCCAATCTAGCATTTTCTAAGCTACCCTTCTTGAGCCTGTACCTTCCTTTCCATCCCCATTGTCCACATTCTAGTTCTAGCCTATGAACTGTTCTCCTGAACTGTGGCCATCACCTTTCTGCCGATAGGCACTCCTTACTCTCCCATTAACCCTGCACGTTGCTGCCAAGTTCACCTTAGGGCACCTCTTTGGTGCTGTCTCTGCTGGTGAGCAGAGTTCAAACTAGCTGCTTTGCTCTCCTCCAGATGCTGCCATGCCCTGAAGTTTACCCATGTGTCACCGATGAGGTGGACATGCAGAAGCTGGAGGGGGCGCTCGCAGCTGCAGCAAGAGCACATCTTCCCATCTGGAGGTAGAGGCAGGGTGGTGAGAAACCACCTCTGACGAATCCTATGTCCAAAGGGAACGTGGCTCACTCTGTGCAAGCTGTCAATTGCCTTTGTGCCCCTTTCCCCTGTTAAACTGTTTGGGGAGGGATTAGAGAGATGGTTCAGCAGGTAAGAACATTTTCTACTTTTCCAGAGGGCCCAGCCCAGGTTGGGTTCCTAGCACCCATATCAGGTGGCTCACAACTGCCTGTAACTCCAGTTCCAGAGAACCCAATGCCTCTGGCCTCCATAGGCCCTGTATCCATGTGGTACACATACATATACTCAGGTGTACATCCATACATATTAACTAAACTAAATAAATAAATCTTTGAAAAAAAAATAACTATTTGGGGACTGGGATGTGGCTTAGTTGGTAGAGAATTTGCCTATCTTGCAAGAAATACTGGGTTCCAACCCCAGCACTACATAAACTAGACATGGTGGTGTACACCTGAGGTGGAAGAGGAGGGTCAAGAATTCAAAGTTATCCTTGGCTACATATCTAGTTCTAGGATAACCTGGGCTACATGAGACCCTGTCTCGGGTGGGGGCCAAAAAAGGTTAAAGAGTCAAAGTCTGGAGCTGCGATTTGGTTAGGTATGTAATTTAGTGATAGAGTGTATACTCAGCATGGATAGGGCCCTCAGTTCCAGCACCAACAACAAATAACGAGCAGGCCTATAGTCCTAGCCACTTGGGAGGCTGAACCAAAAGGATCATGAGCCCAGGAGTTTGGGCCCAGAGTTGATTTTGCAGCCAGTTGCTATCCACGGGACAACCACTTTGAGGCCCTGCAGTCAGCTTCCCTCCCTGTTTTACTAAATTTTCCCCTCCCCCTCCTTCAGAGGCCCGCATCCAAGCCCTCTGAGGCCCCAGGGCTGACAACCCAACATAAGATATTCTACTTGGATTTTGCATAGTTTATATGACATTTGGGAGGGGTTGACTTACAAAGACACGGATTCTTAAAGGGTTTTCCTTTTCCATATTCGAAATGCAGGCGTCATCCATCTCCCACCCATAGTCTTCCTCGATCTCGTTCCTCTGTGCTCAATAAGGCAGTGGCTCCACCCCTTTTTCCCAGCATGCTCCGAATCGCCCATGCTCACCCTGGATCTACTCCAGGTTTTCGGGAGAACGTCCGGATTACACTCCACAACTGAACTACCAGACAGAATCATTTACTTTTCATTGACGTAGAAGGAGTGCTGGGAATGGCCGTGAGCTGGGTGCCTCACCTACCTCACCTGGTGGTTTCGAATATAAGCTACTGTGATGGTGGTTGAGTGCCCAGAAGTGTCACATGTTTTGGCAGGGATTTGGAACACCCAGTGAGACTGGGCATCTGCCTATTAGGGGACTGAGGAGACCAAGGCCTGCCTGCTATAATGTGGAGGAAGAGCACTTCACTCCCTCTCCCCCCCACTCCACTACCCGTCAGGTCTGCAGGCTTGGCTCCCACCTGTGCCTCACACGCCTCTCTTTTATTCCCCAGGTGAGGTTTGAATCAGAATGGCTGAGCCTCGCCAGGAGTTTGACACAATGGATGACCATGCTGGAAGCTACACCCTGCTTCAAGACCAAGATGGGGACGTGGACCACGGCTTGAAAGGTCAGTGGATGGCCATGCACAACAAGCGAGTCACATTGGAACACAACCTGCATTTGCCTTGGCAGAGGCTGGCAGGAAGGGTTCAAATCCTAGTTGTTTGTTTTTTTCTGTTTTTTTTTTTTTTTTTTTTTTTTTTTTTTTTTTTTTTTTTTGAGGCAAGGACTTCCTATAGCCCCTGCTGGCCTGGAACTCTCTATGTAGACCAGACTGGCCTCAATCTGAGATCCACCTCCCTCTGCCTCCTTAGTGCTGGGATTAAAGGCACCTGCCACCATGCTCAGAAAAATCCTAATCTGTAAAGGAGTCATTCACGTCTTGTTGTATTAGATTGTCAGTAGAGGGTGCCTGATCAATTTGAATGGGCCATGATAAATGTTAGGGTTTTTGAAAATTCACCTTCCAAGGGCTGGAGAGATGGCTCGGCAATTAAGAGCATAGAGGACCTGCCTTTGGTTCCCACACCCACATGGTAGTTTAGAACTGTCTGTAACTCCAGTTTCAGGGTATCCTTCACCCTCTTCTGGCCTCTATGAGCATTCCATGTATATAGTGCACGTATATGCATACAAGCAAAACATAAGCATACACATAAAATACAGATAAATTAATTTTCTAAAAAAGAAGAAAAACATTTGGGAGGCAGAAGCAGGTGGATCTTTGTGAGTTCAAGGCCAGCCTGGTCTACATCGTGAGTTCTAGGCCAGCTTGGGCTACAGGGAGACCCTGCTTCCTTCTGGCCCAGCGCTATTCTCCGACACAGGTAAGGCTGATCGTGCAAAAGGGCAGCTGATGTTTGAGGAGGAGGAGGAAGAGGAAGAGGAAGAGGAAGAGGAAGAGGAAGAGGAAGAAGAAGAAGAAGAAGAAGAAGAAGAAGAAGAAGAAGAAGAAGAAGAAAATTCCCCTCTCTAGAGGAGAGTACCAGATAGAGTGTGACAAATTTGGGGAGAGGGGTTGTCAGGTCTTAGCACTTCACCCATTAACCTATAAATTGGTATGATCATTAGCATGTGTGCAACTGCTGCAAAGTACTGCAGACTGAGGAGCAGTTGGATTCTAACATTATGCTCTTTTTCTTTTCTTTATTTTTAAATTTTTTAGACAGGATCTTAATATGTAGTTTTGGAATTCACTATGTAGACCAGGCTGGCCTTGAACTCACAGAGATTCCCCTTGCCTCTGTCTCCCAAGTTCCAGGATTAAAGTTATGGGCCACCACACCCAGCTAACAAGTTGTCATCAAATTAATTCTTGCTACTGAGAGTTTAAAATGAGCTTTTTTTCCCTGGGGAGTGACAGTTTGGCAGAAGGTATCACTGTGCTAACAATGGTTCAGGTAAGTGACAAAAGACTGTTTTGAAAAATAACAAGAGACTACATGCTAAATACCAAAACAAAGCATCTAAGTGGAGGCTAAAAGTTATACTGGGACTGGATCCAGGCAGAAAGAGCTGTGGGGGAGCTGGTCATGTGCCTCATGAATTAAGAGGTGCCTGTTATGTTACACTTTTCCAGGCCTTGGAGGCGGCTCCTTCTCCTTCTTCCCTCTCTCCAAGGATAACAATGACGGTGAGGGTGGATGGGAGAGGATGCCACCACACCCAACTGCAGGCCAGCTGGTTAACAAAACCAAAGGCAGTCTGCATGGGGCTGCCTCACCATTAGCACAAAACCTTCTTGAGTCACTTTACAGGTGCTCATAAGTTCCAGAACTAAGATGCTGTGTGGGTGCAGGAAGCATATTTAAAATGGGCCCTGCATGGAACTGGGAATGTAGCTCAGTTGATAGAGTGCCTGTCTAGCATATACAAAGTCCTGCATTCACTCCCCAGCACCATGTAAATCAGACATGGTGGTGCATACCTGTCTGAGGTGGTGCATACACATGGGAGGTGGAAGCAAAAGGAAGGATCAGAAATTCTAGGTCATTCTCAGATACATAGTGAGTTTGAGGTCAGACTGGGATACATGAGAGCCTGTCACAAAACAAAACATAAAAAGGGTCCTTTTGTGGCTGTATGAGTGGGGCTGGGTATCCAGGGCTATGCTTTGAGCAAGACTGTGAGATGTCTGATCACAGTGCACTTGCCTGTTTTCTTCTTTGTGTTCTGCTTTGTGCATAGAACCAGTTCACCTGACTCTAAGGTTGCTTGGACCCCAGAATCTTACTGTTGCCCAAGGGACAGCCTCCATCTCCACTGAATGCCCTAACCACACTACAGCCTAGCAAATGCCATCCATTCTCAGTGTTCCCTACCCATTGGTTCATCATGGCCCTGGCCAGCCCTTACAGCAACCTTCTATAGCTCCCTGGGGACGTCACTATATCTCACCCAGTCTAGACCTCCTCATCACAAACCCTGGGTTTGCCCCCAGCAGCCCTGTGCCTGAACACGCTCCCCTTTTGGTCCTGTTGTCACTGAGGGTCAAGAGCCATTCCTTATGTTATAGTTTGACAAGAATGGCCCTCAAGCCCACTGACTCCTCACTTGTGAATGTGTTGAGCTGAAAATGGTTTTCACGTTTCACATGGTTGAGAAAACCCACCATCATGAGTATGTGGCTTCCATCTTCAAGGTATCTCATGGGTCAGAAAATCTGGAACACGAAGTTGAGGTATGCCTGGCACATGTGTGTAATCTCAGCATTTAAGAGGTGGAAGCGGGAAGATCAGGAGTATAAGGTTATCTTCTGCATAGTGAGTTCTAGGCCAGCCTGAGCTACGTCAGGCCCTGTCTCAAAACAAAACAGAAGGCCAGCAAGATGGTTCATTGGATGCAAATGCTCACCTGACAACCTGAGTCTGATCCCTGGAAACCCCTGTGGAAGGAGAGAACCAACTCCCAAAAGTTGTCCTCTGAACCTCCACATGTAGGAAACAAAGATAGTGGGACCCGGATTACAAATTTGAGCCCAGCCTGGGCTATATGTAGGCTAGACTTTGTCAGTGGGGGATGGGGGTATGGGGGCAGAAACAAGGGCTACTGGAAGGGAGAAGGGGAGATGGCATAAAGGTGACTCACCTGGCTGACTCCTCCTGGACAGATTGTTTTCTGGATGTCCTATCCCAAAGCTTTCCCTGCTTGACCAAGAGGCTGAAAGATGTAGCCTCTTAGCAGGGCACAACTCTTTCCTGAATCGGATCAGAATTCTGCTTGCAAGGAAGGTGGATTGAACAGGCTCCAGGTGGGGTCCCTCTGTTGCCACAGAGTGGGTGTTCATACTGAGCCTGATGGGGTATTAAGTTTGTGAAAACCAGGACCATAAAGTGAGTTGGACTTTTCCTCACATGGCTAGAATCCATTTGTCCATCTGGTACAGTGGGTAGCTAGCTTTAGGAGACTCTGGTGATTCCTAGTCAGTTAGTCAACAACTATATCACCATCATCATTACCACCACCATCATCATCACCATGAAAAAGCCAGGTGTGGTGGCGCACGCCTTTAATCCCAGCACTTGGGAGGCAGAGGCAGGCAGATCTCTGTGAGTTCAAGGCCAGCCTGGTCTACATAGTGAATTCCAGGACAGCTGGGGCTACAGGAAGACCCTGTCTCAAAAAGACCAAAAAAAAAGGGGCAAAAAAAACCTTGCAAGGTCTTTTTTTTTTTTTTATGTGTATACATGCATTGCCTGCGTGTAGGTAAGTGCATCTGTGTCATGCAATGCCCAAGGAGGACAGAAGACGCTGTCGGATCCCCTGGGACTGGAGTTATGGACAGTTGTTAGCTGCCGTGTGGCTGCTGGGATTCAAACCTGGGTCTTCTGCAAGAACAACCAGTGTTCTTAACTGCTGAGCCATCTCTCCAGCCCCACAAGGTCTCTTTAATGCATAGTACTTCCCTGGACCCTTTAACCAAGGTGGCATATGACCAACAAACAGAATCACCACCTACCATGGTGGCATCTCACATGCCAGGCATGGGTACAAAGTGCTTTACATATTCTGTAAGCACCTCCATGCTGATGAAACTTGGGACAGTTAAGCAGCAAAGGAAACCCTTTAGCCAACCAGGGTGTGAAAAGTAGGAAACCTACCACACAGAGGTGAGCACTAAGAAGCTTCGAGGCCACTGGGAAGAGGCCTTTCTGGGCATTCAGGAGTAGGCTCGGGAGATAAGGGAAAGTAGGTGACTGAGAGGTCCTGCAGAGGGCTCCAGCTCATCCATCTCTCCATCCACGCCTTCCTCCTTCTCCCCCTCCATCCTTCTAACTGTACATCCATCTAATTATTCAAGACTCTACCCACCCACCCATCCCTCCATCTTCCTCTCTATCCTCTCCATCAGTAATCCATCCAGTCATATATCCATCCAATCCGTTCAGTCATTCAAATCCATCCATCCAACCATCCATCCAATTTGAGCCATATCTTACTATAATGGATACCTGAGGACAGTCTGAGTGGGATTGAGCTAAAGAGGAAAGCTCAGGATTGCAACCCCCCCTCCCATACTTGGTCCCTTAAATTAGATGAGAACTAGGTCCCTAAGTATAAATATGCAGGCAGGCTCTGTGCCAGCTGCGGGAGGCTCGGGCCAGCTGCGGGAGACTCTCCCTGTGCTCGCCGGTCGTTGGCCACCGATCCACGAGGGCAGGGAGAACAGAAGTGGCGAACGGGGTCAGAACGGCCAGTGGGTGCTGACGGAAGACAGCTCTTCCGGGGAAACTGATCACAGGCTGGTCCCAGGCGCAGTGAAACAGCAATGACATGGCTCCAGGCACAGTGAAAAACAGCTCCATTTATTAGTGGGAAAAGTAGAGAATTTATAGTGTGGAGGCAGTAGCAAAAGCCTCAGTTATAGGTGCTCATAGTATGCTTTATTTACTTGTGGCAGTGGGCTCCTATCTTCCAGACTATCAGACAATGCCTGATTATTGTATAGAAAAAACCTGCGGGTAGTTTTTACTTCCGGTAACTATGCTAAAGGCCATGTTTTCAGATAAGGTCAGGCATCCGTGGTTGGCGGCACTTCAAGGTGAACCAGGAAGAGAGCAGGAGGCCCCCTGCTGAAAAGGGAGTTTTTCCATTTGGTGCCGAGCCCCTCAGTTTCTCTATCCAGACATAGAGAAACTGCAACCCTAACAGTAGGGTTCCCCAACATAAATACTTAGGATTTTCATTCGTGGGATTCTCCCACCAGCTCCAGGAGGCAAGTAGAGTTGATACCATTGCCACTCATTAATTAATTAATTTGTTTTAAGATTTTTTTGTAGCCCAGGCTGGCCTAGAACTTACTAGATAGTCCAGACTGGCTTCAAACTCATGGAAATCCTCCTGCCTCTACCTTCCAAATTCTAGGATCACAGGCATGAGCCACTACTTCCAGCATCATCCATTTTATAAGAGAAGAAACTTATGTCCTAAGAGGCAAATCGTACACTACCTAACTAGAAAGATGTAGAACCAGGTCTTAAACCCAGACAGCTTGGTCAGCAGTCCAGTGCTCAGGAACACTTACCCTCCTGTACTTTAAGACCTCAGCTCCCCCAGCCCTATATGCTGAGAAAAGTGTGTGAAATCCATGAGATACCTTGGGAAGATTTACTCCAGTGGCCAGCGTGCTACATGTGAGGGAATTTGTTCAATCCTTCCAGGAGGAGGAGATAGATTCCTCATTCTGTGAAGCCAGCAAAAGCCACTTTACCAAAAACATTAATAGTGGAGGGTGTGGCTGTGAACCACTGTGGTCAATTGGCCTTTCCTACTCTCCCCTCCCCCCGCTTCAGATTCTGAAAGGATCTTGCAAGTACTCATGGCTGACATTTCCAGCCATGGTGGTTGTCTATCCGTCCTTGGACAACTTTCTATGGGAGGAACTGGGTGAAGGCCAGACACAGCCACACGGCCATGTAAAAGTGGGCACTGTGCTTCCCTCAGCTGATTCCTTTCCCTTGACTAAGTCCTGGCTCTTTGAGGGGTCTTCTAGGTATCTACTTTTCATTAATCAATAGTGATGGTAGAAGCAGCAAGGTCATCTCTGTGAGTTCAAGGCCAGCCTGGTCTACATAGTGAGTTCCAGGACAGCTGGGGCTACAGGGAGACACTGTCTCAAAAAGACAAAAAAAAGACAAAAAAAATGCAGCAAGGTCATGGGTAACTTAGCTTTCTAGATCTGCTGCTTGGCTGTCAATATAAGGGGCTTTGCCTTGGTTTGACCTGACTGGTTGAAAGGCATATCTCCTCCCACCCAAGAGCAGACCTACATCTTAATCCAGGTGCTAACAAGGGTGGGGTATAGTTGTGTTGGGATGGCGGTGCTAATTCCTTCATGATTTGATCATAAGGTTATAGGATCCACACTGAGGGGTTTGCAGCTCAAAGGTCTCCACTCTTGCGTTCTTGAGGTCAGAGAGGTTCTGGTTAGAGACAGCTGTTCTTAAGGCTCACTGTGTATGTTCCAGAGTCTCCCCTGCAGGCCCCTGCCGATGACGGATCCGAGGAACCAGGCTCGGAGACCTCTGATGCTAAGAGCACTCCAACAGCTGAAGGTGGGGCCTCCCTATTCCCATTGCTTCCTTCAGCAGCTTCTTCCCTGCCTCCAGCCTGTGCTTACTTTGCTTTGAGTCACCCCTCCGGCTGTGTACTGCTGTGTGTGCGCACACCCTTGTGGCTGCGCTTGCTGCTTCCTCTTCTGCTGGCTGAGAAATGTATTTGCTTGGTGCTTTGCAGGACAGTACTGTGGGAGCTGGGCCCTGCTTCCAGGCCTGGCTCAACAGTGTGCACTGTGGGCATCTTCCTCCTGTGTGCTCAGACACTTGGAGAAACTGGGCTATGTGGCAAAGCAGGGCCCACACACAGCTCCTCAGGGCCTCCTTCCTGTATCCACTGTCCTCCATAACCCCCTCAGAAGTCCCCACTTTACATTTCTCTCAGGGGCCCCTAGGGCCCAGAACATTCATTTGGCTGAGGAAGGGTCAGGTCAGACATCTCCATGCCCACAGGTCGGGATGGTCTTGGTGTAGTGTTCTTCATTTCTTGGGCTCTGGACACACCTGGGCCTCTGGATTTGGAATGTATTCCACTGCCTCCTAACCTGTTCACTCTAGACAGTTAGTGTCTGGGTTGTTGTGAAGTTCCCTCTCTGTTTCCTGAAAAGCTCCCTAGTCTTGATGTCTGCCACATTCTCTCGTTTCCCATCCATGTCAATTCAGACTACTGCATTTGGCCCAACTAACTGAAGAAGCTTATGTAGCTTGCATCATGAGATGTCTGGATGCGGGTATCAAATCCCCAGTGTTATTTGTGCTCTTCAGTATTCATGTCATCCTAAGTGTTTGGACTGTTGCCTCATAGTTGAAAGATAAGTGCTGCACTCCCAAGCATCACATCTGCCTTGTAAACAAGAACCAGGGCTGGCAAGATGGCTCAGCAGGTAAAGGTGCTTGCCATGAAAATCTTGGCAACCTGAGTTTAATCCCCAGAACCCATGTAAAGGTAGAAGGAGAGAACTAACCCCACAAAGTTGTCCTTTGACCACCATATGTGCGCTGTGGTGTGTGCAGCCCCCTCCCCGACATTATACACACAAACAGTAATAATAACTAAACCATTGGAGCTGGGTGTGGTGGCTCATGCCTTTAATCCCAGCACTTGGGAGCCCGAGGCAGGTGGATCTCTGTGAGTTCAAGGCCAGCCTGGTCTACATAGTGAGTTCCAGGTCAGCTGGGGCTACAGGGCGATCCTGTCTCAAAAAAAAGACAAAAATAAAATATTTCATCATTTTTATTTTAAGTATATGAGCATATTGCCTGCATGTATGTGAGTGCACCCTGTCATGCATTGGCATGGAGGTCAGAAAAGGGCATCAGATTCCCATGGAACTGGAGTTAAGGACAGTTCATAGCCACCATGTGGGTGCTGGGAATCGAACCTGGGTCCTCTGTGAGAACAGTCAGTGCCCTTAGCCTCTGAGGCACCTCTCCAGTCCCATACCACTTTAATCTTACATACCAAAATGTGTCCCTTTTTATAAGAAGGCAAGGGTTTTCTTGTAAGTTCCACCTGACAGACTTCCACTTGCATTTCATTGGTCAGAACTGAGTTTCTGGTTATGCTCTGGCTACAAAGCTAGAGATACTGATCATTTTGCTTTCAATCCATTGAGTAGAAGAAATCAAGGAAGGACATTGACATTGGCTCTTGAGTAACCTGTCCATGACATCGGCCCCCATCACCTTATCCTTCCAAGGAGATTTGAGCTTCTACTCTGAGCACTTTTCCAGCCCTGCACATGGCTTGGGTGTTCTCTCACCCAGCATCTACCTCTAGATTAATCCAAAACATGACCTGCTAATTACTTGGCATGGTGGTGCACCCTTGGAGGATGCAGTTGGTGTGGCCCTTACCCACAAAGTCATTAGCCTGATGAGAACGTCTTGGCCAGATTCCCTTGGCCCTCCCAAAAGCCAGTGAGTGATGCAAGATAGTTCCTGCTCATCTTGTTAGGACAGTTTTACAAGTTGCCTGGCACCCTGAGAAAGTCCAGAAACTCCATGCCAGACCTGGTGCCAGCTTCCCAAACATGGCTTTCAGTATCCTGTCAGCCATGTCCTAGATGAAGCTCCCACCCAAGGCTCCATGCAGTCTAGACCTGCTGGACCTGTACTTGCGGGAGCCCCAGGTGCCTTGCTGTCATCCAGAGGGAGGGAGGTGGCTGGGGCTTTTCCATTCACGTCAGAAATGACCATAAGAAATATGGCCTTTATGGAACTAAGTTGTGTGGAATTCTGGGAGTCCTTCCGACTTGATCACTCCCCAGGTGTGCCTAGAATACCTGGTGGGGAGTCAGGGGGCTCTGGAGGACTGCTGCTCTAAGTGTGTTCCCTGAGAAAATGCTGTCTGAAGCTCCTGGCCAGCAAAGCTCCTGGCCAGTGATTCCTACCTCTTGCCTCTGCAGGAAGATTGACCTCTGTGTAAGACCTGGCCTGGTCATTGCCACACAAGGAACTCTGTGCCTTTTAACCAGGGGTTTAGGAGTTTGAGTGAGGCAGGGAGTTACAACTAGTAGAAACCCTAAAGGTTGCCTAGAGATGGCATTCCTGGTTTTGTAGTTAAGGAAATCAAGGCTCAGAAGTGACAAAGTGCTTGCTTAAAACCTCACAGGAAAACTGCAGGCTTAGCCCCATCTCAAGTGCCCCACACTGTCTGCCCCAGTCCCAGTGCTGCCCCCCCGCACTACTGTAGGGATCACACAGCTGGACAGTCTTCAGACTTTCAGCAGTTCTTTCTAGAAACCCCAGGAGCACTTACACAACCCCTCAAGGCTTTCCTGGCAGGTGGCCTGGCACCTTGTTCTGTGAATGTGCTTCCTGGGAGATGGGGAAAGAGGACTGCAGCCCTGCTTTGTGCCGGCTTTTCTTGCATGTTACGGGGCAGCGCCTTCCTTGCACTGGCTCTGCATAAGCAGAAGGGTGACTGTTGGTGGTTTCCAGACGTGACTGCGCCCTTAGTGGAGGAGAGAGCTCCTGGAGAGCAGGCTGCTGCCCAGCCCCACACGGAGATCCCCGAAGGAACCACAGGTGAGGGTGACCTTCAAAGCCCCAGGGCTGTGAGGGCCCAGCAGACCTGTCACAGGAACAGGTCATCCTCATACCCCAGTGAGCCAGGTGTGTGAGTGACTCTGGCTCTTAGGGATCTTGGCTAGTTAGTTGTGGGCACCTGAGAGTCCAGCTGCTTCCCACCACAAGGCTGTAGAGCTGATTCCTGCTGACTCCTGCTCCCTCAGTCAGTTAGGTTCTGCAGAGTTTTCTGAGGCAGGTAGGGACAGATATCTGCTTTCCTCATACCAAGGCCAGTTGCCACTCTTCCAGCTCCAGCAAGTGTCAGGTCACCATTAGGGGACAGCTTATCCCCAGGAGCACCAACGAAACTACAGTGACCACACAACTAGAAGGTCTAATAGGATAGTCCTAGAGTTCACATCTCTCTCTCTCTCTCTCTCTCTCTCTCTATATATATTATTAGTGTGTATGTATGTAGGTGTGTGTATGTATGTATGTATGTATGTATGTTATGCCTGCATGTGTGTAAGTGCACCTATGTCGCGCCGTACCTGTGGAGGACAAGAGGGCATTGGATCCCCTGGAACTGGAGTTACAAATGGTTGTTAGCTGCCATGTGGGTTCACACCTGGGTCTTCTACAAGAGCAGCCAGTGCTTTTAACCACTGAGCCATCTCTCCAGCCCATTACATCCATTTCTAAGACTGCATTGTCTTCTAACCTTGTAAACTGTCCCACCCACAGGGATGACAGGGAGTTGGTCAGACATAACACGACAGAAAGAGCACTGGACTGCTCAGTTACAAGCCATCCCTAGGGAAAGAGTAAGCACACCCCCGAGCCCATGGCGTCCTTCCCTTTGTGCCCTCTTCCATGGGTTCACAGAAAACCCCAGCAGTTAGCTTGGTGAACCCGAGGTGCCCAGTTGCCTGATAAGAACTGCCTGATTGCTGTGCATGGGAGATGGAAAGTGCTCTTTCCTGGGTTGGGCTCTCTGTGGCTGTGTTAGTTACTCTTCTCCTTGCCGTGATCAGATGTCTGACAAAAGCAGCTTAAGGAAGGATAGGTTTGTTTGGGTTCACAGTTTGAGGGGAGAAAATCCATCTGACAGAAAAGTCACAGTTGCAGGAATATGAGGTGACTGGTGACATTGCGTTTGCAGTCAGGAAGCAGAGAGAGATGAGTGCTGGTATTCAGCTGGTTTTCTCCTTTTTCCCCAGGATCCCAGCCCATGGGATGGTGCCACCCACATTCAGGGTAGGTCTTCCCTCCTCAGTTAAACCTTTCCATAAATTCTCTTAAAGACACACCCAGATGTGTGTCTTCTGTGTGATTCCAACGCCAGTCAAGTTGACAATGCAGATTACCATCACAGCAGCCATTTTGAAAGCCTTTGGCTTTCACATATGTTGGCTTTGAGAATACCCATTGCAGGCAAGCAGTGCCACCCCCCGCCCCTTCAAAAGGTGTTTCTTCTTTGCAAGGTGATCGGCTGCCAGTGAGGTCATCAGAGATGGGTGGAGTCAATGCTCTTGAAGCTCTGCCCACTCCTCAGCCTTGAGCATGAAGGATACTTGAAGGCCGTGAAATGACTCACGGAGCCAGGTCGTGGATGACTTGATTTTGTCACTGAGGAGGTTTGTCTCCTGTCTGAGATAAAAACTCTTGACTTTTTCATCTCTCCTGGTAATCAGAAGTAATTAGTCTTCATAGTCACAAAACAACCTGCAAAGTCTGGAGATGTAGCTCAGTTGGAAGAGTGCCTGCCTAGCATGTGTGAAGTCTGGGCTTGATCCCTGGCATTGTATAAAGTGGATGTGGTGAGGGGAAAAAAAAGGCCTGCAGATGTCCATCAATAGGGCCAGTCCCATGCAACAGCCAGACCTGTAACCCCATTCAAGGCAGCCCCTGCTCTGGGTTAGCCTGAGGCAAGTGGGTAAGAGAGGCAGTGGGGTAGCACTGGTGCGAACTGCTTCCCACTCTGTGCAGAGGTTTAGAGGAGCTTTCTATAACTCTGCCCAGATGCCTGGCAGAAATAACTTAAAGGAGGAAGGATTTGTTTCGGTCCTGAGCTCAGGCTCCTTGGCCCCACAGCCTTGGGTAAAGCATCATGGAAGCTGTATGTGGTAGAGAAGACTCTTCATGTCTTGGTGGACAGGGAACAGAAAAGAAGGTGGCACTGCACTGAGTTGACTTTCTCCTTTATGTGCTTTTGTTCGTTTGTCCCCTGCCCCCAGCCCATAGGATGATGTCCCTATATCAGCTAATCCTCTCTGGAAACAGCCTCGGACATACCCACAGGTGTGGCTCACCAATCTCCTAGGTGATTCTAAATCTAGTCACATTGACAGTGAAGATTAACCACCACAGAGACCTTACTTGAATTCTTCTAGACTCTTTTCTCTCCCCTCCCATCTCCTACTTCCCTGAAGATCACTTCCTCTGTCCTGAATTCTGGTGGCTGTGTTGTCCCTCCTGTCACCAGTGAATCTAGCTGCAGCCTCACCTCTGTGGAGGGTGACGTACTTCCAGTAGTGGCCTGTTAGGCATGATCCAAGATGCCTACATTCTTGTACCCACAGGTCTATGACAAACACCAGCAAGCAAACCTTGAGCACAAGCCTGCTGGCAGGGCTGAAGCAATGTTCCTTAGCTTGGCCACCAGAGCAGTTCCGACCCCCTCCCCATCCTCTAGTATTCCAAGGAGGGGCTCAGGATGGAGCCCACCAGGTCCCAAACCAGGGGGAATGGAGGTCAAGTATCTATTTCTAGGTATGCATTGAAGACTGTGGAACCAAGCCTGGCAAGCTGGCACATGTCTATAATCCTAGCACTTAGGAGGTAGAGGCAGGAGGATCAGGAGTTCAAGGCCTGCCTGGGGTACATAGTTCAAGGTCCATATGTGCTTCATAGCAGAACTTTATATAGCTCACTTTGTACTAACATGGGCACACGGGTTGGCTGCATCTTGATGCTCCAGTGAAACTGAGCATGGACACTGAGCTAGGGCTGCTGTGTGGCTGTCCACTGCAGGAGGCCTGCCTCCCTGGACAGCAAGGAGTCTATTGCTTCATTGAAAATGTTACCCAGGGACACAAGAGGCCCTTTGTGATGTGACGCCATCCGCTGCTACCATCCCTCCCCTTGGGTGTTTTTGGAGGCCCCCTTGCTGAGGTCAGAGATGTTTGCAGCCCCCAGTTTCTGCCTTATTCGAGGGGCAGGATATCACAGCCCTGTGCTAGGTGTGGAAAGATAAGTTGAGTCTCCCAGTGCCGGGGAAGTGATGGTATCCCAGAATGCCTCCTTGTGTTTGCTATCTCAATGACTCCATGGATGCTTAGCTGGACTTGCTGTCACTCTGGGGTTATCTTCTATTTCCATAACATTGCCAAAAACTCACACCAAATCCACACTGGGCACTGCCTCCTGGACAACTGACCCAGTGTCATCTGACAAGGCACTGTCACCAGTGGACCTCACGGGCAACACGGGACCTAGAGTGTATCTGTACTCATGACCTGGTAGATGAGGAGCTTCTGAGCTCCCTGTCCCCTCTGGCCCCACCACAGCTGCCCTCAGACAGCCAAGAGGCTGGTTGTTTATGAGACCAGCATGTGACTGTCCTGCAACTCAGTCTCTCTCCCTTTGTCATGCTCTTCGTGATGGGCTGTGCTGGTATGCCAGCTTTAGGAGCAGAAACTGAGCACCTCAGTCTAGAGAGAAGGCTGGTGGTCCAGCCAGCATGCCACTGTGTGGGCATGTCTCAAAGGCCTTGAGGTCAACGGGGGCCTGCTTGTCTTATAAACCCCATCTCTAGACAACTGTATGTGCCGCCATTCCATAGCTGTGTCCTGGTTTCTCCTATGCTCTGGGGATCAGCACTTACTGACTTGAGTCCTGCTCATGTGGTCTGGAACTTTTCTCAGCCTCAGCCTTCTTTGTTTGAGGTGACTCTTGGCTCCTTAACTAGGACCCTAAGATCCTCCACCTCTCCCCCACCAGAAAAGCTGCTCACTGGCCCTGCTGGTACCTCCCTCTAGCCAGGTAGCACTGGCTGGTTCTAGGTGTGACATGACAGGGGATTGGAGGGAAGGAACTCAGCATCCTGGGACACCTCCTGTGTGCCAGGCTCTGTCCTCTGTCACCCTCACCATCTTCCTATAAGACAAACCTGAGTCATCTCCTTGAGGTTCCCAATAAGGAAACAAAAGCTCAAAGAAGTCAAGCAAGTAACAATTCCTAGGTCCATACCCCAATGACCTGACCCCAACAAGCACAGTCTCTCCTTGAGCCTTGCCTTCCTGCAGTACTGGCCAGGGTTGGCAGTGACTCATCTTAGACCTCCCGAGTTCTGGCATCTTTGTGGATCCAGGCAAAGCAGCTGGTCCTCAGCCTTCTACAGAGAAGCTTTCTTCCTAGGTTACAGTCATCTGGAAGGTATGTGGGCACTGTGGGTTTTGTTTAGGTACCCCTTGTCACCATCATCCCCAGCAGTGGCCTTGGCAGAAAAGCATAGCACAGCACCTGGCCCAGCAGACTGAACCTCTCCTGCAGGTTTTACACGAGATTCACGAGGTACAGAGAGCATGGTTTCCAGCAAGCAATAACTGTCTTTATTTCTGTCCTCTCCCTTTGCTGTTCCGGACCAGCTGAAGAAGCAGGCATTGGAGATACCCCTAACCTAGAGGACCAAGCTGCTGGACACGTGACTCAAGGTCAGTAGTTTGAATCACTTCCAGGACTCAGGGGTCAGAGGAGGGAGATGGGAGCATTCGGTGGGCTCTATACTGAAAAGGAATTTTGGCCCTAAGCTCTAATTTACAATTCCAGGAGACCTGGGGGATTGGCCTTATCAAAGCTGGGCTCTGTAGGCCTGGAAAAAGCCCAGGTAGGTTTTTCTAACACCATTCTGAGTCATTCCTAAAGGAAGCAGGCCTTGCCCAGTCTGGGGTTGAACATGATGGGAGATGCTTTCATAGGCCATCGTGTGACCTGTTAGCCAGTTCACCATGGAGCTTTTCCATTTGAGCTTTCTTCTCTCAGCCTTTGCATCTTATGATTGTTTTCTTCTCAGGAACCAAATTTCTATGTTCACAAGTGGCTTTCTATAGTTTATCATAAATATATTTTTAAAATAATAATATTTTCAATATCTTAGAGATTCTTTTTTTGGGGGGCGGTCTTTTGAAG